>NC_133122.1:133985059-134314846 GCF_033568475.1 Henckelia pumila | reverse complement strand
GATACTCTGCATACCTTTCTTATGCTTGAAGGTAAAACCTGAAGTACAACAGTCACAGATCACACTAGACATCGAACAAGTCTGAAGTGCGGATAGTCGCACCTTGCGACTCAAAGCATCAGCGGTGAGATTAGCAGCTCCCGGATGGTACTTATTCTCGCAATCATAGTCCTTAAGCAAGTCCATCCAACGTCTCTGTCTCATGTTCAATTCTGCCTGAGTGAACAAATACTTGAGACTCTTATGGTCGGTGAAGATCTTAAATTTCTCGCCATACAGATAATGACGCCAAATCTTCAAAGCGAACACAATGGCTGCCAATTCCAAATCATGGACTGGGTAGTTGTCCTCGTGAAGCTTCAGCTGTCTAGAAGCGTATGCGATCACATGCCCATTCTGAGTCAGGACACAACCTAACCCCTGAAGAGAAGCATCCGTGTAAACTACATACCCTCCAGATCCTGACGGTAATGCTAACACCGGCGCAGAAGTCAACCGCCGTCGAAGCTCACGGAAATTCTCCTCACACTCGGAGGACCACTCAAAATCCACACCCTTGCGGGTAAGCTGCGTCAACGGTCGAGCTAACTGAGAGAAGTTCAGAATGAAGCGACGATAATACCCTGCTAGACCCAGAAAACTACGGATCTCAGCAACTGTCGTCGGACGCGACCAATTAAGTACCGCTTCAATCTTGCTTGGATCAACAGAAATCCCCTCCCTGAATATGATATGGCCAAGAAAGACCACTCTATCCATCCAGAACTCACACTTGCTCAGCTTGGCGTACAATTGCTCATCTCGAAGAGTCTGCAGTACCAACCGCAAGTGAGAAACATGTTCTTCCGTATTACGCGAATAAACCAGGATGTCGTCAATGAAGACCACGACAAACTTGTCCAAATACTCCATGAAGACACGGTTCATCAGATCCATGAATATAGCCGGCACATTAGTCAAACCAAATGGCATCACTAGGAACTCGTAATGCCCATAGCGAGTACGGAATGCAGTCTTGGCTACGTCCTGATCACGGACTCTCAACTGATGATACCCAGATCTCAAGTCAATCTTGGAGTAAATTGATGTGCCCTGCAGCTGGTCAAACAAGTCATCAACACGAGGCAACGGATACTTGTTCTTCACAGTCACTCGATTCAGCTGCCGATAGTCAATGCACAGCCGCATCGACCCATCCTTCTTCTTCACGAAGAGAACAGGAGCTCCCCAAGGAGATACACTAGGACGAATGTACCCCTTGTCCAAAAGATCCTGTAGCTGATTCTTTAACTCACGCATCTCTGACGGAGCCAGACGATATGGTGCTCTAGAAATAGGCGAAGTACCCGGCATCAACTCTATGCCAAACTCGACTTCCCTAGCAGGAGGAAAACCCGGAATCTCATCAGGAAACACATCTGGAAATTCATCCACAACAGGAATGCTCTCTATCCCAATACTCTCAGCGGACAAATCAACTGCATAGATAAGGTATCCTTCCCCGCCAGACTCTAGAGCTCGACAGGCTCTCAAAGCTGATACCAAAGGCATCGGGGGTCGCGCTCCCTCACCATAGAAAAACCATCTCTCACTCCCCTCCGGATGAAAGCGTACTAATCTCTGATAGCAGTCCACTGAAGCTCGATAGGTAGTCAGCACATCTATTCCCAGAATGCAATCAAAGTTGTCCATCGCCAGGACCATGAGATTTGCTAACAGAATGTTCCCTTCGAACTCTAAAGGGCAACCCATCACTAGACGCTTAGCCAAAGCAGATTGGCCCGTCGGAGTAGAAACAGACATCACTACGTCTAGTGCAATGCATGGTAACTTATGCCTCTTAACAAAACGTGCAGAAATGAAGGAATGAGATGCACCAGTGTCAATAAGTACAAGAGCAGGTATACCATAAAGCATAAATGTACCTGCGATGACTTTCTCATTCTCCTCCACAGCCTGATCATGTCTCAGGGCAAACACCTGGCCAGAAGCTCGTGGCCTCAAATGAGAACTCCCAGCAGACTGTCCCTGCGACCTCTGCTGAACGGTGGCCTGAGAACCCGATCCTAAACCAGATCCAGAACCGCCTCCCCCAGACTGTGGACAATCCCTCCGGATATGACCAGTCTCTCCACAACGGAACAATCTCCAGAAGCTCTGCGGCACTTGTCGGATGGATGGTTCTTCCCACAGTGATCACACTTGTCCTTTTTACCATAATGGACAATACCTCCAGAACCAGAGGAAGAAGAAGATCCAGACTTCTTGAAAGTTTGGGCACGGGGACCCAAAGAACTAGCAGGCCTCGACTGAGGGAAAGACCTGTTCCGCCGAATGCTGTCCTCTGCCTGATGACAACGGCTCACCAAACCCTCGTAGGACATGTCATCGCCAACCGCCACACGGTCATGGATCTCAGGGTTAAGGCCCTGAAGGAACAGATTATACTTCATCTCTGAGCTATCAGCAATCTCGGGGAAATAGGATAGCAGATCAAAGAACCTCTGCTGATACTCATCGATAGACATGGTTCCCTGTCGCAGACTCAGTAGCTCACCTGCCTTTGACTGTCAGAGTGCAGGAGGAAAATACTGCTTTTGGAAAGCTGTGCGGAACTCGGCCCAGGTGGCCACTCCTCTCGCCGCAACAAAAGGTGCAGAAGTAAACCTCCACCACCTGCGCGCACGCCCATCCAGAAGATAGCCAAGGGTCTCCACCTTCTGCTCATCGGTGCATTGGAAAGTCTGAAAATTCGTCTCCATGCGGTCTAACCAGTTCTCCGCATCCTCCGGAGACTCACCTCCAACTAAGGGCTTAGGACCCATAGCTAAGAATCGACGCACAGTGAAACGCTCGTCGTCATGATGACGATGACGCCGTTCTCGACGAGGCTCCCGGTCGGCATCACCCCAACGCCCACCAACACTGCCATGAGAACTCTGGTCGTCACGATTTGACATCTACAAAAATACCTCAAGATGAGACTAAATCCCAAGAAATCTTTTGCATGCTCTGATACCATAAATTTAGTGACCCTTACCCGGATCACCTACTAAACAGAACTTAGGCATGCAATTAAATTAATAAAACAGATATCAGAATAAAACTGCGGAATCCAATAACATTATACAATCCCAAGTAAAGTAATCTGTAATTTATCCAATAATATACAACCAAATCGAATAGCTGTATAAACCCAAACAACAGTAATAAAACCTAGACGAAGCTCCAGCTAGCCAACCACTGACTAGCCCCTCCTGGATCCACCCTCCTCGTCCAATCGCAAACCTGCCCCATGGAATAGGGTGTCCAGAAAATACAGAGTACGAGACGTGAGCATAAAACGCTCAGTGCGAGAGTATGAGTATACATGCATGCAAAGTGAACTCCCTATAGACTCGAGGTCAAGGATCAGATAACAGAGACAGACCGGGCCCTGGTATGTAGCACGCTGTGCCGTCGCTTCAGGAGGTGGCTCCCATACCGAGATAATCGTGGATACGCCGGACCCAAATCGATGGAAGTCCATCCACTAACAGGATAGGGTACAACCCTACTAACAGACATCTCGAAGGAGATACAGCAAGATGCAAATGAATGCAGCATAATATCATGGCATATAAATCATGAAGTCATATAATACATGCATACTCAGTCAGGATATCTCGAACAGTACTTTCGTACCTCAATACAGTGAAAGCTCTACCAACTCTAGGTCCACGCCTATAGTCTGCTCTACATGCCAAATGATACTACTATCATTAAAGTGCTCTAAAAGCCTTAACTAAGCTATTGCATACTCCTAAATATTTATAGGAAGCAAAAGCTATACCTTCGTCCGTCGTTAGCCCTTTGATGTCGATGCCTCCAGAACTTGGGCACGACTCCGCTACGACTACCGAACGCCTCTCCGACCTCCGGACCAAGCCTAAGAAGACCAGAACATCTCCAAAAGGACTAGAAAGGAAAGGAGAACTCGGAATTGGCAATGAAAGTGAAGTCTCGGCCTTCTATTTATAGACAACGATCAGAACTTCCGATCCCTGATCGGAACGTCCGAACCTCGATCGGAACGTCCGATCCTGTCATCGGAGCTTCCGAAGATCCTGATCTGCCATGTGTCAAAATATCACTTGATGACTCCGGTTAGGGGTGATCGGAGCTTCCGGTCCTGATCGGAGCTTCCGATCCAACCACACGTCATGCCTGACGTAATAACATCGGTGCCTCCGATCGCTCATCGGAGCTTCCGATCCTGTTCGGAGCTTCCGATCGTGCCTTCGGAGCTTCCGATCCGTCCGATACCTAATTCAATTAATTAGCATTAATCCTTTAATTACTCAATTAGGGCACGGGCTACTACAATCTACCCGCTCACTCTAGTTCGACCAAGAATCTTAATGCTCTGATACCACTTAATGTGAGACCTCGGTTCTAACATCTAATTAAGGAGTAAACAATAATTAAGCATCCAAGATCTAAGAACTAAAAGCAAAGCAAAGGAAATTTTTTTTTTTTTTTTTAAAGAGGGCCGCGCTCGGGCGGCCAAAAACCGCCGCTCGAGCGCGCCCTGGACAGAGGCGCTACTGAGTTCTCAGAGTTGGGTGCGCTCGGCCTGCTAAAAATTGCAGCTCGGGCGCCCTCCTACAGCAGAAACAGAACAGCAGAAAAAATGCATAGCAACTCAAGCTAAAAGCTAATCCAATGCATCAACTCGAAAGCATGCATTACAAACACGAAACTTCCAATTAATACATGAAGTGCTAATGTTTAACAACTACTCCAAAGTAGGACATACAACGATAATAACACGGCAAAGCTTGCATGACAATACAACATAATAATGAAGTTCGTTATCTAAACATGTTCTAACAACTCTAGGTAGACATGCTGACACGACTTCTAAACCGAGTCTCACTGCTACAACTTTTCCTCGGAGCTAACCATGCCTCTTCTGACTTGATCCTGCCCCACCTGTTGCCAAGTACACATACAAAACAAAGCAACAACCATATAACCGGTGAGAACGACATTCCCACTAAAAGCAGCATAACAATTAATACAACAATCAACATGCTTTCAATACAACAAAGAAATCAATAATAACATAATGAATGCATGTCTTTTAAACCGGGATATCAATTTGATAAACGAGGGATTGCTGCTGTGCTTTTGGGATCCCGAGGATAAGATCACGTAACAACTCACCGACTTTCCCAATCGAGGTGGTGCCACGTATCTCACTCCTCTAGACTTTGAGCAACTATAATGAGTATGCTAGCACTAGGTGAAACGACTACGACCTAGGCCACTCAATCATAGTTCCCAAACGTCTAAACAAAAAGGGCGGTTCTGCCCGCTGAAAACAAGATTGGCTCAAGATGAATGCATAACAAAAACATAACACATAAGCCATTTAACAAAAGCCAATACCATCAAACAAGACACAAGTTCCTCATGCTAGAACAAGTGTAAATGCAAGTATGTGATTTCAAAGGGGAAACTCGAGAACCACAGTTCCGAGTATGCTATCCCGCTACGATGACTGCTTTTACCTTTCAATGCAGTAGCTCCCAACTATGGATACGCTACAAAAGAGATTGTATCAACAACTATACAATCTAACAACAATGAGGCAACGGTTCAAGGAAATTCTCTATACCGTTCTTCATTCAAATCTCGGAAACGATCAAACAGCTGCTAACTCTGGGCTTGGTACCTCCAAACGAATCTGTTACGGAGACAAAAGAATGATCAATAACCACGATCAACTTACAAGTCTAGTTCAACAACTCAAATACGGTTCGAAATCCCCAAAACTCAAATCGACGGCATAACGGTTATAAACTGAACAAACCGGCAACGCAGACAGCAGTTTAATACCGATAACAACTCAATTCAATGCTAATACAACAACAACAAGGCAAATCCAACACATCTCAAAACTCACATTTTCGAAAATAGCTTCCAAAAATCATAACAATTCCGAACGTCGTTCTAATTCAAAACCGACAGATAATAAACGATCAGAACTCCGCCAAGAACAACATACTAGAATCTAAATCGATTCTAAGAACCTCCAAAAAATAAAATATATCCGATCGAAGAAATACTTACGGTATAACGGAGCTCTCACTGCTGTGATCACTAATCTGCCTTCAGAATTAATATCCAACGGACGGATCGAGTTCGGACTGGATTTTAAGAGCTTGGAGAAAGCTTTGGGCGTCTCTAATGGAGAGAAGCCGATGGAGAAGAAGAATAAGGAGAAAAGGAGACTTGGTCAATCCAATTCCAAGAGTATATAATATAACAAATTCAAATTTTGCGTTTTAGTCCCTAAAATTTCCAAAATTTACAAAATAGACCCCGATCAATAAAAAGTCGGCTCATAACTCTGGAAACTCTTATTATCTCAAATAAGCTCAATTAAGATAAAAATGGGCCTTTACATGCAGTGTTAGTGGCAAGTTCCTTAACTATATTTTCGAGAAACTCACCTGGTGTTGGTATCTGAGGTCGCTGCTGTTGTTGTTGAGGATACGACAGCCTATAATTTTGATTATGTGGTGGTTCTTGAGGCCACGATTGATTTGCTTGAGGATTCCCATATCTTAGATTTGGATGATCCTTCCAACCAGGATTGAATGTGTTGGAATAAGGATCATATTTTTGCTGGGGTGGTCCAGGAAATCCTCCAGTAGCGTTGACCTGTTCAACTAATTCTTCTTGAAGTGTGGGACACGTATCAGTAGCATGTCCCATTGCAGCACAAATTCCATACGCCTTTGCAGTTTTTCCATTCCCTACAGCCATCTGACGCACAAGAGTCGTCAATTCAATTAATTGTTGTTCAAGGGAAGAGACATTTACCTCATTGTTCTTCCTTGGTGGATGCTCGTTCCTGATGGTGCCAAATTGAGAATTGGCAGCCATATTCTCTATCAAATTTTTTGCTTGTACCGGAGTTTTGTCAACGAAAACTCCTCCACTGGCTGCGTCCAGCATGCTCCTGTCATGAGGTAACAAACCTTCATAGCAAAATTGAATCAATTGGTTTTCACTTATCTGATGCTGCGGAAAACTAGCACAAAGCTTCTTGAACTGCTCCCAGTATTCATGCAGTGACTCCCCGGAGTATTGCTTGATCTCATAGATTTCCTTTCGGATATTTGCAGCTCTAGAGGCTGGAAAGTATTTCTCCAGGAAGGTTCTTTTCATCTCCATCCAAGTTGTGATGGAGCCAGAGGGAAAGTAGTATAGCCAATCCTTAGTACCACTCTTCAAAGAGAAAGGAAAGGCTCTCAGTTGAATCTGTTCCTCTGTCACTCCATGTGGTTTCATACTCGTGCAGACCATGTGAAACTCCATCAAGTTTTTATTGGGATCTTCACCTGCAAGACCATGAAAAGAAGGTAATAAGTGAATTAATCCAGACTTAAGCTCAAAAGTAGCATTATTTTCTAATGTAGGAAAAGTAATGCATAAAGGTTGTTGATTGGAATCAGGAGTACCCAATTGTCTAAGACTCAAGTTCGCATTAGCAGCCATTTCTTCTTCTTCTGAAAAAGCAGCTCGAGCAGCGGCTTCTTGTTGTTGACTACGAAGTTCTCTCCTTCGCCTATGAAAAGTCCTTTCAATTTCCGGATCGTAGAGAATGTCTTCGTCAGCAAGATCACCTGAAAGCATGAACTAGAGAGAACTAGGAACAAAGAAAAAAGAAGAGAATAAGATTAATCAAAACAAAACAAAAAGAAAAGGAACACAATAAGTTAACACTGTTCCCCGGCAACGACGCCAATAATTGATCCTATGATTTAATAAACTCAACAGTAGAAAATATCAAACGTAGATGCTTTGCAAATTAGATTGTTCAAACAATTACGGATTTGAATTCTAATTTAGCTATCATTCGCAATACAAAACTCTAAGATGGTCAATCCTAAAATCTCGCATACAAACATGAAATCAAATAGATCAAAGATTGATACTTAATAAAGATTAAACACTACGAATCGAATCTCATGAATAAAATATATCAAGATTTCGTCTCCCTCAACCAAGTATTAAAAGGTTTAGCTACAACGATTCATCACCAAATTCATAAAAATTCAAAGAAAAGAAGAAAACTAGAGATAGAAATTCCAGAATAAAACCTAGCCTCCAAGAGAAAGTCTCCAAATCTGATAATAATTCTCCAAAATCGGAATTAAGAGTCTAATAAAGGCTAGAGAATAAAATAACAAAGTTTCCAAAATTACTATTTTTTTCCCAACAGACGAGCGCGCTCGATCGCATAAGTACGCACGATCGAGCGCGCTATTTTATACGATTCACTGCCCAAAATTCCTTGCGCGCGTTCGATCGCGTGAGTTCGTTCGATCGATCGCGTGAAAAATATGTGTTTCTCTATTTTCAACTTCTCAGCCCGCGCTCGATCCTGCTGAGTACGTGGGATCGATCGCATGGGAAAAACCAATATTCTGCCTTCGTTTTTTTCATCTTGAAATCTCTTAAACATTAAACCCGGGAGTATGTTATGAATATAAATGCATGCAAAAGACAAAACTAAAAACATGAACAAACACAATTAAATGCATGCAAACTACCAACAAAATAACAACAAAATATGCAAACAAAACACGACTATCAAATACCTCCACACTTAATCCTTGCTCGCCCTCGAGCAAGTCATGCAAAAACAAACTGAAACAGGATAAACACATAAGCAAGGACGATTATGCATAGAATTTAGCCTTAGAGAAAACCACTTTCATAAAAAAAAACAAGTTCATAGCTACTCTCAATCATCAATGATACACCTTCAGTCTAATGCGAACGTGTGTGTGTGCCATGTTACCCCAGTTACATGCAACTTCAAAAGAGCAAAGTTTCAAGACTGTTTGCCGACCTATAACAATTCAGTGCAAGTCTCACAATCAAGAACTCTCCTCCCAACAATCCATCAACAAAACACAACTCTCTCAAGCTAACTAAGCACTAATTTGCGATTTCTTTTGAAGTTCCAATAATTACCTGCATACTTAGCTATGAAATAGTGAATAGGATTTCAAACACATTTCAAGCCCGGATGGAACTGATGCCTTACTAATTTATTTTTTCAAGGCTAAACCTCATTTTATTTTTTTCTGCAGACTTAGCCACAAACAAGATGAGTAGGATTTCAAACATCTTGCTTGCAACCCGGATGGAGTTGATTACTTCATAAACATGCTATAAAAGCTGATTTTTTTTATTTTCTACTTCTAAAAATACCCAAGAGAGTAAATGCTAAATCAACAGGATCATCAAGACTTAAGAACTATCAAGTTCCACAAACACCTATTGTCATGCAATGGTCCAACAGACATCCACGATATCTAATACATCGCTACACTTCACTGATTTCTATGTTCTTGACATTAAAAATAATGATTTGAATAGTCCAATTTTGCTAGGAAGACCATTTTTGAAAACTTCAAAGTCTGTTATAGATGTGAATAATGGTACTCTCACTATGGAGTTTGATAAGGAGGTTGTTAAGTTTCATATTTTTGATACCCTGCAAATTTCTGATTGTGAAAGTGTTGTTAATAATTTTGATGTCATTAATAACTTGTCGCAAGGACACAAGAAGGTTGTGAATAGGGATAAAGTTAAGGAGACTATTGTAGGACCTGCTGAGAATTCTAATGCTAAAATTTTTCCTTCTGATTTGCAGGCATCTGAAACTGAGCTGAAACATCCTCCGGATCGATCAACAGGAATCCCCAAGAAATCAAAACAGAGGAAGCATGGGACGAAATTAATTGGAAAATTTCTCAAGTGGGTGAAGGTGGTTAGAAAATAGATATGAACCACCATGAGCAAAAGAAGCATGCAGTCGGGCCGACGACTGTAAAGAGAGGCGCTGACTGGGAGGCAACCCAGTGTTCTTTTATTTTAGTTAGTTTTTATCTTTCATTTTGTTTTTGAGTTTTATTTTGGTTGTTTTCAGAAACCGAATGCCGCCACCTCCGCAGTCAAAGTTTCAATATGAGTCTTCCGTGATGATGTCAGACGTTGAAGAGGATAGTGCCAACACTTAAACCAAGGGAGTTCTGTTTTACATTTTTGCATTGCATTGTGTTTAGTTGTTTTTTGTGTTTTGATGCATTGAGAGAAATGATTCATTTAAGTGTGGGGGGGTGCATTCATTACATTCATTGCATTCATTTTGTTTTGTTTGTTTCGTATGTATAAGTATGATGATGATTGTTAGCCTATGATAATGGAAGTGAAAAAATGAAATTTTTGAGTAATTTTACTCTTGATTGGATATGAGAAACCATAGGTTGTTTGTTGAATATTTTTAAGCACGCTTGTTTAACCGGTGAATTGTAGCGATGTATTAGATATTGTGGATTTCTGTTGGACCATTGCACGACAATAGGTGTTTGTGAAACTTGATAGTGTTTGAATCTTGATGATTTCTTTGATATGGCATAAACAATCTTGGGCGCACCTAAAAAAAAAAAAATTTACAACTCCATCCGGGCCTGAAAAGGATTGAAATCCTAATCCTAAAAGATCAAATTCAAGGCTAAGTATGCGGATAAAATGGGGATGATGCTCCATCCGGGCTATAGACGAGGGGATTGAAATTCTAATCCTGTCTTAGATATAGCTAAGTTTGCGGGTAATTATTGGGGCTAAAGCAATACCGGGTGCAAAATCCGGAGGTACGTAATTATTCTCAAGGAAGTTGTGTTGTGTTGAAGGATTGTTGGGAGGAGAGTTCTTGATGGTGAGGCTTGCACTGAATTGTTATAGGTCGGCGAACATGAAAGAGTGGGTGCCCGGTGAGCCAACTTGTGGCTAAGGGCTTTTATGACTCTATGTATAAACAATATTTTGTTTAATATAATTTACACTTTTATAATGGAATTTACTTTATCTTTTATCATATTATTATGTTGTGACATACTATAAGATGTTTAGATGAAGACCTTGAATATACTATAGTGTATGTAAGATGTGGTGGCACATGGGGATGGCTATCATGAAACACATCTTATAGTCACTGTATATTCTAAACAGTTCCTAGTCGATTGAGCCGTCCGTTAATAAGGATAAGGATCGCTCAAGATTGAGACTAGCATTTGCGATGCCGAGTACCACGTTTCATTGGTAGGGAACATAGAGATGTTCAAAGCATGCAAATGGATATTCATACGATGAATGATCGAACTACCCTATCCGGACTTTCCAAGTGGTTATCACTTATCGAGTGGATAAAGTCCGCGGTTTTGGTTGTACACCATTAGTCCTTACTACTTGAAACATCATTGAGACTCTATATGCTAGTACTGTACTTTGACTCGTTTACCGACTCTATTGGGGTCATCAGGTGTCGGGATTGGGTACAGTTACGACACATATAGGAGTCAATGCTTTGTTGTCAAGGATTCACCACATACTTGCTAGTGTGGATATCCTATGCAATCTGAGGAGATATTAGTGTGACGAATCTCTGGCCAGAGTACATGATGTGTTTTAAGAAATGGTTTCTTAGTAGCACATGCGATGTCACTATTTGATCTTCAAGATGCATTGCATAGTTATCGAATCTCAAACGACTCTCGATTTACCAATAGTTGTTGATTCGATCGGGATATATGGATGAAGGGACCGTACTGTACGTTAACCAAAATCTATTGGTTCTTGCAGGCACTATCAGTGATACCTAGGGAATCATGGGGCGATGTTGCTAGGCGCTCTTACCATGATTCGATGGGCAAGTCGGAAATTGTTGTTCCGAGTCACAAGGAGTTGTGAGCCCACGGCTAGCTGTATCCCTGAACCATTGAGAATCACACAAGTAATGGATTTTTAATCCCCGTTGAGATAATTAAATTTAAAGAGTTAAATTTAGTGAATAAAGAAGTGGGACTTCTTATATCAGAGTAGAAGAGCAAGATTTCCTAAAATGACATAGGGATGGGTATTTTTGGAAATCACTGAATTCGGATTCAGAAAATTTATCTTGACTTTAAAAAGATGCAGAAATGGTTTTTGTGCACATTGGTGAAATTGGTTTATCAATCTGAGTCACGATGAATTTTATATTAATTTTTTAACATGCGGGCTTTGCTTGTCAGGCTTGAACTTATGACTAATGGGCCCTAAGCTGTTAGCTGCCCACATTATAAATAAGTTATTGCAGTACAGAAATTACACAACAGAGGCATAATTTTCGAAAAACACTAGGGTTTTCTCTCTAGTGGCCGCCGCCCCTCTCCTCTCTCTGTCGAAAATTCCAGCCTGTGAATTTTGAATTTGCAGTCTGGTTTAACGGATCAAATTCGTTAATTCTCTTCATAGAAACTTCTGATAGATTTTCTAGTGCAATCTATTAGAGGGATTAAACTTCTGTTCGTGGACCTGATTGAAGAATTGTTCGTCCATCAGTTCCTGGGATATACAACAAGAGCAGAGTTATCTGTTGGTGTCCATAATCTCGTTTCGAGATTCAAGGTAAAAATTTAATTGTTATTTAATTTTTACACACACAATTTAATCGTAAAGTTTTGATACCCATGATATGGAATCGTTCCATATAAAATTTTAAAACTTCCGCTGCACCGGGTATCAATTCTGATTGATCTGAACACCGTTTTCCAACAGTGGTATCAGAGCCAGGTTGCTCAGATCAAGCGATTAAATTAATCAATTGTACAAAAAATTTTTAAGTCTCGGTTTTTGAAACAAAACAAATTTTTAAAATTAAATTTTTGACGGGCAAAACACGGGCAGCGATTGGATCGCTGCCCGGGGCAGCGATGGTCGCAGCGCCGGGCAGCGCCGGGCAGCGACGGGCTGCCCGGGATCGTCCCGGGCGGCCCGGGAAAATTAATTTTATTTTTAATTAAAATTTTAATATGTTAAAATTCTATTTTTGGTCCGATCGAAAATTTTTTTTGATTGGTCCACGAGGCGTCGGATCGAATTGTTCGAGTCCGAAAATTTTAAAATTGATTTTTGGATAAATTTGAATTTTTGGAAAATTTATAGATTTTATCCATTAAATCAGATTTTATGAAATTAATTATTTTTGGTACAATTGATGATAAGATATGATCTTATGGAAATATTGAGTAAAATATGATTTTATGTATAAAATTGGATTTTATATTTAAAATATGATTTTATTTGATAAAAAGATAAAATATGATTTTGTATGTAAAATAAGATTTTATATATGGAATATGATTTTATCCTTTTTAATTTAATTGTCATTGCATGTTATCCAATAAATTAATTTTGAATTAAAAATTATTGGATAAGGATGATCGATTGCCATGATCAATTTTGTAGGTGTATGTTAGGGAATTTACATTTGTTTTTATTGTTGTTGGATTTATTAATGGGCCTGGTTTATGGCCCAATATGAATTGTCATATGTAATAAAAATGGGCCTGGTTTATGGCCCGTTCCCACCCCTTAAAATGTATCCCCTACTTGTCATAGTTATTTATTGTAAATACATTATACTTAGTGGGAGATGAAGATTTGAAGACGGAGGTGGGCCCAGCAGACAATAAAGACTGAAGAAATGTAAATTGGAAGCACAATGTAATAGGATTGCATTGCATACTTGCATATCACCTAGGATTGGACTTAGACTCGTGATTGGCAACCACGGGTCGATTAGAAATGGAATCGATCATCCTAAATAATATATGATATTATTGTTGTATGCATGTTTAGACTAAATTGTATGAATCCCGCAAGCATACAAATTTTAAATGATGAGACAAATTTTCAAAATTAAAATCCCTCATTTTAAATATGATTTAAAATTGATATCAAGATAAATAAAGGGAATTTAAATATTGTTTAAATGTTCCTACCTTCCATCAACGATCAATGTATGAGATGCTACCTGCGGATACGGTCCGGCTCATATTATTGGGGGGGGGGCCGTTCGTCGGAAAGCTGTACATTGGATCGACACATGATGTAAGTTGGGTGGAACTCCCATGGGATTTGCTCATATTATTGGGGATCCACATGGCGACCGTCCATCACAACTTAATATTGATGGGTCATCTTGACGTGTCACAATAAACGGCGTCATATTATTGGGCCCTTATTGTACATGAGGTAAAAACGTGGAGGTTGCTTTGGAAGCAATTGGGCTCTACCTTTTGAAAATTATGGTTGGCTGATATTATTCGGGACCATATTTTGTCAATTGGACTCCATGTTCCCACTAAGGAAAACAGTTTCCCATTTTCACTAGAGGGTAGTGAAATCGTTAAAATAGTGGGAGTGAGATTCATAAAATAAATTTCGCCTATTTTATGTCTTAGTAAATTAATTAAACAATCACTGATTATTGTCTGTTTCTTTTCAGTATTTCATTAAGATGAATTCGCGCAATCCACTATTCTCTATTCTTGAACAAAATAAACTGACTGGCGCAAACTATACGGAATGGTTCCGTAAGTTGAAGATTGTCTTGACCTCGGAGAAGATGTTCTACGTGTTAGAAAAATCTCCTCCAAAGGAAGCACCAGCTGATATAAGTCCGGAAGAGTTGGCCAAACTTGATAAATGGTGGGACCATGATATCAAGGCCAAATGCTATATGCAAGCTTCGATGTCTGATGAACTCCAGAGGCGATTTGTGTTGGAAAAAACTGGCGGTCAGATCAATCACGATTGATACCCGGTGCAGCGGAAGTTTAAAAATTTTATCATGGAACAATTCCATGGTGTGGGTATCAACCATTCAACGATTAAATTATTGTGTGTGTAAAATTCAAATAACAATTAATTAAATTTTACCTTCAATTTCGAAGCGAGATTAATGGACACCACACAGATTTCTCTGCGCTTCTTGTATCTCCCAGGAACTGATGAACTCCTTCAATCAGGTCCATGAATGGGGTTTAAATCCCTCTGATAGATTGCACTAGAAAATCTATCAGAAGTTTTCTGCGAAGAGATTAAACGAATCTGATTCGTTATTCCTGACTGCGATTCAAAATCACAGACCAAAATTTTCTCTGACAGAGTGGGAGTGTTCAGCCGAAACTTTATGAGAGAGGGGCTAGGGTTCGAAATTTTTGCTCTCAAAATAATGACCTGTTATTTCTAATTTCTGTACTGCAATAACTTATTTATAATGCAGGCCACTAACACCTTAGGGCCCATTAATCATAAGTTAGGGCCCGACTAGCAAAGCCCGCACGTTCAGAAATTAATATAAAATTCATCGTGACTCCGATTGATGAACCAATTTCACCAATGTGCACAGAAACCATTTCTGCACATTTTAAAGTCAAAATAAATTTTCCTGAATCCGAATTCAGTGGTTTCCAAAAATGTCCATTCCTATGTCATTTTAGGAAATCCTACTCCCTTACTCTTATTTAAGAAGTCCAACTTCTTTGTTCATTAAATTTAACTCTTTAAATTTAACTATCTCAACGGGGATTAAAACTCCATTACACTGTGTGACCCTCAATGGTTCAGGGATACAGCTAGCCGTGGGCTCACAACTCCTTGTGACTCGGAACAACACTTTCCGACTTGCCCAACGAATCATGGTAAAGCGCCTAGCAACATCGCCCCATGATTCCCTAGGTATCACTGATAGTGCCTACAAGAACCAGTAGATTTTGGTTAGCGTACAGTACGGTCCCTTCATCCATATATCCCGATCGAATCAACAACCATTGGTATATCGAGAGTCGCTCAAGATTCGATAACTATGCAATGCATCTTGAAGATCAAATTAGTGACATCGCATGTGCTACTAAGAAACCATTTCTTAAATCACATCAAGTACTCTGGCCAGAGATTTGTCACACTAATATCTCCTCAGATCGCATAGGATATCCACACTCGCAAGTATGTGGTGAATCCTTGACAACAATGCATTGACTCCTATATGTGTCGTAACTGTACCCAATCTCGACACCTGATGACCCCATAGAGTCGGTAAACGAGTCAAAGCACAGCACTAGCATATAGAGTCTCCATGATGTTTCAAGTCGTAAGGACTAATGGTGTACAACCAAAACCGCGGACTTTATCCACTCGATAAGTGATAACCACTTGGAAAGTCCGGATAGGGTAGTTCGATTATTCATCCTATGAATATCCATTTGCATGCTTTGAACATCTCCATGTTCCCTACCAATGAAACGTGGTACTCCGCATCGCAAATGCTAGTCTCAAACTCGAGCGATCCTTATCCTTATTATCGGACGGCTCAATCGACTAGGAACGGTTTTTAGAATATACAGTGACTATAAGATGTATTTCATGATAGACATCTCCATGTTCTACCACATCTTACATACACTATAGTATATTCAAGGTCTTTATCAAAACAACAATAGTATATCACAATATAACAATATGAAGTAATATAAAGTCATTGCCATAAAAGTGTAAATAATATTAAACAAAAGATTGTTTATACAAAGAGTCATCAAAGCCCATAGCCACACAGTTGGCTCACTGGGCACCCACTCTTACAATTTGAGGATACCGTGAATGCTGTTGACATTCACGTACAACTCAAGGAACTTTTTGGGGCTCAATCGAGAGCTGAAAGGTTCGCTACTGTAAAAGAGTTAATGACGTGTCGCATGCGTGAAGGGACTTCGGTCCGTGATCATGGGGTACGAGTGATTTGGCTCATTCAGAAGTTGGTAATGCTTGATTTGCTATTGGAGCATGAACTCAATGTGGACTTATTACTTCTCTCTCTTCCTTCATCGTTTGACGATTTTGTGGTGAATTTCAATATGAACAAGATAGAGGCCTCCCTTGAAGAGATGGTCAATATGCTTGTAACATATGAAGCCACTTTAAAGAAGGATAAACCAGTTCTCTTGGTGGGCTCCTCTTCTTCTGCTAAGAGGGGGCCAAGTACAAAGGGTAAGAAACGTTCTGCCCCATCCAAGAAAACCGGACCCGAGAAGAAGAACAAGACAAAGGCTTCAAACATGGAAAAGTCCAAGGATGTTTGCCATCACTGCAAGAAACCCGGTAATTGGAAACGTAACTGCAAGGAATATCTAGAGCAGTTGCGAACTGCGAAGGGTATGTTTTATATTGAAATAAATGTTTCACTTAATACTACTTCTTGGGTATTGGATACCGGATGTGGATCTCACATTTGCAATGATTTGCAGGTGATGACAAGAAGTCGCAAGCTTAGAATGGGTGAGACCCAGCTGAGGCTCGGAAATGGTTCTAGAGTTGAAGCCAAAGCTGTGGGAGACGTTTATTTAATTTTGCAGAACGATTTTAAGTTACTTTTGAGAGATGTTTTATTTGTTCCAGATTTGATTAAAAACATTATTTCTGTTTCTATGCTTGATAGAGATGGTTTTTCTTGCAATTTTGTGAATGAGATTTGCAATATTTACAAGAATGAATGTTTGATTGGAAATGGACAACTTGAAAACAATCTATATAACTTAAAATTAAAAGACGTTCCAATAAATTATGTTGATAAACCGGTAACAACGAACAAAAGGAAAATCGATAGTCAAAACTCGGCAAATCTTTGGCATGCTAGGCTAGGTCATATTTCCTCAAGGAGGATGAACAAGCTAGTGGGAGAGGGCATGTTTGATATGTCTGATATTAACTCTCTACCTACTTGTGAATCCTGCCTGAAAGGAAAAATGACTAAATCTCCATTCAATGGGAAACCTGAGCGTAGTCAAAATCTGTTGGATTTGATCCATATAGATGTTTGTGGTCCATTTAGAATTGGTACTCAATTTGGCCACACCTACTTCATTACCTTTACTGATGATTATTCAAGGTATGGGTATTTATATTTAATGAAATATAAGTCTGAAGCATTTGAAAAGTTCAAAGAATTCAAGGCTGAAGTAGAAAACAAGCTAGGTAAAAGTATTAAAGCACTTCGATCGGATCGAGGTGGAGAATACTTAAGTACCAATTTTTGGACTATCTGAAAGAGAATGAGATTCTCTCTCAGTGGACTCCTCCTATGACACCTCAGCTGAATGGTGTATCGGAGCGTCGTAATCGAACTTTGTTGGACATGGTTCGATCCATGATGAGCTTCACTGAGCTTCCACCTTCGTTTTGGGGCTACGCGCTTGAAACAGCGGTGTTGTTGTTGAACAACGTCCATACTAAAGCAGTGAAAAAAACACCATACGAGTTATGGAATGGCAAAGCTCCTAAGTATTCGTACTTGAGGATTTGGGGATGTCCTGCTTAAGTGAAGCAGACAGTGGGAGATAAGTTGGATAGTCGATCCACCTTATGTTATTTTGTAGGGTATCCGAAGAATTCAATTGGATATTATTTCTATCATCCTACTGAAACAAAAGTGTTTGTTTCAAAGAATGCAACCTTCTTGGAGAAGGAGTTCTTATTGGATAAGAAAGGCGAGATGATGGAACTCGAAGAAATTCGAGAAGAACCCGAAATTCAAAATAATGATCCCATACCTCAAGAATCTTCAGAGGACACGCCTATACCTAGAAGATCCGAGAGGACTTCTAGACCTCCTATTCAATATGGTCTTCTTCTTGAAGGGGATCAAGATGAACCCGACGTTGGATGTGATCCAAGAAACTTCAAGGAAGCAATTTCTGATGCGGATTCAAATTTATGGCTTGAAGCTATGCAGTCGAAAATAGATTCGATGCATACAAACCAAGTTTGGTCTTTAGTAGATCCTCCCGATGGAATTGTTCCAATAGGGTGTAAATGGATCTACAAGAGAAAGCTTGGGCCTGATGGTAAGGTATTGACCTACAAGGCACGATTGGTGGCGAAAAGTTATACTCAAAGACAAGGAGTTGACTATGATGAAACCTTTTCACCAGTTGCAATGTTCAAGTTCAAAAGAATCCTTATTGCCATAGCTGCTTGGTATGACTATGAGATATGGCAAATGGATGTGAAGAATGAATTTCTTAATGGAAACATTAAGGAAGAGATCTATATGACGCAGCCTGAGGGATACACATCCATGGGAAGCGAGCATAAGGTATGCAAGGTTCAGAGATCAATCTATGGTCTCAAACAATCATCAAGAAGTTGGAACCAGAAATTTGATGAAACAATAAAGGATTTTGGTTTCATCAAGAACCCGGAGGAACCTTGCGTGTACAAGAAAGTAGTTAAGGATGCTGTGACATTCTTAGTACTTTATGTTGATGACATCTTACTCATTGGGAATGATGTAGGGATGTTGCAGTCAACAAAGATATGGTTATCAGGTAGATTCTCGATGAAGGATTTGGGTGAGGCATCCTATATTCTAGGGATACAGATCTATAGAGATAGATCTAAGAGAATGATAGGACTTACTCAAGCTACTTACATCGAAACCATATTGAAAAGGTTTTCAATGGATGGGTCCAAGAGAGGACATCTACCTATGTGTCATGGAGTTTCTCTATCCAAGTCCATGTGTCCCAAGACTGATGAAGAGATAGAGAAAATGACACATGTACCATATGCGTCAGCCATAGGTAGTATCATGTATGGGATGATATCTACCAGACCGGATGTAGCATTTGCTCTGAGTGTCACGAGCAGATATCAAGCCAATCCTGGTCAAAAGCATTGGAAAGCCGTGAAGGACATTCTTAAGTACTTACGAAGGACTAAGAATATGTTCATTGTATATGGAGAAAGAGAACTGAAATTGGAAGGCTATACCGACTCTAGCTTCCAAAGTGACGTGGATGACTCGAAGTCAACCTCTGGATTTGTTTTCATGCTCAATGGCGGTGCTGTCTCTTGGAAGAGTTCCAAGCAGGACACCACAGCGTATTCCACCACTGAGGCAGAATACATTGCGGCATCAGCTGCTGCTAAAGAGGCCGTTTGGATGAGGAATTTCGTCCAAGAGTTGGGCGTTATTCCTGAAGTTTTTGGTCCAGTCCCGGTGTACTGTGACAAAACAGATGCCGTTGCTCAGGCAAAGGAACCAAGGTCTCATCAAAGATCCAAACACGTACTGAGAAAATACCACATCATCCGGGAGATCGTGGAAAGAGGAGACATCACTGTCGAGAGAGTGGCCTCTGCAGACAATATCAATGATCCACTTACTAAGCCCTTGCCAGGACCATTATTTGACAAACATCGCGAAACAATGGGACTATGTAGTATGACTAGTTGGCTTTAGGGCAAGTGGGAGATTGAAAGAGTGGGTGCCCGGTGAGCCAACTTGTGGCTAAGGGCTTTTATGACTCTATGTATAAACAATCTTTTGTTTAATATAATTTACACTTTTATAATGGCATTTACTTTATCTTTTATCATATTATTATGTTGTGACATACTATAAGATGTTTAGTTGAAGACCTTGAATATACTATAGTGTATGTAAGATGTGGTGGCACATGGGGATGGCTATCATGAAACACATCTTATAGTCACTGTATATTCTAAACAGTTCCTAGTCGATTGAGCCGTCCGTTAATAAGGATAAGGATCGCTCAAGATTGAGACTAGCATTTGCGATGCCGAGTACCACGTTTCATTGGTAGGGAACATAGAGATGTTCAAAGCATGCAAATGGATATTCATACGATGAATGATCGAACTACCCTATCCGGACTTTCCAAGTGGTTATCACTTATCGAGTGGATAAAGTCCGCGGTTTTGGTTGTACACCATTAGTCCTTACTACTTGAAACATCATTGAGACTCTATATGCTAGTACTGTACTTTAACTCGTTTACCGACTCTATTGGGGTCATCAGGTGTCGGGATTGGGTACAGTTACGACACATATAGGAGTCAATGCTTTGTTGTCAAGGATTCACCACATACTTGCTAGTGTGGATATCCTATGCAATCTGAGGAGATATTAGTGTGACGAATCTCTGGCCAGAGTACATGATGTGTTTTAAGAAATAGTTTCTTAGTAGAACATGCGATGTCACTATTTGATCTTCAAGATGCATTGCATAGTTATCGAATCTCGAACGACTCTCGATTTACCAATAGTTGTTGATTCGATCGGGATATATGGATGAAGGGACCGTACTGTACGCTAACCAAAATCTATTGGTTCTTGTAGGCACTATCAGTGATACCTAGGAAATCATGGGGCGATGTTTCTAGGCGCTCTTACCATGATTCGATGGGCAAGTCGGAAATTGTTTTTCCGAGTCACAAGGAGTTGTGAGCCCACGGCTAGCTGTATCCCTGAACCATTGAGGGTCACACAAGTAATGGATTTTTAATCCCCGTTGAGATAATTAAATTTAAAGAGTTAAATTTAGTGAATAAAGAAGTGGGACTTCTTATATCAGAGTAGAAGAGTAAGATTTCCTAAAATGACATAGGGATGGACATTTTTGGAAATCACTGAATTAGGATTCAGAAAATTTATCTTGACTTTAAAAAGATGCAGAAATGGTTTCTGTGCACATTGGTGAAATTGGTTTATCAATCTGAGTCACGATGAATTTTATATTAATTTCTGAACATGCGGGCTTTGCTTGTCAGGCTTGAACTTATGACTAATGGGCCCTAAGCTGTTAGCAGCCCACATTATAAATAAGTTATTGCAGTACAGAAATTACACAACAGAGGCATAATTTTCAAAAAACACTAGGGTTTTCTCTCTAGTGGCCGCCGCCCCTCTCCTCTCTCTGTCGAAAATTCCAGCCTGTGAATTTTGAATTTGCAGTTTGGTTTAACGGATCAAATTCGTTAATTCTCTTCGTAGAAACTTCTGATAGATTTTCTAGTGCAATCTATCAGAGGGATTAAACTTCTGTTTGTGGACCTGATTGAAGAATTGTTCGTCCATCAGTTCCTGGGATATACAACAAGAGCAGAGTTATCTGTTGGTGTCCATAATCTCGTTTCAAGATTCAAGGTAAATATTTAATTGTTATTTAATTTTTACACTCACAATTTAATCGTAAAGTTTTGATACCCATGATATGGAATCGTTCCATATAAAATTTTAAAACTTCCGCTGCACCGGGTATCAATTCTGATTGATCTGAACACCGTTTTCCAACAGAACAGTCTTGAAACTTTGTTCTTTTGAAGTTGCATGTAACTAGGGTAACATGGCACACACACACGTTCGCATTTGACTGAAAGTGTATCATTGAGATTGAGAGTTGCTTTGAACTTATTTTTAGATGAAAGTGGTTTTCTCTGAGGCTATGATATGCGTGATTCGTCCTTGCTTATGTGTTTGTTCTGTTTCATTTTGTTTTTGCATACTTGCTCGAGGGCGAGCAAGGATTAAGTGTCGGGGTATTTGATGGGCATGTTTGTGTTGCATATTTTATTATCATTTTATTGTCATTTGTGTGTGCATTCATTTGTTTTAATTAAGTTTTGTTGGTTTTTCATACATCGTGTCTACATTACACGCTCCCGTGTTTATTGTATAGGACGTAGCGTTTTGTCGAGGAAAATATGGAAAAGCTATTGCGCGAGAATGAATTACGGAGCAGCAATAATCAGAAAATCATATTTAATTTTTTATAAGTCAAAATCCGATCTCCACTGTCCATAATAAAGTTAAAGATGTTTTGAAGCAGTTGTCCAAATTTCAGCTCCATCCGACGGCTAGATCTTCGTATATGAATTTTGCAAAATCGCTGCTCGCTGGGAAAAAAGCTGCGCGCTCGAGCGGACGTACTCGGAGCGATCGAGCGGCCAAGAATTTGAAAAACAGAGAATTTCATATTATTGAGCGATCGATCGGACAAACTCGGTGCGCTCGATTGCACCGACATTTCCGAGAAATCTATTTTAATTAGGAAACTTTCTTGGAAAGGACTCTAGTCTTTAAATACATCATATAACACGAAAATTACTATCTTTTGATCACTTCTAAAGATCTTTAGACGGCTACGTTCAGAGAATTCATTTGGCGGCTAGGTTTTATCTTTCTTGTTCTTAGATTTTAATTCTTCTTGTTTTTATTCTTGGTTGAGGAAGACGAACCCTTGAATTTATTTATCTTGTGAGATTTAGATTTTTATTGTTTAATTCAATTTGAGTATCAAGAGTTGTTCTGATTTATTTTTATGCTTGTATGTGAGATTATAAGCATGTGATTTTGCTATACAATCTACTGCTAAATTAGAATTCAAATCCGTAATTGTTTGAACCATCTAATTTGTGAAGCAACTACGTTTGATATTTTTTGCTGTTGAATTTATTAATTCGTAGGAACAACAATTGACTAGGCTAAATACATCCGCTGGTGCATGGGTTGTCTAGATTCATCAATTTCACTCATATAAATGCTACCTTGGATTTAAATCTAGATTGCTGTTATCGGGTTAATTTATTGGTAAGGGTTAATTTAGAATGCTGTTTTCTAATTAACTAAAATATAGGTGAAACAGGAATTTGATTTCTAATGATGAATATTCGATGTGAATTAATTATTTTTAGAGAATCGATGATCGAGTGAATGATTTCAAGGGTGTAGTCGACCGATACCAAGTCTCGTTAATTTATTGATCTTCCTTATTTTAATTCTTGCATAGTAGTTAATTCTAAAATTTCCATATCCCCTTTTATTTATTTTCAGTATTTTTAAGAACACAAATAAATTTCACTTTCCTCGTAGGAACGATCCCTACTCTCGCTACTACATGTTTATTTAGTTAATCTGAGTTGAGTTAATTTGGGCGCGACACGACTAAGCGCTACCAAATTTTTGGTTTTCAAGTTTGAGGTTAACTACTGAAAACTTTAATCAATGAAAATTCACTAACATGCAAGATTAAAGAATAGACTGGAGAAATCAATAAGAGACGAGACTTGGTATCAGTTGACTACACCCTTGATATTCATTCATTCAATCATCAATTCTCTAAAAATAATTAATCCTATTAAATATTCATCATTGAAAACTAAATTTCTGTTTCACCGTAATTTTAGTTAATTAAAAAACAGCATTCTAAATTAACCCTTACCAATGAATTAACCCGATAACAACAATCTAGATTTAAATCCATGGTAGCATTCAAACTAGTAAAACTGACGAACCTAGATAAAACAAACACGAGCGGTTATATTTAGCCTAGTCAATAATTGATCCTACGATTTAATAAACTCAACAGTAGAAAATATCAAACGTATTTGCTTCGCAAATTAGATTGTTCAAACAATTACGGATTTGAATTCTAATTTAGCTATCGTTCTCAATAAAAAAAACTCTAAGATGGCCAATCCTAAAATCTCTCATACAAACATGAAATCAAACAGATCAAAGATTGATACTTAATAAAGATTAAACACTACGAATCGAATCTCATGAATAAAATATATTAAGGTTTCGTCTCCCTCAACCAAGTATTAAAAGGTTTAGCTACAACGAATTATCACCAAATTCATAAAAATTCAAAGAAAAGAAGAAAACTACAAATAGAAATTCCAGAATAAAACCTAGCCTCCAAAAGAGAGTCTCCAAATCTGATAATAATCCTCCAAAATTTGAATTAAGAGTCTAATAAAGGCTAGAGAATAAAATAAAAAAGTTTCCAAAATTACTATTTTTTTCCCGACAGACGAGCGCGCTCGATCGCATAAGTACGCACGATCGAGCGCGCTATTTTACACGATTCACTGCCCAAAATTCCTTGCGCACGCTCGATCGCATGAGTTTGTCCGATCGATCGCGTGAAAATATGCGTTTCTCTGTTTTCAACTTCTCGGCCCGCGCTCGATCCTTCTGAGTACGTGGGATCGATCGCATGGGAAAAACCAATATTCTGCCTTCGTTTTCTTCATCTTGAAATCTCCTACACATTAAACCCGGGAGTATGTTATGAATATAAATGCATGCAAAAGACAAAACTAAGATAAAACATGAACAAACACAATTAAATGCATGCAAACTACCAACAAAATAACAACAAAATATGTAAACAAAACACGACTATCAGCCACCGACATCCTCCAACCTAAGACATGTCCCGTAGAAAAAGATGTCCAAGAAATACAATAATATGGACGTGAGAAACTACGCTAAATATAATAAGCACGAGTATACCAACTTAAATGATGCATAAAAAAAATTACTGGGTACTGGGTGTATCTGAGTATCTGCTCAATCTAGGCGCCAATGAGTATGCAGTACCATCTGGGTTCAATGCCGCTGGGTTCTACACACTCGTCTTGATCACCATAACGTCAGCCTCCGTCGTCATGGCATCTCCCGGTGATAGAATATCATAACAAATGTCGTAGGGCTGAGCAATCCTACCATACTGGCTAATAGAAGGAACTGGCTCAACATGAATATGCACATACAACATAATATATTAAAGTTTTCAAGCATGTATTTATGACACATAATATGCAACACATAAGCATGCATACTCGCTGGATATATCAGTCAGTACTTACGTACCTTTCTAAGGCAGTTCTGGAAGCCCAAGATTAAGGTCCAAGCCTACAAGAGGATATTTACCATATCACTATTATTGATCTACAAGCCTTAACTTAGCGAGAAGATACTATCTAATTATCTTAGGAATCTAGGATTATACATGTGTCCGTCGTTAGCCCTTTGTTGTTGAAAGCCCTAACTTCTAGTCACAGCTCTGCTATGACTCCGTAAAAAGCCCGCTATCGCGTGAGCCGCGCCGAGATGGATAGAAACACATAGAAGCACTAAGAATATATAGATGAAGGTGGGAAATGAGCAAGAAATCTGATTTTTGGAAGCCCTATTTACGAGCATCGATCGGACGTTCCTATCTGTGCATGCTTGCCACGTTTCCGAAGTGCCCTGATCGGAAGCTCCGATCCTTACTTCGGAAGCTCCGATCTCATATATGCAAATGCGTGTCCAAACACTGATGACGCGTCACTAGTGCGCATGACCTAACTCTGTGGTAGATCCGATCTCTCTTCGGAAGGTCCGAACTCACCCTTACAATATCAGCTGCTATGGTTTCAGGGGCGGATCTAGGATTTCAACCTTGGGAGGCCGCTTACAAAA
Organism: Henckelia pumila; assembly: GCF_033568475.1. Taxonomy (NCBI): domain Eukaryota; kingdom Viridiplantae; phylum Streptophyta; class Magnoliopsida; order Lamiales; family Gesneriaceae; genus Henckelia; species Henckelia pumila. The sequence continues at coordinate 134,288,841 of NC_133122.1, read as the reverse complement.
TATAAAAAAAATGTTAAAATATGAAAGATAAAAATTACACTGCTTTTAACATATATATTTTTAGCTAAAAGGATTTCTACGTTCCTTGAAATTTTCAAAGTTTTCAATGATATCATCAATACAAAGATTTTTGACAATGTCTTTTTCAATAAATATCATCAATGCATTCGAGAGAAAATCATCATTCATTCGAAGCTTAGTTTTGACGATATTCATAGTTGAGAATGACAGTTCTATTCAAGCTGTAGAAACTGAAAGAATGAGCACATACACTATCACCCTAAAAACAAGGTCGTGTATAGTAGTTTTTTTAGTCTTTATCAACTATTGACACAAATAAATAAAATCTAGGCAGTTGATCACGACAATGTTACAAATGCTAAATTCTAATGTATCAAATTTTAGCAACTGATATGATTTTAATTAAGTAGAAAAATATTTTTAAAAAATAACTAAGTAGAACAATGAAAAATTTGAATGAATGCAAAATTTTGTTTTCTACTAACTATTTTTTTTTTAAATCCAACAAAAAAATTCTGATTAATTAATAGTTTACATGAATCCCAACAAAATCTAGATAAAACCATCTTCTATTCGCTACTCGCCTTTTGCTTTTAATTTCTAAAATTTGATTTCAAAAATCATGTGTGCGACTCAATTTTTTATTTGGAGAGTAAAAAATATTAATATATTAGAAATTAAAATTTTCTCACGTAAAGAAGATTGATTAAGATATATATATATATATATATAATATTAAAAAAATCATTGAAATGAGAACGCAACTAATAATAATAAAAAAAAGATTGAATTTCATCCAAAACATTAACCGAATAAAATTTAAAACAACTCAACCAAACAAAGTCAACAGAAAACATGTATACGACATATCGCAAGACCGAAAATACCCACAATTAGCATACAAAATCTTTTGGTAATTTAGAAAACTTGGTGCAGTCGAGCAAGCGGATGAGGATTTTCCAAACCTCTTGATTAAGAAGAAGGAAATTAGAAAAATATGGAGTTTTACTTGTCAAGATGAACAACTTCTTTGTATTTGTATTATTTTGAATTTTTTATTATATATATAACAACCTAGAGAAAAACAGATGTAGTTTTACTTTTACGATGAATTTTTATTTTATTTTTACTTTTATTTGATTGAAATTTCTTATTTTATATAATTTTAGAGGAAATTTAGAAGAATAGAGATTTTTAATTTTTTATTTGATATTTGAAATGATAAAATGTTTATTTGTTTGCAATTTTTTATTATAATATATTGAAAACAATAATTTACATATTTTTTAAAATAAAAAATAAAGATAAAAAGGAAAAAAGATTTTGGTCCAGGAACCAGGAGGGAATCGAACATGAGCATTTCAAGCTTAAAACATGGAAAGCTGCCATTAAGCAATAAGAAACATTCTATCAATTAAAGGGGCCAATTATATATATAGCATTGTTTTAAAAAATATATACATATATAGCAAAAAAAAAAATTGAAATTTTTTTTGTTGGCCATTGCCCACCTTCGCACTATGTGATTCGCCCCTATATGGTTCGGTGCTTCCGAATCAACTTCGGACGATCCGAACTCTTCGATGGTTCCGATGTCCTAATTCTATATTGCCCGATTAATCACTTAGTTACTTTAAATTGGAATATCTAAATCATGTTTAATCTTTAAGCTAGTAAAATAGGATACGGGTCACTACAATAATGATATTAATATTTCAAATGTTAAAATCAAAATTATTAAATAAAAAAATTAATAATGTATTTTTCATAAATCTTGCGTAACGTTTGACAAATATTATATAACATTAATAAAAAATTATAAAATCCAATTTATTTCTATATTTAATTTGAATATTACTTTTAACAAGATTATTAAATAAAAAAATTAATAATTTATGAATCTTTCATAAATCTTACGTAATGTTTGAGCTACTCAAAGTTATTTCATGATTAATTATATATCAATTCATACTTGAATTCTTTATTTTTGAGAATCAGTTATGGATGCATGCACGTGCATGTTCACAAATTATGTATATTTTTTAGCCACTCGATTTTTCATTAAATAACATCTTAAGACCAAAAAAATTATACATAAATAAATTAATTGATCAAATTATGACATTGTTTAGCCCAAAAATAAAATTATTTATTAGCCCAAATTAGAATGAATCTCCTTGGACCAGTTCCTGAAGAACATGCAGGCCAACAATTTCGGTCCATCAAGATGACTGGGAGCCCAAAGTCCAAGAACATAGCGGCCGAATTGAAAGTAGAAGTTTTGAAATAAGACCAAATCAAAATTGAATTGTGGGATAGTGAAAAGAAAGGTGGCCCAATTTGGGCTATGTTGGAAGAGTGAGAAGTTACTCCAAACATAGAAGAAAGGACGACATAAACACAGAAATTCACCAAATAATCAATCAAATTCAAGTTCAAAAAGCTTTCAATTTATTGCAAATATTTTTGCACATTTCGAACTTCTTCATCTTCTTATTATTTTCAGAATTTCATATGTACATTTCCAGTACATTTACTTAGATCCTAGATATTTTTAGTAGCATGCTATAGTATTTTTATGGCCGAATTTTGTCATATTTGATTTCGTAAACGTAAAGTTAATTTTGATTACTGTTATGGGATATTTTTCAGTCAATTTTCCGCGTTCTTTGTTGCTTAATCGGTGTAACTGAGACCGATGGTGAAACCAAGACTCATTATCTCAGGGCTCATTTTTGCTTGGTTTAGAAGTTAGAATTTTTTTTTCATTTGATTATCATTTTGGCACGAACGCCCGCAACAACCCCTAATTTAGCCAATTTTTGTGTGCAAACATAATTTTGACACGTCCACTGGGTCAATGCCGCCGAAGAACCGAGAGAATACTGAGAAGGACGACGGTAAATTGCCATCACAGGATGACAAATCTAGTGACTATGTTCCTCATTTTGATGCTCCGGAGAATATTTGTCACGCCCCGAGATTGAGAAGGGTCACCAGCGTTGTTTTAAATTTACAAAAATTATAAAACAAGCAACCTCGTAGTACAGTGTATACCAAACCATTCTTTTTCATAAATAAATTTCAAAAGCATCGTCTTTACAACTCGATAATTCCAAAATAACAAGACTAAAAAAACTCACGAAAGCGTTTAATAACTTAAATAACACAATATTAAAAGCAACAATTCAAAAAGAAATAACAAAAATTAATTCTCCAAGCTCTATCATTCGGCGACAACAAATCATATCTTGCTCTTGATCCTCTAACTCATCATCTGGGAGGAAAAAGTAAGGGGATGAGTGTTTTGGGAAACACTCAGCAAGTGGGGGTCGATCGTGTTGGAAAACTGGCGGTCAGATCAATCACGATTGATACCCGGTGCAGCGGAAGTTTAAAAATTTTGTTATGGAACAATTCCATAGTGTGGGTATCAACCGTTCAACGATTAAATTATTGTGTGTGTAAAATTTAAATAACAGTTATTAAATTTTACCTCCAATCTCGCAACGAGATTAATGGACACCAACAGATTTGATCTGCTCTTGTTGTCTCTCCCTGGAACCGATGAACTCCTTCAATCAGGTCCACGAACAGAGGTTTAATCCCTCTGATAGATTGCACTAGAAAATCTATCAGAAGTTTTCTGCGAAGAGAATAAACGAATCTGATTCGCTATTCCAGACTGCAATTCAAAATCACAGACCGGAAAATCTCGGGCAGAGGGGGAGGGGTCGGCCGGAATGCTTTGAGAGAGAGGAGGGTTTCGAAAATTTGCTCTCAAAATTATGACCTGTTGTGTGTAATTTCTGTACTGAAATAACTTATTTATAATGCAGGCCACTAACACCTTAGGGCCCATTAGTCATAAGCTGGGGCCCGACAAGCAAAGCCCGCTCGTTCAGAAATTAATATAAAATTCATCGTGACTCCGATTGATGAACTGATTTCACCAATGTGCACAGAAACCATTTCTGCACATTTTAAAGTCAAAATAAATTTTCCTGAATCCGAATTCAGTGGTTTCCAAAAATGTCCATCCCTATGTCATTTTAGGAAATCCTACTCCCTTACTCTTATTTAAGAAGTCCAACTCCTTAGTTCATTAAATTTAACTCTTTAAATTTAACTATCTCAACGGGGATTAAAACTCCATTACACTGTGTGACCCTCAATGGTTCAGGGATACAGCTAGCCGTGGGCTCACAACTCCTTGTGACTCGGAACAACACTTTCCGACTTGCCCAACGAATCATGGTAAAGCGCCTAGCAACATCGCCCCATGATTCCCTAGGTATCACTGATAGTGCCTACAAGAACCAGTAGATTTTGGTTAGCGTACAGTACGGTCCCTTCATCCATATATCCCGATCGAATCAACAACCATTGGTATATCGAGAGTCGCTCAAGATTCGATAACTATGCAATACATCTTGAAGATCAAATTAGTGACATCGCATGTGCTACTAAGAAACCATTTCTTAAATCACATCAAGTACTCTGGCCAGAGATTTGTCACACTAATATCTCCTCAGATCGCATAGGATATCCATACTCGCAAGTATGTGGTGAATCCTTGACAACAATGCATTGACTCCTATATGTGTCGTAACTGTACCCAATCTCGACACCTGATGACCCCCATAGAGTCGGTAAACGAGTCAAAGCACAGCACTAGCATATAGAGTCTCCATGATGTTCAAGTCGTAAGGACTAATGGTGTACAACCAAAACCGCGGACTTAATCCACTCGATAAGTGATAACCACTTGGAAAGTCCGGATAGGGTAGTTCGATTATTCATCCTATGAATATCCATTTGCATGCTTCGAACATCTCCATGTTCCCTACCAATGAAACGTGGTACTCCGCATCGCAAATGCTAGTCTCAAACTCGAGCGATCCTTATCCTTATTATCGGACGGCTCAATCGACTAGGAACGGTTTTAGAACATACAGTGACTATAAGATGTATTTCATGATAGACATCTCCATGTTCTACCACATCTTACATACACTATAGTATATTCAAGGTCTTTATCAAAACAACAATAGTATATCACAATATAACAATATGAAGTAATATAAAGTCATTGCCATAAAAGTGTAAATAATATTAAACAAAAGATTGTTCATACAAAGAGTCATCAAAGCCCATAGCCACACAGTTGGCTCACTGGGCACCCACTCTTACAATCTCCCACTTGCCCTATAGCCAACTAGTCATACTACGTAGACCCATTGCTTCGCGATGTTTGTCAAACAATGGTCCTGGCAAGGGCTTAGTAAGCGGATCAGCGATATTGTCTGCAGAGGCCACTCGTTCGACAATGATGTCTCCTCTTTCCACAATCTCCCGGATTATGTGGTATTTCCTCAGTACGTGTTTGGATCTTTGATGAGACCTTGGTTCCTTTGCTTGAGCAACGGCACCCGTGTTGTCGCAGTACACCGGGACTGGACCAACAAATTCAGGAATAACGCCCAACTCTTGGACGAACTTCCTCATCCAAACGGCCTCTTTAGCAGCAGCTGATGCTGCAATGTATTCAGCCTCAGTGGTGGAATCCGCTGTGGTGTCCTGCTTGGAACTCTTCCAAGAGACAGCACCGCCATTGAGCATGAACACAAATCCAGAGGTTGACTTCGAGTCATCCACATCACTTTGGAAGCTAGAGTCGGTATAGCCTTCCAATTTGAGATCTCGTCCTCCATACACCATGAACATATTTTTAGTCCTTCGCAAGTACTTAAGAATGTCCTTCACGGCTTTCCAATGCATTTGACCAGGATTAGACTGATATCTGCTCGTGACACTCAGAGCAAATGCTACATCCGGTCTGGTAGATATCATCCCATACATGATACTACCTATAGCTGACGCATATGGTACATGTGTCATATTCTCTATCTCTTCATCAGTCTTGGGACACATAGACTTGGATAGAGAAACTCCATGACACATGGGTAGATGTCCTCTTTTGGACCCATCCATTGAAAACCGTTTCAATATGGTATCGATGTAGGTTGATTGAGTGAGTCCTATCATTCTCTTAGACCTATCTCTATAGATCTGTATCCCAAGAATGTAGGATGCCTCTCCCAAATCTTTCATCGAAAATCTACCTGATAACCATATCTTTGTTGACTGCAACATCCCTACATCATTCCCAATGAGTAGGATGTCATCAACATAAAGTACTAAGAATGTCACCGCATCCTTAACTACTTTCTTGTACACGCAAGGTTCCTCCGGGTTCTTGATGAAACCAAAATCTTTTATTGTTTCATCAAATTTCTGGTTCCAACTTCTTGATGCTTGTTTTAGACCATAAATTGATCTCTGAAGCTTGCATACCTTATGCTCGCTTCCCATGGATGTGAACCCCTCAGGCTGCCTCATATAGATTTCTTCCTTAATGTCTCCATTAAGAAAAGCAGTCTTCACATCCATCTGCCATATCTCATAGTCATACCATGCAGCTATGGCAATTAGGATTCTTATGGACTTGAACATTGCAACTGGTGAAAAAGTTTCGTCATAGTCAACTCCTTGCCTTTGAGTATAACCTTTAGCCACCAATCGCGCCTTGTAGGTCAATACCTTACCATCAGGCCCAAGCTTTCTCTTGTAGATCCATTTACACCCTATTGGAACAATTCCATCGGGAGGATCTACCAAAGACCAAACTTGGTTTGTATGCATCGAATCCAATTCTGACTGCATAGCTTCAAGCCATAAATTCGAATCCGCATCAGAAATTGCTTCCTTGAAGTTTCTTGGATCACATCCAATGTCGGGTTCATCTTGATCCCCTTCAAGAAGAAGACCATATCGAACTGGAGGTCTAGAAGTCCTTTCGGATCTTCTAGGTGCAGGCGTGTCCAGCAATGGTTCCTGAGGTGTAGGATCGTTATTTTGTATTTCGGGTTCTTCTCGAACTTCTTCGAGTTCCATCATCTCGCCTTTCTTATCCAATAAGAACTCCTTCTCCAAGAAGGTGACATTCCTAGAAACAAACACCTTTGTTTCAGCAGGATAATAGAAATAATATCCGATTGAATTCTTCGGATACCCTACAAAATAACATAAGCTGGATCGACTATCCAACTTATCTCCCACTGTCCGCTTCACGTAAGCAGGACATCCCCAAATCCTCAAGTACGAATACTTAGGAGCTTTGCCATTCCATAACTCGTATGATGTTTTGTCCACTGCTTTAGTGTGGACGTTGTTCAACAACAATACCGCCGTTTCAAGCGCATAGCCCCAAAACGAAGGTGGAAGCTCAGTGAAGCTCATCATAGATCGAACCATGTCCAACAAAGTTCGATTACGACGCTCCGATACACCATTAAGCTGTGGTGTCATAGGAGGAGTCCACTGAGAGAGAATCCCATTCTCTTTCAGATAGTCCAAAAACTCGGTACTCAAGTATTCTCCACCTCGATCCGATCGAAGTGCTTTAATACTTTTACCTAGCTTGTTTTCTACTTCAGCCTTGAATTCTTTGAACTTTTCAAATGCTTCAGACTTATATTTCATTAAATATAAATACCCATACCTTGAATAATCATCAGTAAAGGTAATGAAGTAGGTGTGGCCATGTTGAGTCCCTACTCTAAATGGACCACAAACATCTGTATGGATCAAATCCAACAGATTCTGACTACGCTCAGGTTCCCCTTAAAAGGAGATTTAGTCATTTTTCCTTTTAGGCAGGATTCACAAGTAGGTAGAGAGTTAATATCAGACATATCAAACATGCCCTCTCCCACTGGCTTGTTCATCCTCCTTGAGGAAATATGACCTAGTCTAGCGTGCCAAAGGTTTGCCGGGTTTTGACTATCGATTTTCCTTTTGTTTGTTGTCGCCGGTTTGTCAATACAATTCACTGGAACGTCTTTTAGTTTTAAATTGTATAGATCGTTTTCAAGTTGTCCATTTCCAATTAAACATTCATTCTTGTAAATATTGCAAATCCCATTCACAAAATTACAAGAATAACCATCTCTATCAAGCATAGAAATAGAAATAATGTTTTTAATTAAATCTGGCACAAATAAAACATCTCTCAACAATAATTTAAAACCATTCTGCAAAATCAAACAAACATCTCCAATGGCCGTAGCTTCAACTCTGGAACCATTCCCGAGCCTCAGCTGGGTCTCACCCATTCTAAGCCTGCGACTTCTTGTCATCACCTGCAAATCATTGCAAATGTGAGATCCACATCCGGTATCCAATACCCAAGAAGTTGTATTAAGTGACATGTTTATTTCGATATAGAACATACCCTTTGCAGTTCCTAACTGCTCAAGATACTCCTTGCAGTTGCGCTTCCAATGACCCGGCTTCTTGCAGTAATGGCAAACATCCTTGGATTTTCCATTGTTTGAAGCCTTTGTCTTTTGCTTCTTCTCGGGTTCCACTTTCTTGGGTGGGGCAGAACGTTTCTTGCCCTTCATACTTGGTCCCTTCTTAGCAGAAGATGAGGAGCCCACCAAGAAAGCTGGCTTATCCTTCTTAAGTGTGGATTCATATGTAACGAGCATATTGACCATCTCTTCAAGGGTGGCCTCTATCTTGTTCATATTAAAATTTATCACGAATCCATCAAATGAAGAAGGAAGAGATAGAAGCAGCAAGTCCACATTGAGTTCATGCTCCAACACCAAATCAAGGGTCGCTAACTTCTGTATGAGCCAAATCACTCGTACCCCATGATCACGGACCGAAGTCCCTTCACGCATGCGGCACGTCATCAACTCCTTAACAGTAGAGAACCTTTCAGCCCTCGACTGAGCCCCAAAAAGTTCCTTGAGTTGCGCGTGAATGTCAGCAGCATTCACCGTGTCCTCAAATCGCCTCTGGAGTTCATCAGACATCGAGGCTTGCATATAGCATTTGGTCTTGATGTCATGGTCACACCATGCATCAAGTTTGGCCAATTCCTCCGGACTTATGTCAGCTGGTGCTTCCTTCGGAGGTGCTTTCTCTAACACGTAGAGCATTTTCTCCGAAGTTAAGACAATCTTCAACTTCCGGAACCATTCCGTATAGTTGGCGCCAGTCAGCTTGTTTTGTTCGAGGATCGAGAATAAAGGATTTCGCGAATTCATTGTATGAAATACTGAAAAGGAAAACAGACATATATCAATGATTGTTTAACAATTTACTAAGACATAAAATAGGCGAATTTAATTTTATGAATCTCACTTCCACTATTTTAACGATTTCACCACCCTCTAGTGAAAACGGGAAACTTTTTCCTTAGTGAGAACATGGAGTCCAATTGACAAACTTATGGTCCCGAATAATATCAGCCAACCATAATTCTCAAAAGGTAGAGCCCAATTGCTTCCAAAGCAACCCCCATGTGTTTACCTCATGTCCAATAAGGGCCCAATAATATGACGCCGTTTAAAGTGACATGTCAAGATGACCCATCAATATTAAGTTGTGATGGACGGTCGCCATGTGGATCCCCCAATAATATGAGCCGATCCCATGGGAGTTCCACTCAACTTACAACATTTGTCGATCCAATGTACAGCTTTCCGACGGACGGGCCCCCCCAATAATATGAGCCGGACCGTATCCGCGGGTAGCATCACATACATTGACCGTTGATGGAAGGTAGGAACATTTAAACAATATTTAAATTTCCTTTATTTATCTTGATATAAATTTTAAATCATATTTAAAATGAGGGATTTTATTTATAAAAATATTTGTCTCATCATATTTAATTTATTGCATGCATTGCCGGATTCACGCAATTTATGTCTAAACATGCATACAATCATAATATCACATATTATATAGGATGATCGATTCCATTTCTAATTGACCCGTGGTTGCCAATCACGGGTCTTAGTCCAATCCTAGGTAATATGCAGTATGCAAATGCAATCCTATTACATATGCTTCCAATTTACATTTCTTCAGTCTTCATTGTCTGCTGGGCCCACCATCTTCAAATCTTGATCTCCCACTAAATCTAATGTATTTACAATAAATAACAATGACAAGTAGGGGATACATTTTTAGGGGGTGGGAACGGGCTATAAACCAAGCCCACTTTTATTACATATGACATTCATATCGGGCCATAAACCAGGCCCATTAATAAAACCAACAATAATAAAGACAAAATGTAAATTCCTAACATACACCTACAAAATTGGTCATGGCAATCGATCATCCTTATCCAATAACATTTAATTCAAAATTAATTTATTGGATAACATGCTGTGGCAATTCAAATTTAAACAAGATAAAATCATATTTTATATATAAAATCTCATTTCACATATAAAATCATATTTTATCTCTATATCAAATAAAATCATATTTTATCTATAAAATCCAATTTTACAAATAAAATCATATTTTACTTAATATATCATAAGATCATATCTTATCATCAATTGTACCAAAATAATTGATTTCAAAATTCAATTTACGGATAAAATATTAAAATTTTCCAAAAATTCAAATTTATCCAAAATCAATTTTAAAATTTACGGACTCGAACAATTCGATCCGAAATCTCGTGAACCAATCAAAAACAATTTTTGACCGGACCAAAAATAAAATTTTAAATATTAAAATTAATTTTAAATAAAAATATAATTTTTCCCGCGGGCCGCCCGGGACACTCCCGGGCCGGCCGCACCCGGGGCGCGGGGCCGGGGCAGCCCGGCTGCCCCCTTAGGGCAGCGCCTGGCGCCGCCCCTGGGCGGCGCCGAGCGCCGCCCTGCGCAGCGCCCAGCGCTGCGCTGGGCAGCGCACAGCGCTGCCCTGGGCGGCGCCGTGCGCCGCCCTGGGCGGCGACGGTCGCCGCCTTGGGCAGCAACAATTGCTGCCCCACCGGGCAGCGATCCAATCGCTGCCCGGGTTTTGCCCCGAAATTTTTTTTTTTTTTTTATTTAAAAATATTTATTTTGTTTCAAAAACCGAGACTCAAAAATTTTGTACAATTGATTAATTTAATCGTTTGATCTGAGCAACCTGGCTCTGATACCACTGTTGGAAAACTGGCGGTCAGATCAATCACGATTGATACCCGGTGCAGCGGAAGTTTAAAAATTTTGTTATGGAACAATTCCATAGTGTGGGTATCAACCGTTCAACGATTAAATTATTGTGTGTGTAAAATTTAAATAACAGTTATTAAATTTTACCTCCAATCTCGCAACGAGATTAATGGACACCAACAGATTTGATCTGCTCTTGTTGTCTCTCCCTGGAACCGATGAACTCCTTCAATCAGGTCCACGAACAGTGGTTTAATCCCTCTGATAGATTGCACTAGAAAATCTATCAGAAGTTTTCTGCGAAGAGAATAAACGAATCTGATTCGCTATTCCAGACTGCAATTCAAAATCACAGACCGGAAAATCTCGGGCAGAGGGGGAGGGGTCGGCCGAATGCTTTGAGAGAGAGGAGGGTTTCGAAAATTTGCTCTCAAAATTATGACCTGTTGTGTGTAATTTCTGTACTGAAATAACTTATTTATAATGCAGGCCACTAACACCTTAGGGCCCATTAGTCATAAGCTGGGGCCCGACAAGCAAAGCCCGCTCGTTCAGAAATTAATATAAAATTCATCGTGACTCCGATTGATGAACTGATTTCACCAATGTGCACAGAAACCATTTCTGCACATTTTAAAGTCAAAATAAATTTTCCTGAATCCGAATTCAGTGGTTTCCAAAAATGTCCATCCCTATGTCATTTTAGGAAATCCTACTCCTTACTCTTATTTAAGAAGTCCAACTCCTTAGTTCATTAAATTTAACTCTTTAAATTTAACTATCTCAACGGGGATTAAAACTCCATTACACTGTGTGACCCTCAATGGTTCAGGGATACAGCTAGCCGTGGGCTCACAACTCCTTGTGACTCGGAACAACACTTTCCGACTTGCCCAACGAATCATGGTAAAGCGCCTAGCAACATCGCCCCATGATTCCCTAGGTATCACTGATAGTGCCTACAAGAACCAGTAGATTTTGGTTAGCGTACAGTACGGTCCCTTCATCCATATATCCCGATCGAATCAACAACCATTGGTATATCGAGAGTCGCTCAAGATTCGATAACTATGCAATACATCTTGAAGATCAAATTAGTGACATCGCATGTGCTACTAAGAAACCATTTCTTAAATCACATCAAGTACTCTGGCCAGAGATTTGTCACACTAATATCTCCTCAAATCGCATAGGATATCCATACTCGCAAGTATGTGGTGAATCCTTGACAACAATGCATTGACTCCTATATGTGTCGTAACTGTACCCAATCTCGACACCTGATGACCCCCATAGAGTCGGTAAACGAGTCAAAGCACAGCACTAGCATATAGAGTCTCCATGATGTTTCAAGTCGTAAGGACTAATGGTGTACAACCAAAACCGCGGACTTAATCCACTCGATAAGTGATAACCACTTGGAAAGTCCGGATAGGGTAGTTCGATTATTCATCCTATGAATATCCATTTGCATGCTTCGAACATCTCCATGTTCCCTACCAATGAAACGTGGTACTCCGCATCGCAAATGCTAGTCTCAAACTCGAGCGATCCTTATCCTTATTATCGGACGGCTCAATCGACTAGGAACGGTTTTAGAACATACAGTGACTATAAGATGTATTTCATGATAGACATCTCCATGTTCTACCACATCTTACATACACTATAGTATATTCAAGGTCTTTATCAAAACAACAATAGTATATCACAATATAACAATATGAAGTAATATAAAGTCATTGCCATAAAAGTGTAAATAATATTAAACAAAAGATTGTTCATACAAAGAGTCATCAAAGCCCATAGCCACACAGTTGGCTCACTGGGCACCCACTCTTACAGATCGATCATATCAAATATATATATATATATATATATATCCAAAAACTAATAACATAATTCAAATCATAAACATTTCATATCATGTCTCAACATAGCATAGCTTGAACATCATTATAACATAATTGACATGACATAGCATAAATTGGCCAGATACTGAAACCGCATCAGGGCCATAACATAACATGTTTACTTTTAACAAAATTTATCAAGAATAACAATTACTTAACAAGATTCCAACTATTATTATGAACGATCAAAATTTTTCAAACATACATAACGTTTTAAAACGAAAGCCCACTTACAGCATTGATTCGTGCAAAATCAGTAACTCGAACAGGTGAGGCTTCCTTCGATTGAATTTCTCCAAATTGTCCTCTTTGACCAACTAAGCAACTTTCATACTCTTATTTCTATTCCTAACCTCACGAATGCTTCTGACAACCTTGAGAAAAATCTTTCATTTCCTAACTCTAATACTAAGCCTTCGAAAATTAAATGGGAAAAGTGGTTGAATTCTCACGTGAATATGGAGACAAAAGTGGACCTATTTTGCAAGCTAGACTCTCGAAAATAAAGAGAGGAAAAGAGAGAATTGAGTGATTTTTCACTAAGATATGAACCTTTATTTATAGGTTAAAAAAAATAAGTTTAAGATAGAACGAAATCTTGATATTCCAAGTTTGAATAAAATTTCTATCTCTTGAGATTTGATTCCATCTAATCTAGATCTTATAATATTTTGTAAACTAATTATCATGATATATAATATATTTATTTATCTCACTAATTAAAATAAATAAAAGATTAACACCTTATCTAAGATCTTCGAGTTTCACATCCTCCCCTTATTATGGGAAGTTTCTCCTCGAAACTTGGATTAACATGCTAGTATGGGTCGCTACTCTAAATGATTCGGTCGGTTTCTCAGGTATATATAAGCCCTAACTTCTTACGATCCTCTTAGAAGTAAACGAATATGTGGCACCAAAATCGAACGAAACATATTCAGACACATTGTTAATTAGAATGGTACCTGCCACGACTTTGTTTGCCCCACCTGCTTCTTCTTGAGTAATGACATAGACACGAGAATTGGGCTTATTTTCCTTTGGTTGGCCTTGAGTAGTAGTACTAGTATTTGGTCCTGTTTTTGCCTTCATGGGTTCGGGACATTGAGCAATTCAGTGTCCTATTTTTCCACAGTTGAAACAGGCGCCATTGTTCCGACGACATTCCCATTCATGTCGGAGGTGGCAGGTGGGGCACAGCTTGATCTGGGGACGGTTTGGAGCAGAATAAGTCTCATTGGAAAATTCACCAGACTGGTTCGGACGCTTGGAAATCTGCTCATTCGAAGTAGATTGGCCCATTAAAGTTCGTTTGTTTTTGAAGTTCTTCTCATGACGCTTGATGTCTGATTCAGCTCGGATGGCCGCTCCTATCAAGACTGCAAAGTTGGCAGGAAAATAAACCGCTAATGCCGATTGGATTCGGCTATTCAACCCCTTCTTGAAACGGTGCAACTTCAGATCATCATTTCCCATAATTGTTGTGGCGTAAGACTCGAGCTCATTGAACTTGGAGGTTTATTCCACCGCTGTCATGACTGAAGTTTGCGTGAGATTTTCAAAATCGCTCAGCTTCTGCATTCAAACCTCAACTCCCACCACTTATTTACCTTTCCCCCTAGAAAAGAATTGTGACATCTACTTTAAGTGTCTCCGGGACCTCTAGTAACCATAGTTGGTACTCCATCTTCTTCATCTAGTTTCGCCCTACTTCCGAGTCAGAATATCCCTTGAACATTTTAGTTCGATTCTTACGGAGGGACTCATAATGGAATTTGACTCCATTCTTAGCAGGGGGCGGCGACGGTGGGTTGCCATTAAAATTAGTATTTCCCATCCCTTGGAGGGTCGTTGTCAAAATTGTTGCGATAGACACAAGGTCCTCTCTGCTAAGATTGATTCCTGGTGGCAGATTTTCGTTTCCACCTTGGTTCGTATTATTGCATGTGTTTCTTGGTGGTGCTCCGGCCATTTCCTATAGTAATGGAATTCTAAGAGTTTGTCAAAACATGATATTTTAAGAAGAAAAAAAATAACGGAATAAACGAATCAATAACTCATCAACAGAAAGAAAATTATTTTTATTTATTCCAAAATATCATGAAAGTAAACAAAAGAAGGAACTAAGTCTCAAAATTCAAAATCAAAGCAATGGTATAACTCAGGCAGTATTGATATCAAATGAAATTTTTATTTTTAAGATTCCGCAGATACTCTAATTAAGATTATTTAATGTTTAATTGCATGCTTAAGTTTTGATTAGTAGGTGATCACGGTGCGGGTCACTATAGTCCAGTAGTTGTCACACGATACCTGGTCGTACAAAAAACCCTAGGGTTGATAGACCCTAAAAATAACAGGCTATCTCGAAAGAATACATAGGATCAACATGATATGCTAATACCGCATATAAATCATGAACATTAACAATCATGCATCTCATGCTAGGTAATAATGAAACACATAATAATACAACATATAAACATTCATACACGCTTCCTATCTCTGTCAGTACTTACGTACATTAACTACAGGTCTATTAGAACAACTGTATAAAATCCAAGCCTACATTCTATGATAAATACCATATCACCAATACTTATCTAAAAGCCTTGACTAGACTAATAGCTACTCCTAATATCTACTACGATCCAGACTAATACATGCGTCTGTCGTCTATCTGCTGGTGGCAAATACACTGACCCAAGTACAGCTCCACTACAAGTCCCGTAGCATCTCACTAATGTCTGGCCCTTGATAAAATGACTAAAATACTAAGAATTAGTCATTTTCTCGATACTCACAACTAAAACATGCAATAACTATTAGAAATCTCACCTCTATTTATAGACAAAGATTGGACCATCCGATCACCTGTTCGACGTTTCGAACGCTCTTTGGAGGTTCCTATCGCCCTTCAAATCCCTATCCACCGATTTCAAACCTTCGAACCTTCCAAACTCTAGTTTGGTGATTTCAGACTGTTACCCATTGAATCACCAATCAAAACTAATACCCTGATTTGACTGCCGAACTTTGGAACTTTTGATCATGTGTTCGGAGCTTTCAAATTGCAATGGATCTTCCGAACACTACGGAACTTCCAATTTTCATATCCTACAAGTTCGGACTTTTCCGAACCATTCTAGTACTTGGAACCTACTGGAACACTTTCGGATGTCTTGAATCCAATTTTCTACTAAATAAACATAAATCAAGATTCCTTGATCAAGAATTTACCATTCTAAATATGCTAAGACACTTAATTACTTAAAAATAAAAATTGTGTTACTACAAGTTTCATGATGCCTTCTTGAAGCAATATTATCCAACCAAGGTTCTTCTACAGAAGGTAAGAGAGTTTGAAAATTTCACTCAAACTTTAGACATGTCAGTAGTGGAATATACTTCCAAATTCAACGACCTTGAGAACTATGCCCCGATTATTATTGCGGATGAGGTTGAGGTTTTAAAGTTACAGACGAATCCAATCGGCTTTAGCAGTTCACAAGCCCACCAATTTTGAGGACCTGATGGACGCAACTGTCCGAGTTGTAATGGATATCAAGCAACAATATGATGAATTCAAGAAAAAAGTGAACACTTGTTGGTCAATCCTCTCAAAATTGGAAGAAGTTCAAACGCCCAAATTAGTTTGGTGGATCATCCAAAGGGACTCTTGCTGCCACAAACCATCCAGAACTTAAGCCATGCCCTACCTTCAACTTCTCGGAATGCTAGAGAATGTTTCTTGGGAACTGGTGCATGTTTCAGTTGTGTAAATCTGGGACACTACATTGCTGACTGTCCCAAATCCATAAAGGCAAGAATGGGACCAAATGCTGGCGTTACTCAAGGCAAGACAAAGGAAAATAATCCCAATGCTCATGTGTTTTCCATCACACAAGAAGAACCATACAGTGCAAATGAGGTTGTGGCAGGTAGGGCTGGGATATCGAACCAAAATACCAACTTTTCCGGATACCGTACCAAAATGTTTTCAATATATAGACATTTTTTTGGTATATCGAATTTTTTTTGATATCTAAACGATATAAATATGGATTTTTTACATACCAAAATTTCAAAATTTTGATATCGGTATCGGTATTAATTTTTTTCATACCAATATTTTGGATACGGTATACCGAAAACCCACCTCTAGACTGACAGGTACCAATGTAATCAATAATATACATGCTTATTTTTTTGTTTGATTGCGATGCCACTCATTCATTTATATCTAAGAGTTCCACTAAGAAGTTACAGCTTATACGTGAGACACTGATTAAATCATTTTGAGTTGCAACTCCTAATAGTAAAAAAATTGAGACACATAAGGTGCACAGAAACTGTTTGATTTGTGTTACTAAACAAGAATTTGAAGTTGAGTTGATCGAACACAACATGATGGAATTCGACGCCATCCTTGGGATAGATTGGTTAGCCAAATCATCATGCAATGGTGAGCTATGTGTGCGACTCCATGTCAACCATTTTTTATGTCTTATTATCAATGCCCGACACCACCTCATCAGTTTTTGACACTGTATGTCACAAATTTGGCAAAATTTTAAAATTTAGACTTGGGCGTAACTCAACCCTAAAAGCAATCTCAATGAGGGAGGATTGTCTTTGAAATTTTCTATATATTGAACTCCCAGGATATTACTCAACCCATGTTGGACACAACTAACATACTAACACACCCCTCTCACACCAAAAATGAAATGACTGAATTGTTAATATATTAAGGACTGGCCCAACTATGAGAAGTCCAACACATAACGGTGGAACTTGAGGTCTGATACCATGCATGTTAAGAAATTGGACTTGGATCTAACTTAACCCCAAAAGCTAGCTGAAGGGGAGAGGATTGTTCGTGTCTATGTATTAAAATCTCATGATATTTACCCAACTAATGTGGGACACAACTAACACACCAACATTGATATCATCTTAAGAATTGAACTTGAACTAAACTCCATCCCAAAATCTGGCTCTTGCGATTGAGTTAGGTCCAAGTCCATTTTATTAACATTATATCATAGTTCAAGCCCACCGTTATGTGTCCAAATTTTCATAGTTGGGCCTCTCTTTAATATCTTCATATTCTAGATGTTCATTTCTGGGCGTGTGGGGGTATGTTGAAATATGTCTCACATCGGTTGGATAGAGTTTCTGGGAGTTCTTTATATAGATAAGACCCTTTCCCTTGAACTAGATTTTGTTTTTGAATTAGGTTCAAATCGAATTTCTTAACAAAAAAGCTTACAAATGAAACAAAGACCTACTTACTTAGCAAAAGCAGAAACATGAAAATTATTGCGGTATTTTCGCTGGAAAGCATACGAGGTCATGTTTTAATATATGATGAGTAGAAAATCTTTCCCATGAGAATAGAAATTTTATATTCACACTAAATATTGTAACTAGAAATTCTCAACTTTAGTTCGAAATCAGAGTTAAAATTTAAAAACTAAAATAAATTAAATAAACCAAAATTTCAAGTATGGCTTTGGGTACAAAATCTGGGGCGGGTTCTGATACAAGATTTAACTCAATTTTCATTCATGTGAAATATATCAATTGATAATATTATGTATTTCAATTTATAGACCAAAAACCCTTAGTTTTGATTTAATGCCTCTCTCGAGTGTCGAGTAAATTTTATTCTCGGTTCTTGTTCAATTTATAGACCAAAATATATAGGTTTCCAAAATTCTGTACGTCGGATGTGAGGGCACAGTGGCACAGCGCGGGTGCGCCGATTTTGCTTCATTTTTTTCTTTTTTTATTCTCGGTTCTTGTTCAACTCTCGGCCTTCTCTTTCATCTCTTCATATTTTCTTTGTCACTTCATCTAATTTAACCTTCTTTTGTCAACTAAAAATATTTTTTTTAATCTAAACTCCCGCAAATGAGAGAAACAAAAACTAAGAAGCATAATATCACTTGAGAAATAACAAAAAAACCAAGATAAATCCTGTAAAATTGAAGTGCAAAACTTGTAGTTATCAAATCCTCCAAAACTTAAACATTTGTTAGTCCAAAGAAAAATAAAATAAAACAAAGAAAAAAGAAATAACAAACAAAGAACCACAAACATGAAAAAGATAACTTAAATCGTGAAATCATGTAACTGTGTATGTGAAATCATGAAAAAGAACCACAATTCTCATTCAATTTTTTTTTCACTCGAAGTTTTCACCATAATGTTCTCAAGAGTTCTCGTGTGTGTGTGATATATCAATCTTATCTAACCAACCCAACACTCAAATAAGGTATGCAACTAGTGAGATTCACAAATTTATTAACTCTGCTCTCAAGTTCAAAAACACGATCTACCAATTTCAATTTCTATTCACACAGATAAAATGATTTTTTTATTAATATTGGGTCCAAAGTATAAATCAAGTCAATTGTACCCAAGAAGAAATCAATGCAATGAGACATGTATGTGATTGATCAGATCATATTCATTAAAAGTGTCTCTTGAGTATCCATAGGCTTAACCCTCGCAACCCTTCTCCACTAGTATATTGAAAAAATGTAACTCGGTCAATAGGACTTCAAGATTATGATTAAGGCCTCAGCTCATGGCTACAAATGAAGGGTAACAATTCAAGGAAGGGGGTAATTCAAAAATTGTCTTTTTGCACACTCCTTTTTTAATTTTCATCTCCTTTACATTCGACTCGTAATTTTTTTCATATTATTTTTTTTGTCACCTCATCCCAACCATTCTTCTATTTCTTACGCTTTTTTTATAGGGAGGATTTATAAAATTTAAAATTTTAATGTTTACTCCTTCGAAGGTAGGAAACATTTTATAAGCTATCAAACGCTTTTACTTGCATCATTCATTTTTAGTTAGCTCAAATAAGGTGACTAGTGATTAAATGATATTATTTGGTTTCTCGAAAGGTTAAAACGTTTCAAAAATTATCTGCATCATTCCTAAGTCACATATTGTCCGTATTTTGCCTCGAAAGACACTCAAGAAAGTTCTAGGCTACCTCTCAATTTTCCGTTAAATTCTATAGACTTATCATGATGCATGATTATATCTCATGTATAAATACAAAAAGCTATGAAAGGCTGTCAAAAAATAAATTTAAAGCATATTCATTCTTTTTGCAAATAATCTCAAAGGACAATAATTGAATATATTAATCAATGAGAATAGTCCCAAAAAATTTCAATAATTGCATAAATAATCTCTGTGCTCGTAAAAATCTACGTCGATATCAAGTGAAAATCACAAGAGTTAAGAATAATTTCATCTATTCCATATCAAAAGGTCCACATAATTGTTCTAGGTATTAGGGGTATCGATAGTCATGGCATAAAGTGCGTGATCTTTTTTTTAGAACTCAAGATCAAATGACGGCTAACACCCCATAGGTCTCAATTTTTTCATCATAGGCCATAACAGTTAATAATTACACAATTTTGTCACGACAAGAAATTCAAATAAACACATGAATTTTTTTTTTTTTTAGCAATACAAATAATAATAATTGAAAACAAAATTATACTAACTAAAATGTAACATAGCATAAATTCAGGTAAACAATGCATTAAAAATAAAAAAAACATCAAACTTTAAAGCATGCATTGTCCTTAACATAAAATAAACCAATAAAATTGCATATGAATTCACATACTTGTGGCGATGATCGTAAGTGATCATCGTTATTTCCATTGTCATTTGCAGTACATATGGGGTGTAGTAGGGATAACACGTACCCCCAAAATTCATCTCCACACATTCTATAATGATTTCACAAGGAACCAAAATTTAAGACGCAAATACATAAAAATAAAATGAATAAAACTAGAAAATCTTGGGTTGCCTTCCAAGCAGCGCTTAGTTTATAATCATTTGGCCCGACTATGTCTGCACTTTCAAAACCTTAAGATATTTGCATAAACTGCATACATAAAGAAAATAAAACAACATAACTCAAATAATAGTAAATAGAAAATTAAATCAAAATAAGTATAAATCAAAATCAAGATCACTTGGTAACATTATTAATGAAAAATAAATTAAATCAACCCCCACAATGGCGCCAAAAATTTGTTGTGTTATTTTCGCTCTCAAGCATACAGTGTCAAGTTTTAATATATGATGAGTACAGTATCGTTTCCACAAAGATTAAAAATTTATATTCACACTAAATAATATAATTAAAATAATCTCAACTTTATTTAGAAATCAAAGTTAAAAATTAAATAAACTAAAATAAATAAAATAAAATAAAATTTCAATTACGGCTTTGGGTACACGATCTGAGGCGGGTTCTAGATACAAGATGCCACTCAATTTTCATCATGTGAATCTTATATATTGATAATATTATGTATTCTAATTATTGGTCAAGAAACCTTAATTTGATTTACTGTCTCTCCTGAGTGTCGAGTAAATTTTATTATTCTAATTAAAATTTCGATATCCCTATCAGAAATCAAACATAAAAATAATTTGATCAAGTTTTATCGTTATATTTCGATTACCTCAAAGAAAATTGTAGGCCTCCTCAACTCTACAAAAATCTTAGGTTTTGTTTTCTATGATTTTATTCAAAATCCTCTTTCCCAAGGGCCATTTTTCAAATAAATTTAACATTCAATATATGACCAATAAATTGAAAGATTATCAAAACAGGAACACACAAATAAATTAAAAGAACAAATAATAATAGGCAAAATAATATTAAAGCATGTAATTCAAATCAAGATACTCAATCTCTAAAATTAACTAATAAGTTTATAATAAAATAAATAAACAAAAGAAATATTCAAAAATCTCATCATAAATCAAGACATATAATAAAAATCACAAAGTAAAGTCGATTCTCCATCCCCAGATAAATTTTCTATGTCTTGTGATTCAGTTATCTTTTGTAGTTCGCTCTCACGTCTCAAATCTATGTCTCAAATCTTCTTAAATTTGTAATGTTGTGTGACTGTGTTGTTTGGGTGTTCTAGGGTAAAAGAAAGATGTAGGGAACAAGTTTCCAAAATTCGACCGTCATCCTTTTCATTTTTTTTAATAATAAACCATCATTAACGGGTCGAAAACAGTGCATAAAAGATCAAAATATATAGGTTTCCAAAATTCTCTACGTCCGACACGAAGGCGCTTTTGAAGGGCACAAGTGCGCTGGTGCTGCTTTTTTTTTACTCGGTTCTTGTTCAATTCTCGACCTTTTTTTTCATCTCTTCATGCTTTCTTTGTCAATTCATCTGATTTAACCTTTTTTATCAACTAAAAATGTTTTTTTTTACTTTTTTTGCATAAACTGCTACAAATAACGCAAACAATAACAAAAACGTATAATATCGCTCAAGAAACTACAAAAAACCATTGTAAATTCTATAAAATTGAAGTGCAAAACTTGCACTTATAAAACATTTACACGATTACTATCTGTTTAATGTTCTGATTGAAGTTTTACTTTAATAGGATAAGTTTTTATCTATAAAATTAATAGAATACATTGTCATTTTTTCTAAGATAATACATTATCATAAGAAGACCACCGATGTTGTGCAAGTCGTGTTGATTACCCATTAGGTTGCTGATAGGATCGAAAACGTGTGCAGAGGGTTGGTGAATACATACTTAAGTAAATATGTTAGAAACACAATAACAAGTTATGTTATCATCAAAATCAAGATTGATCATGTTTCACAATCCAAAATCTCCCCCTTTTTGATGATCACAAAACATGGATAAAAATAAAATTTTTATCTAACATATTTTTCCCCCTTTTTTGTGAAAATAAAAAAGGTACAATTTAAACACAAAATTTTCCTTCCCCTTAAAATTATAATTAGCTCTCCCTCTATATTTTTAAAAGTTTGAAATCGATAAAAGTTGAGGGATAACTAACCGACATATTTTCAAAATATGCAACGCGCAACAAATATCCAACACAAATAATCAAGTTGAGCAACTAGCAAGCTTCATCAAGATTGAACCAAATTATCTCAAACTAGCAAGCAACACAAAATCAAGATTGACATGCCAACTGAAATATACGTAAAGCATTTAAGCATCCCTTTAGTCAATAGGCACAATCACAATTGTAAGAGAAATGACTAGACATTCTTAATACAGACATGCTGGCACATGTAGAATATCAAGATGTCAATCAAACTCAAAAGCTCTTTTAAAGCTAATTTAGAACGAGTGTACCAAGTTTTCTTGACAATTTGTGGCTCAAATTAGAATTAATTTGTCCTTTATATTGATAATTTCAATATCCTTGAGCTTCTTGGAAAAAACATAAACTTTTGTGCATGTCCAGTTTTCTGTCGCAACTACAAATTTTATACCTCTGCAATCTTCTATGAGTCTAGTTTGTAATTCAAAAATGGGTTTGTCATTTGGATGCTTGAGCAAAGAGTTATGTCATTATTTCCAAGATCGCTGCAAGCTGCCAGAAACTCAACTAGACACATATATGTTAGAAAATCTCAAAAACAAAAATTTTAAGATGAAATAAGTTTCAAATGCTCTTTCAATAATGACCCTCTCTAATACCAATTGATAGGATTGAAAACGTGTGTAAAAGGGGGGGGGGGGTGAATACACACTTAACTAAATATGCTTGAAGCACAATAGCAAGTTTTGTTATCATCAAAATCAAAATTGCTTCTGTTTCACAACCCAACAGTTATATATATAGTTTTATTGTCGACAATAAAATAATAGATTGATTCTTAAATTCATATATTTTTTATTTACACATTAGTTATTTAAATTAAAATGAATTTAAAATGACACAATTAGGTGAACTTGAAATCTATCCTAAGTAACATAAAACAATGTATAACATGAAATTAGTAGATTTGAAGTTTATGGTCTTACTTTATCTAAATAAAAAAATATATGTAGTAACCTAGATTTCATTTTGAGATAATTACATGATTAAAGGTTACTAATTAAACAAATCAAGGGATTAATTGAGCTTGGAAAGTAAAAAATTGGACTTTCATGCATGGACAGGATAAGAAGTTCCGAACGCAGAACGGAAGCTCCGATCCATGCACAATCGGAAACACCGAAATGAAGAAAGCATTTTTGGAAGCATGTACAGATCGGAGGCTCCAATCCATGAATGGAAGCTCCTGGTTTTCAGCTTAGTTTGATAACTAAGAGTTGAGTTTTGACAAGTGTCACGCATGCACGGATCGGAAGTTCCGATCGTGTCCGACCTTGGCCATATAAATAGGGGTCTTCAAATTTCGTTTTAAATACGATTTCCTGAGTTTCTTCTCTTAGTTACATATATAAGGGAGTTATACAATTGAGGGCCCGATCGGTTAATAGACAGGTTCTGGAATAATAAAGGTGTTGTTATGGACATCCAGAATCAATGACATCATAGGGATATCGACAGAAGAAGGTATGGTTCGAGAATCCTATTAAGATATAGGAGTAGTTGTTAGCTTAATTAAGGCTTATAGAACTTGTGTAGTGATAAAATAAATATTTATTTATAGGCTTGGAACCTAGGTCCTACGTAGACTCAAACTAGCTTAGAGGTATGTAAATATTGACTGAGATTCTTAGCGAGTATACATGTTTATATGTTGCATTTATGTGACATGATGTATGTTTTACTGTCTTTATATTCATATGTCATGTGCACATACACATTGAGCCTATTCCTTGATATCCATGATTATAGAGCCGCTCAGCTCTATACATGTATTTAGTCTAGCACTAGGAGTACCGCGATAGCGAGGAAAGATATGTCTGACTACTTCAGTGATATAGACGAGTATGATTGTACCCAGAGGTTGATCCGCGAGGTTACAACACTCATTTGGCGCCGGTACTAAGCAATACTTATCAGATGACCTGTTACCAGTCATCACGACTGCGTGTATCATATTTATATGTTTACTCATGTTTACGTACTGGACATTAGTCGCTCACTTCCTAATTATTATCTGGACACCCCATTCTATGGGGCATGGAGTTCGAGACAGGACTAGGAAGAAAGAGTTATTTAGAGGTTTTACTATGCAGCACAATCTGAAACAGTTGTTATCAGTTTATTTCAGTTATATATTTCGATATAGTTGTATCACTAATGATTTAGAGATTTAAACTTTGTTTTAAGTTGGTTATTTAAATTATTGGATATGTTTTCGCACGTTTTAATTTGTTATTTAAGTATGTTTAATTAAGTTTAAATGCATGCTATAAGAAGGATCACAACATTTGTGGTATCAGAGCATGCTTAATCTTTTAGGATTAATATTTGGGATTTAGTTTGATCTTGGATATTTTAATGCGCATTTGGGATTTAAATGTGCAATAATCATTTTCAGAGTAATGGTTGATTTAGGTGACGAGAGTCATGGCGGTCCTGGCAGGAGGCCATCATCATCGTCATCAACACGAGGGTAGACGTCACTATACTATCAATAAATTTATGCAAGTAGGACCGAAACCCTTGTTGGGATGTGAGAATCTTGAAGTGGCAGGAGATTGGATGGAAAAAATTGAAAGTAATTTTCAAGTTTTCGATTGTACAGAAGAGAAGAAAACGGAAGGGCTCGAATTTGTTCTTGAAGGTCGAGCATGGAAATGGTGGGAAGCTAAGTCAATTCAGTGTCGCACTGAGAAAGGCCAGGTGACTTGGGAGAATTTTCGTCAGCAGTTCCTGAAGCTTTATTTTCCTCTAGCTGTTCACCAGGCACTGTAGTGATCCAACCTGGAATCACTTACTAATCAAAGCCTTAAGAATGAAATTAACTTAAGTACGATAATCAAAGTAACAACAGCGGAAACAGTAAGTACAATTTTTGAATAGTACCGGCAGAACAACTTGTTTCCCCAAATTAATATGAATATTATACAATCCCATCGAACTACCACAGTTCTAAAATCAAAAAAGGAAACCTAATACAGGGAAGGAAATCGCCACGGAACCACTGCAGTTCACCGATCGCTACCTCTTGGTCCGTCCAACCTAAGCTCTGCCCCACAGAATAGGGTGTCCAACACAAACACTATGGACGTGAGCGTAAAACGATTAGTACAGAAATACAAATATATATACAGTATCATGCATGCACATGCAGTATGATGGATACCAAATAACCTATCCAATATAGAACATTGCTCAGTCAAGACGCCAAGGTATGTAACACGCTAGGCTGTCTCATCAAGAGGTGGCTTCCATACCATATAAAGAAAATGTGGATATACTAGATCCAAGTCCATGGAATCCATCCACTAACCCTACTACAGGCTATGCAAAACAATGCATACAACTCAATTTGTACATACATGCTGCATAATATATCCAACTTGGTATCTCGGATAATACGTCCGTACCTCTATGTAGAAACCCAAGTACTCTAGCATTCTAGCAGTCCAGGTACTCAATATCCAAGACTATAAGCAATAATTACCTATCACTTATAATGCTCTAAAGGGCTTAACTAAGCTATTGAATACTTCTAATTATTTTTAGGGATCCAAAGCTATACCTGCATCCGTCGTCAGCCCGCT
Organism: Henckelia pumila; assembly: GCF_033568475.1. NCBI lineage: Eukaryota > Viridiplantae > Streptophyta > Magnoliopsida > Lamiales > Gesneriaceae > Henckelia > Henckelia pumila. The sequence goes on along the minus strand of NC_133122.1, from coordinate 134,262,320 downwards.
GAAGACGGCTGCCTCAAAACTTAGGCACATCTTTGGTACAAATCCAAGAGCGCTCTTCCACTTCCGGATTACCATTAGGATGCCTAAAAGCCCCAAAAAACACCTAGAAGTAGCTAGGATTGAGAGAGAAGAGGTGAATCAGCAAGTTGAAAGTTAGCCTCGGACCCTATATTTATAGGCGCAGAACAGAACGTCCGTTCCTCATAACATTGTGTCCGTTCCGATCATTGTGTTTATTCCAAGATCTTTGTGTACAATGTCACCTCAGTTCCTAAGCAATGACGTCATCTTGTTGACGTCACTGATGATGTCAGCTCTACCAAAACGGAACGTCCGATCTCCAAACAGACCGTCCATTCCTGGCCACCCTTCGGGCCATTTTCGATCATTCTGCTTCCATTTTTGATGTCCTTGGACTCGTCTGCGATTTCCTTATTCATGTTTAGCTTAATAATATCTTGGTGATTAACGCTTAATCACCCAATTTGGGTACGGGCTACTACATTCTCTCCCACTTAAGAAATTTCGTACTGGAAATTAAAATCAGGAAAACCGAACAAGATACGGAATAAACTTTATTATAACAACGCAGTATGCAATTACATTAGACTACTGAAAAAAATATACAATATGAATAACTCTGGATGCTCGGAACGCATACAGCTATCCAAATCCCAAGTCGCTTCCTCTGTGCCTTGACGCTACCACTGAACCATGTCTAGAGGAATGCGCTTGCTCCGAGTACTTTATCCTTTCTATCAAGAATCCTTAGCGGTCTCTCAACGTATGACAATTCCAACTCTAACTAAACCTCTATAGGATGCAGAATGTGCGAATCATCTGCAACATAATGAAAAAGTAATGATACGTGGAAGACGTTATGAATACTTCAAAGATACGGCGGTAATGCCTAACGGTAGGCTAGATCTCCGACCTTTTCCAAAATTTCAAACGGACCGATAAATCATGGAGTGAGCTTACCCTTGAGACCGAATCTCATCACCTTTCGGAAAGGTGAAGCTCGCAAAAAGACATGCTCTTCTATCTCAAAATGCAAAGGTTTGTGCTTGTTGTTGGCGTAACTGGCATGTTGGTCCTGAGCAGTCTTGATCTTCTTTCTGTTTAGTTCGACTTTATCAGATATTTGCTGGATCAACTCTGGTCCTTCGACCTGTCTCTCCCCCAATTATTCCTAGAATAAGGGTGTTTGACACCGGCAACCATTAAGATCCTCAAACGGTGCCATGTCAATGCTGCGATGATAGATACTATTATATGCGAACTCTATCATCGGCAAATTTTCCTGCCAAGACAATCCAAAGTCCATCACTAAAGCCCTCGACATATCCTCCAATGTCCGAATAGTCCTCTCGAACTGACCGTCAGTCTCTGGATGATACGATGTGCTGAAACTCAAAGTAGTACCCAAGGCTTACTGAAACTACCCCAAAATCGAGAGGTAAACATCGGATCTCGATCACTAACAATACTAAGCGATACTACATTTAGACGCACAATATCCTGGATGTAAAATCTCGCCATGCGATCAAAACTGAACTCGCGATTGTACGGAAGGAAATGAGCAGACTTGGACAATCTACCACAATGGCCCAGATGGCATCGAACTGTCTAAAGAAATCGGTAAATGGGTGACAAAGTCCATCGTCACATGATCCCACTTCCACTAAAAAATCTCCAAGGTATGAATCAGACCACCCGATCGACGATGCTCTGCCTTAACCTACTGACATACAAGACAACAGGAAACATACTGGTAGACATTGCGCTTCATCCCTTTCTACCAAAAATGCGTACGTAGATCCTTGTAAATTTTAGAGATGCCTTGGTGTACGGTGAATCTACTACAATGGGCTTGAGACAAAATCTCTTCCCGCAAGGATGAATCATCAGGTAAAACTGCTCTACCAAACAAACACATCAATCCATTAGACTAGAAATGAAAACCGGATGTGTTGTCTCCCTGAGTAAGTCTAGCCAACTTCTGCATCTTTGAGATAGAATGCTGAAGATCTCGGATATGTGAGAACTGTTGGAACATGCGTTCTCTGATCACACGGATGTGATACCCGGAGCAGCGAAAGTTTAAAATTTTATTTTTCGATATGGAAAGATTCCATATCGTGGGTATCAAATCCAAACGATTAAAATCTTGCAAGTAAAAATATAAATTCACAATTAAATATTTTTACCTCTTCAAGCTAAGGCTTGATTATGGACTCCAACAGATTTAATCTGCTCTTGTTGTAAATCTCGGGAACCGATGACTCGCTCGATCAATCTCCGAAATTAGGTCCACGAATAGAAATAGAAACCCTCTGATTGATTGCACTAGAAATCAATCAGATGTTTATCATAGAGAATAAACAGATTTGATCTGTCAATTCAGAAAGTGACTTTTAAGAAAAATCACAGACCAGATTTTCTCAAAAGGAGTAAGGGAATTTTCGAAAAATCCCCTTAGAAATTATATGTGTGTATTTCAAAAATACCAAGGAGGAATCAATGTCTTATTTTCAAAATTATACACACAGATATATATATATAATTTCTAGACTAGATTAAGTTATAATTGTATTAGGACACTAACACCTTAGGACCCACAATCCATAACTTAAGCCCAACAAGCCAAGCCCGTTATTATAGAAATTAATATAAAATTCATCATGACTCCGATTGATAAACCGATTTCACCAATGTGCACAAAAACCATTTCTGCACCATTTAAAGCCAAGATAATTTTTCTGAATCCGAATTCAGTGATTTCCAAAAATGCCCATCCATATGTCATTTTAGGAAATTCCACTCCCTTTAGTTAAGAAGTCCAACTTCTCTTTCATTAAATTTAACTCTTTAAATTTAACTATCTCAATGGGGTTTAGTAATCCATTACTTGTGTGACCCTCAATGGTTCAGGGATACAGCTAGCCGTGGGCTCACAACTCCTTGTGACTCAGAACAACAATTTCCGACTTACCCATCGAATCATGGTAAGAGCGCCTAGCAACATCGCCCCATGATTCCCTAGGTATCACTGATAGTGCCTGCAAGAACCAGTAGATTTTGGTTAGCATACAGTACGGTCCCTTCATCCATATATTCCGATCGAATCAACAACCATTGGTGCATCGAGAGTCGTTCGAGATTCAATAACTATGCAATGCATCTTGAAGATCAAATAGTGACATCGCATGTGCTACTAGGAAACCGAGTAACCTAACACATATCATGTACTCTGGCCAGAGATTCGTCACACTAATATCTCCTCAGATCGCATAGGATATCCACACTCGCAAGTATGTGGTGAATCCTTGAAAACAAAGCATCGACTCCTATATGTGTCGTAACTGTACCCAATCCCGACACCTGATGACTCTAATAGAGTCGGTAAACGAGTCAAAGTACAGTACTAGCATATAGAGTCTCAATGATGTTTCAAGTAGTAAGGATTAATGGTGTACAACCAAAACCGCGAACTTATCCACTCAAATAATAATAACCACTTGGAAAGTCCGAATAGGGTAGTTCGATCATTCATCATATGAATATCCATTTGCATGATTTGAACATCTCCATGTCCATTACCAATGAAACGTGGTACTTGGCATCACAAATGCTAGTCTCAATCTCCAGCGATCCATATCCTTATTAGCGGACGGCTCAATTGACTAGGAACTGTTTAGAATATACAGTGACTATAAGATGTGTTTCATAATAGTGATCTCTCTTTATTCACTATCTCATCTTACTTACACTATAGTATATTCAAGGTCCTTATCAAAACAACAATAGTATATCATAATATAACAATATGAAGAAAGACAAAGAAAATGCCATTAATGAATGTAAATTATATTAAACAAAGATTGTTTATACATAGAGTAATAAAAGCCCTTAGCCACAAGTTGGTTAACCGGGCACCCACTCTTTCAATCTTCCACTTGCCCTAAAGCCAACTAGTCATACTACGTAATCCCATTGCTTCGCGATGTTTGTCAAACAATGGTCCTGGAAAGGGCTTAGTAAGTGGATCAGCGATATTGTCTGTAGAGGCCACTCTCTCGACAGTGATGTCTCCTCTTTCCACAATCTCCCGGATGATGTGGTATTTCCTCAGTACGTGTTTGGATCTTTGATGAGAACTTGGTTCCTTTGCCTGAGCAATGGCACCAGTGTTGTCGCAGTACACTGGAACTGGACCAAGAACTTCAGGAATTACGCCCAACTCTTGGACGAAATTCCTCATCCAAACGGCCTCTTTAGCAGCAGCTGATGCTGCAATGTATTCTGCCTCAGTGGTGGAATCCGCTGTGGTGTCCTGCTTGGAACTCTTCCAAGAGACAGAACCGCCATTGAGCATGAATACAAATCCAGAGGTTGACTTCGAGTCATCCACGTCGCTTTGGAAGCTAGAGTCGGTATAGCCTTCCAATTTCAATTCTCTTCCTCCATAAACCATGAATATATTCTTAGTCCTTCTCAAGTACTTAAGAATATCCTTCACGGCTTTCCAATGCATTTGACCGGGGTTGGCCTGATATCTTCTCGTGACACTCAGAGCAAAGGCTACATCCGGTCTGGTAGATATCATCCCATACATAATACTACCTATGGCTGACGCATATGGTATGTGTGTCATTTTCTTTATCTCTTCGTCAGTCTTGGGACACATAGACTTGGATAGAGAAACTCCATGACACATAGGTAGATGTCCTCTCTTGGACTCATCCATTGAAAACCTTTTCAATATAGTGTCGATGTAGGTTGCTTGAGTGAGTCCTATCATTCTCTTAGATCTATCTCTATAGATCTGTATCCCTAGAATATAGGAGGTCTCACCCAAATCCTTCATCGAGAATCTACCTGATAACCATATATTTGTGGACTCCAACATCCCTACATCATTCCCAATGAGTAGGATGTCATCAACATAAAGCACTAAGAATGTCACCGCATCCTTAACTACTTTCTTGTACACGCATGATACCTCTGGGTTTTTGATGAAACCAAAGTCCTTTATTGTTTCATCAAATTTCTTGTTCCAACTTCTTGATGCTTGTTTGAGACCATATATTGATCTCTGAAGCTTGCATACCTTATGCTCGCTTCCCATGGATGTGAATCACTCGGGCTGCATCATATAGATTTCTTCCTTAATGTTTCCATTAAGAAATGCAGTATTCACATCCATTTGCCATATCTCATAGTCATACCATGCTGCTATGACAATAAGGATTCTTATGGACTTGAACATTGCGACTGGTGAAAAAGTTTCATCATAGTCAACTCCTTGTCTTTGAGTATAACCTTTTGCCACCAATCGTGCCTTATAGGTCAGTACCTTACCATCAGGCCCAAGTTTTCTCTTGTAGATCCATTTACACCCTATTGGAACAATTTCATCGGGAGGATCTACTAAAGACCAAACTTGGTTTGTATGCATCGAGTCTATTTCCGACTGCATAGCTTCAAGCCATAAATTCGAATCCGCATCAGAAATTGCTTCCTTGAAGTTTCTTGGATCACATCCAATGTCGGGTTCACTTTGATCCCCTTCAAGAAGAAGACCATATCGAATAGAAGGTCTAGAAGTCCTCTCGGATCTCCTAGATGTAGGCGTGTCCACTGAAGGTTCTTGAGGTGTGGGATCGTTATTTTGTATCTCAGGTTCTTCTCGAATTTCTTTGAGTTCCATCATCTTGCCTTTATTATCTAATAAAAACTCCTTCTCCATGAAGGTGGCATTCCTTGAAACAAACACTTTTGTTTCAGTAGGATGATAGAAATTATATCCGATTGAATTCTTCGGATATCCTACAAAATAACATAAGATGGATCGACTATCCAACTTTTCTCCCAGAGTCTGCTTCACGTAAGCAAGACATCCCCAAATCCTCAAGTACGAATACTTAGGAGATTTTCCATTCCATAACTCGTATGGAATTTTATTCACTGCTTTGGTGTGAACATTGTTCAATAACAACACCGCCGTTTCAAGTGCATAGCCTTAAAATGAAGGAGGGAGCTCAGTGAAGCTCATCATAGATCGAACCATGTCCAACAAAGTTCGATTGCGATGCTCCGAGACACCATTCAGCTGAGGTGTCATAGTAGGAGTCCACTGAGAGATAATCTCATTCTCTTTTAGATAGCTCAAAAACTCGGTACTTAAGTATTCTCCACCTCGATCCGATCGAAGTTCTTTAATACTTCTACCTTGTTTGTTTTCTACTTCAGCCTTGAATTCTTTGAACTTTTCAAATGATTCAGACTTATATTTCATTAAATATAAATATCCATACCTAGAATAATCATTAGTAAAGGTAATGAAGTAGGTGTGACCAAATTTAGTACCGAGACTAAATGGTCCGCAAACATCTGTATGGATCAAATCCAACAGATTTTGACTACGCTCAGGTTTCCCTTTGAAAGAAGATTTAGTCATTTTTCCTTTTAGGCATGACTCACAAGTAGGTAGAGAGTTAATATCAGACATATCAAACATGCCCTCTCCCACTAGCTTGTTTATACTCCTTGAGGAAATATGACCTAGCCTAGCATGCCAAAGGTTTGTCGGGTTTTGACTATCGATTTTCCTTTTGTTTGTTGTTACCGGTTTATCAACATAATCAACTGGAACGTCTTTTAATTTTAAGTTATATAGATCGTTTTTAAATTGTCCATTTCAAATTAAATATTCATTCTTGTAAATATTGCAAATCTCATTCGCAAATTTTCAAGAAATATCTTCTCTATCAAGAATAGAAAAAGAAATAATATTTTAATGAAATCTTGGTAGAAATAAAAACATCTCTCTCAAAATATAGCTTAAAATTGTTTTTGCAAAATTAAACAAATGTTTCCCATAGCTTTTGGATTCAACTCTGGAACCATTCCCGAGCCTTAACTGGGTCTCACCCATCCTAAGCTTACGACTTCTTGTCATCATCTACAACTCATTGCAAATGTGAGATCTACATCTGGTGTCCAATACCCAAGAAATAATATTAAGTGAAACATTTATAAAATATATCCTTTGTAGTTCGTAACTACTCAATATACATTCTTTGCAATTGCGCTTCCAGTAACCGGGTTTCTTGCAGTGATGACAAACTTATTTAGACTTGTCCATCTTTGCATGTAACATTTGGCCTTGAGATCATGGTCCTACCATTTCTCTAGTTCGGCCAACCTTTCCGAAGTTACATCAGCCGGGGCTGTTTTTCGGAGGAGCCTTTTCTAACACTTAGAAAATCTTTTCCGAACTTAGGACAATCTTAACTTATGGAACCATTCCGTATAGTTTGCGCCAGAAAGTTTGTTTTGTTCGAGAATTGAAACATGTGGATTACGAAGATTCATCATAATGTTATACTGAGATGAAACAGACAATAATCGATGATTGTTTAATTAATTTACTAAGACATAAAATATGGCAAAATTTATTTTATGAATTTCACTCCCACTATTTTAACGATTTTCACTACCCTCTAGTGAAAACGAGAAACTATTTTCTTTAGTGGGAACATGGAGTCCAATTGACAAATTACAGTCCCGAATAATATCAGCCAACCATAATTTTCAAAAGGTAGAGTCCAATTGCTTCCAAAGCAATCCCCATGTTTTTCCTCATGTCCAATAAGAGCCCAATAATATGACGCCGTTTATTGTGACATGTCAAGATAACCCATCAATATTAAGTTGTGATGGACGGTTGCCATGTGGATCCCCAATAATATGAGCCAATCCTATGGGAGTTCCACCCAACTTACAACATGTGTCGATCCAATGTACAGCTTTTCGACGAACGGGCCCCCCCAATAATATGAGTCGGACCCGGACCGTGCCCGCGGATAGCATCTCATACATTGATCGTTGATGGAAGGTAGGAACATTTAAACAATATTTAAATTCCCTTTTGTTAATCTTGATATCAATTTTAAATCATATTTAAAATGAGGGATTTTTAATTTTGAAAAAATTGTCTCATCATTTTAATGTTTGTATGCTTACGGGATTCATACAATTTAGTCTAAACATGCATACAACAATAATATCATATATTATATTTAGGATGATCGACTCCAATACTAATCGACCCGTGGTTTCCAATCACGAGTCTAAGTCCAATCCTAGGTGATATGCAAGTATGCAATGCAATCCTATTACATTGAGCTTCCAATTTACATTTCTTTGGTCTTTATTGTCTGCTGGGCCCACTTTTGTCTTCAAATCTTTATCTCCCACTAAGTCTAATGAATTTACAATAAATTTCGATGACAAGTAGGGGATACATATTTAAAGGTGGGAACGGGCCAAAAACCAGGCCCACTTTTTATTACAAATGACAATTTAAATTGGGCCATAAACCAAGCCCATTAATAAAACCCAACAACAATAAAACCAAATATAAATAACCTAACATACACCTACCAAATTGGTCATGACAATCGATCATCCTTTTATCCAATAATTAATTCAATAATTAAATAATTGGATAACATGCAATGGCATCATAATTAAAAAGATAAAATCAAATTTTATATTATCCTTTCATAAGATCATATCTTATCATCATTTGTACCAAAATAATTAATTTTATAAAATCTAATTTAACTAATAAAATTTATAAATTTTCAAAAAATTCAAATTTATCCAAAAATCAATTTTAAAAAATTTCGGACTCAAACAATTTGATCCGATGCCTCGTGGACCAATCAAAAACAATTTTCGATCGGACCAAAAACTAGAATTTCAAAAATTTCAAAAAAATCCAAAAAATCAAATTTTAAAATTTCCGGACAGCCCGTGAAATTCCCGGGTAGCCCCGCCTCCACGTGGGACAGGACTGCCTACGTGGAGGTGGGCAGCTCGTCGCTGCCCAGGGTAGCGACGCTCGCTGCCTGATTGCCCTTGTTTCCCTTCAAATTTAATTTTAAAAATTTTTTCGTTTTGTTTCAAAAAATCGAGGCTAAAAATTTTGTACAATCGATTAATTTTAATCGTTTGATCAAAGTTTACGACCTGGCTTTGATACCACTGTTGGAACACGCGTTCTCTGATCACACGGATGTGATACCCGGAGCAGCGAAAGTTTAAAATTTTATTTTTCGATATGGAACGATTCCATATCGTGAGTATCAAATCCAAACGATTAAAATCTTGCAAGTAAAAATATAAATTCACAATTAAATATTTTTACCTCTTCAAACTAATGCTTGATTATGGACTCCAACAGATTTAATCTGCTCTTGTTGTAAATCCCGGGAACCGATGACTCGCTCGATCAATCTCCGGAATTAGGTCCACGAATAGAAAACAAAAACCCTCTGATTGATTGCACTAGAAATCAATCAGATGTTTATCGTTGAGAATAAACAGATTTGATCTGTCAATTTAGAAAGTAACTTTTCAGAAAAATCACAGACCGAATTTTCTCAAAAGGAGTAAGGGAATTTTCGAAAAATCCCCTTAGAAATTATATGTGAGTATTTCGAAAATACCAAGGAAGAATCAATGTCTTATTTTTGAAATTATACACACATATATATATAATTTCTAAACTAGATTAAGTTATAATTGTATTAGGAAACTAACTCCTTAGGGCCCACAATCCATAACTTAAGCCCAACAAGCCAAGCCCGTTATTATAGAAATTAATATAAAATTCATCATGACTCCGATTGATAAACCGATTTCACCAATGTGCACAGAAACCATTTTTGAACCTTTTAAAATCAAGATAATTTTTCTGAATCCGAATTTAGTGATTTCCAAAAATGCCCATCCATATGTCATTTTAGGAAATTTCAGTCCCTTTAGTTAAGAAGTTCAACTTCTCTTTCATTAAGTTTAACTCTTTAAATTTAACTATCTCAATGGGGTTTAGTAATCCATTACTTGTGTGACCCTCAATGGTTCAGGGATACAGCTAGCCGTGGGCTCACAACTCCTTGTGACTCGGAACAACAATTTCCGACTTACCCATCGAATCATGGTAAGAGCGCCTAACAACATCGCCCCATGATTCCCTAGGTATCACTGATAGTGCCTGCAAGAACCAGTAGATTTTGGTTAGCGTACAGTACGGTTCCTTCATCCATATATTACGATCGAATCAACAACAATTGGTGCATCGAGAGTCGTTCGAGATTCGATAACTATGCAATGCATCTTGAAGATCAAATAGTGACATCGCATGTGCTACTAGGAAACCGAGTAACCTAAAACACATCATGTACTATGGTCAGAGATTCGTCACACTAATATCTCTTCAGATCGCATAGGATATCCACACTCGCAAGTATGTGGTGAATCCTTGACAACAAAGCATCGACTCCTATATGTGTCGTAACTGTACCCAATCCCGACACCTGATGACCCCAATAGAGTCGGTAAATGAGTCAAAGTATAGTACTAGCATATAGAGTCTCAATGATGTTTCAAGTAGTAAGGACTAATGGTGTACAACCAAAACCGCGAACTTATCCACTCAAATAATAATAACCACTTGGAAAGTCTGAATAGGGTAGTTCGATCATTCATAATATGAATATCTACTTGCATGGTTTGAACATCTCCATGTCCATTACCAATGAAACGTGGTACTTGGCATCACAAATGCTAGTCTCAATCTCGAGTGATCCTTATCCTCATTAGCGGACGGCTCAATTGACTAGGAACTGTTTAGAATATACAATGACTATAAGATGTGTTTCATAATAGTGATCTCTCTTTATTCACTATCTCATCTTACTTACACTATAGTATATTCAAGGTCTTTATCAAAACAACAATAGTATATCACAATATAACAATATGAAGAAAGGCAAAGAAAATGCCATTAATGAATGTAAATTATATTAAACAAAGATTGTTTATACATAGAGTCATAAAAGCCTTTAGCCACAAGTTGGCTAACCGGGCACCCACTCTTTCAAGAACAACGCTGGTTCGGCTAGAACTTAGAATACCCGAATCCTTTGCTGATATCTCTTGTGGTAAAAGGTAAAGCCCAAAGAACACCATTCCAACACAATACTATACACCATACCAGTATGAAGAGCACTGACATATACCTTCTGTCTGAGCGCATCTGCAGCGGGATTCGCAGAACCCAGATGGTACTTGATCTCGCAATCATAGTACTTAAGAAGATCCATCCATCGACATTGCCTCATGTTCAACTCAGTCTGAGTGAACAAATATTTCAAGCTCTTATGATCATAATAGATCTCAAATCATTTGCCGTACAGGTAATGCCGCCAAATCTTGAGCACAAATACTATCGCCTCAAGCTCTAAATCATGCACCGGATAATTACCCTCAAGAGTATTCAACTGTAGAGATAAATAGGCATTCACATTCCCATTCTGTGTCAGAAAACACCCCAATCCCTGGAGGGAAGCATCTGTATAGACCACATAACCTCCCGACCCTGATGGAAGCAGATTTCGGACGTGACCAATTGAGAATAGCTTTCGTATTACATGGCCCACTGAAACCCCATCCCCTAAAATAACATGGCCAAGAAACAATACTCGATCGATCCAAAACTCGCACTTTCTAAACTTGGCATACAGTTTCCTCTCCCAAAGAATCTGCAATACAATCCTCAAGTTCTGAGAGTGCTCCTCAATGCGACGTGAATAAACCAAAATATCGTCGATAAACACTACGACAAATCTATCCAAATAATCACGTACGACCATGTTCATGAGATCCATGAACACTGCAGGAGCGTTCTTCAGACAAAAAAGGCATCACTAAAAAATCATAGTGACCATACCTCGTACAAAACACAGTCTTCGAGGTATCCTCCTCACAGATTTGTAGCTGATGATACTTTGACCGCAAATCAATCTTGGAATACACCGAAGTACTCATCAGCTAATCAAACAAATCATTGATGCGCGGTAGAGGATACTTATTCTTGATCGTCACTTGGTTCAATTGTCTGTAATCAATACAAAGACTCATAGAACCATATTTCTTCTTGACGAACAAAACCGGGGCTCCCCAAGGTGAAATGTTCGGCCACATATAACCCTTATCTAAAAAAATCCTACAGCTGCTACTACAACTCCCTCATCTCTGATGGTGCTAGACGATAAGGTGCGCGTGAGATCAGTGACATCCCTGGCATGAGCTCAATCCCAAACTCTACCTCTCGTACTAAAGGAAAACCTCTAACCTCATCCAAAAAGACATCTGGATACTCGCAAACGACTACCAACTCCTCCAAAGCTCTAATTCATGCGGACGCATCAATAATATAAATAATGCAGCATTTCCCACCCGCCTCTAATGCCATGTAAGGTCGCAAAGCTGATGCCAACGTAATAGGGGGTTGCACTCCCTCGCCATAGAAAAATTATCTATCGCCCTCACCGGACAAAAATACACTATCTTCTGATAGCAATCCATAGTGGATCGGTACGCAGTCACAATATCTATACCCAAGATACAATCTAAATCCTCCATCACTAAGATCATAAGATTCGCCACTATCTCTGAACCCTCGAACACCAAAGGACAACCCAAGACTAACCGCTTGTCTAAATCAGAATGAACTGTCGGGGTAGATACAGAGACCACTACGTCTAGATATTTGTACGACAATCTATGATGCTTAAAAAACTATGCAGAGATGAAAGAACGTGATGCACCAGTATCAATGAAAACAAATGAAGGTATACCACATAAGAGAAATGTACCTGCGATAACCTCCTCGTTCTCCTGCTGTATCTAATCCTATCTCAGTGCAGACACCTGCCCAAGAATACAAGGCCTATGAGTGGTGCTCCCTGCAGAATGTCCCTGTGACCTCTAGTGAACGGTGGGCTGAAAAATAGAACCAGATGCCGATCCTCTTGTAGCCTGGGGCAATCCATATTCATGTGACCGATCTCACCATATTGGAAACAAGCTCTGGACTTGCAGCACTTCTTTTTTAGATGATGCCCTCCACATGAAGAACACATGCCCTTCTTATTCCCAAAGTGGTGAAAACCACCGGAACCGGAACCAGAATAAGAAAAAGATACACCCTACTTCTTGAAAGACTGGGCTCTCGGTCCCAAAGAACTATCAAGCCTAGAAGAAGGAAAAAAAGATCGGTTACACCGTAGATTATCCTTTTCCTGTTGACAGTGACTCACCAAACCCTCGTAAGTCATGTCCTCGCCAACCGCAACAAGGGTAATATCTAGGCTGAGGCCCTGCAGGAACATCTTGCACTTCGCCTTGGAGATGGCAGCAATGTGCAGACAATAAGGTAAGAGCTCAAAGAACTTCTGCTGGTACTTGTCTATAGTCATTGTACCATGTCTCAAGCTCAGCAGCTCGCTCGCCTTTGCCTGACCAAGAGTGAAAGAAAAGCACAGCCTCTGAAATGCCATGAGGAACTCCGCCCAATTAGCTACTCCCCGAGCCGTCACAAAAGGTTCAGATGTAGACCTCCACCATCTCCGTGAATTTCCCTCTACAAGAAATTTGAGGGTATCCATCCTCTGCTCCTCAGTACATTGGAACTCCAAAAGCAGTTCTCCATACGCTCCAACCAGTTCTCCGCATCTGCTGGAGACTCGCCACCCACCAATGTCTTAGGAACCATATAGAGAAATAGATTCATAATGAAGTGCCTCCAATCCTCGTGGTGATGAAGATGTCTGCGACGATGCCCACGATCGTCTACATCGCCCCAACGACCATCACTGGCCTTACTTTCGTAGTCTCTATCAGTCACACTACCAAAAGACAACAGAGATTATACCAAAATAGTTTATAAAATCCCAAATCCAATGCTTGCTCCGATACCAATAAATATAGTGACACAACCCAAAATCACTAACTAATCAAAGCCTTAAACATGCAATTAACTTAAGTACAATAATCAAAGTAACGATAGCGGAAAAAGTAAGTACAATTTTTGAATAGTACCAGAATAAAATAGGGTGTCCTACACAAACACTATGGATGTGAGCATAAAATGCTCAGTACAGAAATATGGATTTACACTACCATGCATGAACATCAAGTATGATGGGTTCCGAATAACCTATCCAAGATAGAACACTGCTCAGTCAAGACGCCAAGGTATGTAGCACGCTGGGTCGTCGCATCAGGAGGTGGCTCCCATACCATATAAAGAAAATATGGATATACCGGAACCAAGTCCATGGAATCCATCCGCTAAAATATCTGGGGCTGAGCGACCCTATTATAGGCTATGCAAAACAAGGCATAAAACTCAACGTGTACATGCATGCCGCATAATAATCCATGAATACAAATACCACATAAAACATGCCAACATGATACATGTATATCCAAATTGGTATCTCGGATAATACGTCCGTACCTCTATGCAAAAACCCAAGTACTCTAACAGCCTAGCAGTCCAGGTACTCAATACCCAAGCCTATAAGCAATAATCACTATATCACTTATAATGCTCTAAAAGCCTTAACTAAGCTATTGCATACTCCAAATTATTTTTAGGGATCCAAAGTTATACATGCGTCCGTCATCAGCTTGCTGAAGACGACTGCCTCAAAACATATCACAGCTTCGCAACAACTCCGGGAGCACTCCGCCACTTCCAGATTAACAATAAGACGCATAAAAGCCCAAAAAAAACGCCTAGAAGTAGCTAGGAATGAGAGAGAAGAGGTGAATGAGCGAGTTGAAAGTTGGCCTCGGACCCTCTATTTATAGGCAAAGAACGGAACGTCCGTTCCTCAGAACGTTGCATCCGTTCCAATCGTTGCGTCCGTTCCAAGATCGTTGCATTCGATGTCATCTCAGTTCGTAAGCAATTACTTCATCTTGTTGATGTCACTGATGATGTCAGCCCTACCAAAACAGAACGCCCGATCTCCGAATAGAACGTCCATTCTTGGCCACCCTTCGGGCCATTTTCGATCATTTTGAGTCCATTTCTGATGTCCTTGGACTCTTCTGCGATTTCCTTAATCCTGTTTAGCTTAATAATATCCTATTTCTAGACTTGCTAAACATATTTAAGTTGGACGGATTAATTAATAATTTTAATCAAATTCAAACGCATTAAATATCTATGAAAATTCAGTTTTCACCTAAAAATGCAAACTAAAATTGAATACTATTTCTAGTCGGTTTAACCATATGCTGATTGATAATTTTGAAGCTAATTTTAATCAATCCTCTCTCGATCCGTGATACATCAACACATATGTGATTAGGTGCGCAAACTATTTACAAGAAATATTAAACCAACATCAATTAATAATAAAAAATATTTAAAATCTCAAACATATAACCAAGTCTCAAACATAAATTAAGTTCGGTCCAATCTCGTGTTCTTGGTTGAAAAAAACTACTCAATAATCGAAAATAATATTCAAACAAAAGTTTAATTAACAAAAATTAAGAAAGAGAAGAGAAGAAAATCTCCAAGCCTCTAGCCGCATCTTTCGTCTGGATCTGGAACTTGAACTCGGAACCCCCAAAAATATGATAAAATCTTTTATTTATATGGTGCGGATCCCGTAAATAAATCTTTCCTTACGCCAGAAGGAATTTCCGAATTATTAACCTCCCGAATTTGCACTCGAGCGAGTAGATGTCTCGCTTGAGCGCGCGATATTAAGCATTCTTTGGGAATGAATATCGCGCTCGAGCGCAAGAATCACTCGCTCGAGCGCGCCATATTTTGTAGCATTCTTGTAAGGCCCTCAAATTACCTTTCGGGATTATTGGAATTGATTATTATTTTATTTTGGAGATTTATTGAGCCGGGATTGAATCGAATTAAATTGAGAGTTTCAAGGACCCAAACGCAAAAGTTGGATTATATATATATATTATCCTTGCAAGTTGCTCTTCGCCCATCACCTCACCATCACTCTCCTCTCTTCCTCTCCATTCGTACGTACTGTTGGAAACCATGGCCATCGACTTTTGAGCTTTTCTTCCGCCCGATTCGCACGATCCGACCGTTAGATTTTCATTCCAAGTTGAGTTCCACGATCACCGCAACGAGGGCTTCATCTTGACGTAAGTTTTGCTACGATCCTCGAACTTTGTTTTTTGTTGGTTCGTCAGAAGTTGATAATCTTGGAGTATGTTGTTCTTGAGCTAGCATAGATCGTGTATTCGAAGTCGGTTTGAAAAAAGAACGAAGTTTGGATTTTATATGAATTTTGGAGCCTATTTTCGAAAATGGAGTTGTTGGATTTTGTTGAAGTTTGGTTGATTTTGGATTGTTTTGTTGATTGAGAAGTTGATATGGATGGTTTGAGATTGTTTGTTGTTATTGGAGATTTTTGGTTTGACCGGTTATAGCCGTTATGCCGTCGAAATCGAGTTTTAGATTATCGTTGGTTTGTTCGGTTCATTTTTCCGGGTTTCTTTGAGTTGTTGGATTGACACCGAATCCGTATATTCTTTATTTCAGACTTGGATTGGAGTTTCGGGTTGGATCGAACTTGGGAGTTGAATCGAATCGAGAGTTGAAGAAGATATATATTGATTGAGCTTCTTTGTTTTGAATTGTTGTGATTCTATGAATTATTTATTTTAGTTCGTTGTTATTTTTCAGATTTGAATCCTCGACGGACTCGAAAGGTAAAAGATGACATTGATTTGAATGGGGTTGAATACTCGAGTTCGATTGATTCTCGAGCCCCGAAAATCACATACTGCATGTTTATTTGCTTGTGTGAATTTGACTGATCATTTTATTTACACTTGCATCCATATTGAAGCGATTTCTCGATTCGTTTTGAAATTAGACGATTTAGGGAGCTATATTTAAGTGGTCTTGGATTTCGAGTTTTTCCAAGTGCCAGAATACTTCTTATAGTTGCTCTAAAGTCTAGGGGTTGAGTTGAATGACATCCACCCCGAATGGGTGTGTCGGTGAGTTGTTGTGAAGATTTGGCCCCGGGATCCCAACCAAATACCGATTGATATTCCGATTATCTGATTTGATAGTCCCGAGTTTTGAAGTCATGCACAAATTCATTCTCATTTTGATTTGTTATTGATTATTGCATTTCAATCAGAGGTGTTTATCTGTTATTGCATGCCTGTCTCTTTTACTTAGAAATTATATTTCTAACCGGTTTACTTGGCTGTTGTCTTTGTTTGTATGTGTACTTGGCAACAGGAGGATCAGGAGCTGGACCTAGTCGGTTGGGTTAGCTCGGAATGAGAGGATAGAAGTGAGACACCGCGTTGTAGGGTCGAGTCTGTTGAACCTGTTCTAGTTTTGTTGAGTCGTTCGAACTCCTTCATAGAACTCGACTTGTTGTATTTTGGAAGAACTTATACTGTTGCATGTTCTACTCTCTTTTTGTATTTTGAATATCTCGTTGTTGTAGAATTGATAGTTGGATCATGTCGGAGCCTTATCGGGTGTTAGTTTACACTTTTGGAGTCTTTTTGGGAGTGATTGCAGCAGGCTATGCGCGCCCGCTCAGCCGAGAGGCGCGCCCGCGCGTCCCTCTTTATATATAAAAAAAAATTATTCGATTTTTTCGCGGCTCTTCGTGAATTGATTTTGTTTGATTAATCGAGATTAGAAATGGGGTCTCACACTTCTGGAATATGAACTCTCGCTCGAGCGAGAAATTCATCCGCTCGAGAGCGAGTTCTTCTTCAGCCTTTTTCTATTAATTCGCAATTTTCCTACAAAAATAACATCGGGAATTGAAATCACCAATAAAAACATAAAAATACACACGAGACAATATGCATGCATGCAAAATAAACATAAAATTAATACAAAATAATGCACACATAATGTAGTTATCAACTCCTCCATACTTGACTTTTGCTCGCCCTCGAGCAAGATAGACAATGCAATAAACACACAATAAAAAAAATAAGAAAAATTCATGGGATAAATATCCTCAGAGAAGTTTCATGCACAACCAAAAATCACTAATGCTCTCAAATTTTCATAATAACCTTCGGTTTAGCGTGAACGTGTGTGTGTGATATCATTTCAGTTACATGCAAGCTTAGAAAGAATACATTTCAAGACTGCTTAGTGACCTATTAACATATCAGTGCAAGTTTCACAAGTTTCCATTTTTTCCAATTACCTCTAACAAAACACACCTACCTTGAAATAATCAATTACACACCTCCGGATTTTACACCCGTTTTTGCTTTAGCCCCATAAATTACCCCCAAACTTAGCTATAACTTTGATAGGATTCGAATTTGAATCCTCTTGTCTACAGCCCGGATGGAGCATCAACCTCATATCATCCGCAAACTTAGCCATGGATTGGTGATTAGGATTTCAATCTCTTTCCAGGCCCGGATGGAGTTGTAAAAAAAAATAATTCTTTTCTCTTTTTTTTTGAAATTAGGTGCGCACAAACACCTATTGTCGTGTGATAAGTGAATTTTGTGTGCATTATTTCATGTAATTTTTATGTCTATTTTGTGTGCATTCATATTGTTTTTATGTATTTTTATGTGTTTTAGTGCATGTGTGTGTATTTCACTCCTCGGGTTAATTTTATAGAAAAACGGATTTTTGAAGTGTGAATTACGGAGCAGCTTTGTTCGAAAAATCAAATTTAATTTTAGATAGATCCAAATCCGCTCTCCACCATTCAGATTAAAGTTCAAGATGTTGTGAAGCTGCTGTCCAAATTTCAGCTCAGTCCAAAGGCTAGATCTTGAGATATGAATTTTTTAAAATTGTCGCTCGGAGTAGAAAATTTGTATTGCGCACGAGTCGGAGTTCCAGACTTCTTTTTTTTTTTGTGCTGCGCGCGCGCGAGTCCTATTTCAAAAACTTGACCGGCTAAATCGGTGTGATATAAATTTACTGGCAAGCGTACCAGGTCATGTAATAGTAAAGTGGACAGAGAGTCCAAGTATCGATCCCACAGGGACTTTTGTCAATTCTCAAAAATTAATTATTTTACTTAATCTAGACAAAATAATAAAAAGCAATTTGATTTAAACAAAATAAGAAAATAAAATAAAAACTGCTTAAGAAATAAGAATAAAAATAACTGAAGATAAAAATAATTGAAACAAAGACAACCAAGACACACGTAGGTACCAAACAAATCATGTAACATGTAGTCGATTCAGGACTCAGATTTAATCTTAATTCACGGGAATTCTCCTAATTTGTTCAAAAGAATATTTCAAGAACAATCAAACCTATTCAAATAGTTATGTACTAATCTTTTGTAATTCTAATCAAATTTGAATGCATTAAATATTTATGAAAATTCAGTTTACACCCAAACCGCACACTGAAACCAAATTCTATTTCTAGTCGGTTTTACCATGTGTTGATTATCAAAGTGATCGAAATCAATACCTCATCTGTCAACATGGAATCGATTAAAATGCAAGCAAACAGTTGATCAGACTATTCACAAGACAAATATAAATCGGACAATCAATAAAATAAAATCAACTCTGAAAAATCCCAAACAAACATCCAAGTTTTCTAAATAAATTTGTTCGGCCCAATCATGCCGTCTTGGTTGAAAACAAAATACTTAATAATTTAAAATAATAATTCAAAAATAAAAATAAGAAGAAGAAAAGAAAAGAGAAATCTTTTCTTCCAAGCCTGTAGCCGCCTCTCGCCTTTGCGTTGTGCGTTCTCTGCCTGTTGGGACTTCGGAACCCTAAAAAATATGTTATATCTTGTATATATATGGTCCGGAATGCCTATCAGTTATTTTCCTCTCAAAACAAGGATTTTTCGGAACACATATGACCCAGGAACATGCGCGCGCGCACATAAAAACAGAAGTCTGGATTTCCGACACGCGCGCGCGCAGTACAAATTTTCTTCTCCGAGCGACAATTTTAAAAATTCATATCTAAAGATCTAACCGTCGGATTGAGCTGAAATTTGGACACAAGCTTCACAACATTTGGAACTTTAATCTGAACAATGAAGATAGGATTGGATCTATCTAAAATTAAATTTGAGTTTTCGAAAAAATCTGCTCCGTAATTCACACTTCAAAAATTCATTTTCCTACAAAATTAACCCGAGGAGTGAAATACACACACATGCACTAAAACACATAAAAACAATATGAATGCACACAAAATAGACATAAAAATAACATGGAATAATTCAGACAAAATACACTTATCAACACCCCTATACTTAAACCTTGCTCGCCCTCGAGCAAGACATGCGAAAACAATATGCACACAACGATATAAGTAAAAATGAATCATGAACAACATAGCCTCCGACAAGTTTCAACTTCAACAACTAAAAAAAACCTCAAACTTCTGAATTGTTCACAATACAATGTCAGTTTAACGTAAAAGTGTGTGTGTTCCATGTCATTCCAGTTTCATGCAACTTCAAAAGAATATGTCCTAAGAATGCTTAGCGACCTATGACAAATCAGTACAAGTGTCACAATCTAGTACTCCGTCATCTCAACAATCTCAAACAAAAACATATACTTTCTTGAGATTAATTACGTACCTCCGGATTTTGCACCTGGTAATTTTTTTATAAGCCCCAATAATTACCCGCAAACTTAGCTATGGAACAAAGATTAGGATTTCAATCATTGTCGAAGCGCAAATGGAATTGTTATTTTAAAATTTCAAAATTATTAACCCCATGGAATCCGCATACTAGTCAAGAACAAAAGATTAGGATTTCAATCTCTGCTCGTAACCCGGATGGAGTTAACTTAATTTACAACAAAAGTTTTTCAAAATTTTTTATAGGTACGCCCAAGATCATACATGCAATGTCTAACAATCATCGGGAATCCAAAGACACTATGATGATCAACAAACATCTATTGTCGTGCAATGGTCAAGCAAAAACGAACATCATCAATTACATCGCTACACTACACTAGTTTAACATGCGTGCTTAAAAATATTCACGATTCAACCAACAACTTCTCATGAACAATCAAAAGCAACATTTTCTAAATTTTTTTTTTCACAACTCTATCATCATCGGCCAACAGTCATCATTCTACTTATTCACACCACATAAACACAAAACATAATGAGATGCATGAATAGGAACTATATGCAAAATACTAAACCATATAAATGCAAAAGACAATGATGAATGAAAAAAAACTAAAAAACACCCCCCATACTTATCCAAAGCATTGCCCCCAATGCTCTAGAACAATGAAGAGAATGCATACAAACACACAAATGCAAAGACGAACAAAAACACAATGAGAACAAAAATAACACTCCCTTGGTTTTCAATTCATCCTCTTCCTTCTTGACAGTATCTGCTGGGACAGCAGTAGCAGACTGTGTATATCGGCAGGCTCGGCAAACTGGAATGGGATAGAAGTAAAAATTAAATTAAAAAAAAAAACACAAACCAAAAATAAAATAAAAAAAAAAAACAAGGGAAAGAACTCTGGGTTGCCTCCAAGTCAGCGCTAAATTTATAGTCTACAGCCCGACTATGCAGAAGCAACCATCAAAGAGCGGCTGCCACCCATAGTAAGAATCATACGACTCTACGTATGTGTCTTGATTTTCTTCGCCCTCAAGCTTGGCGTGATATATGCATGGGAAGCTTGTCGGTCCAACAACACTCAGTCGGAATTTATCAGTTTGGAAGGAGACTCGGATTGCAGGCTGAAGCTCATGGAGGATGAAATATTTTGGAGGTGACGTCAATGGCAAGGAAGAATCTTCTAATGGTTTACATGGAACGACCATTGACGAGTTAAAATCTGTAGCCTTGTATGTTTCTTCCTCCTCCAAGCCCACTATTGGCTCTTCTTCACAAGAAAATTCCTCAAAAATTATTTCTTCATGCGCTGGCTCAGTTACTTCACTCTCTTGGCAGATCTAAAAAATTGGTTCTCTAAGAAGCGCAATCTGTTCATCCAAAAGACTCCAAGACTTGATACGACTTTCGAAGAACTGATTTGTCTCTGTCTGTTTCCGCAAAAGATTCTCCAACTGAGCCACATAATCTTCAGAACACCCTACACACTCTTCTTGACTCTCCGGTGGTTGGTTTGCAAAATTTTTAGAGTTGATATCTGGAGGATATTTGTGACTCCAAACTTGCAATGAAGGATCACAATGCCAATGGTAGTCGAAATCTGCCATATCATTTAACAAGTGCATAACACTGTCTTCATCTATTCTAAACAATTGACTGTTAGTGGCCAAAGCTCCAGAATCTACCCAACTTCTTTTAATCTCATCCAAACCACCATAAAAAATTTTAGTGAGGGTGTAAGTCGAAAACTGATGACATTAGATCTGTTCGCCAAATCATTGAATCTCTCGTAAGCAGCATAGAAAGGCTCCAAGTATTGCTGGACAAATCTTGTGAACACCTGTCGATGGTCCATCTCTAAGTACCTCACAAGCAAAAGAGAATAAAATTAAAATTATTTTAAATAATTAAACAAATGCAAGAAAAAAAAATATCTAGTCTAAAGCAAATAATATATCCTAATATTAACTAAACAGTCCCCGGCAACGGCGCCAAAAACTTGACCGGCTAAATCGGTGTGATATAAATCTACTGGCAAGCGTACCAGGTCAAGTAATAGTAAAGTGGACAGAGAGTCCAAGTATCGATCCCACAGGGACTGTTGTCA
Source organism: Henckelia pumila (assembly GCF_033568475.1). NCBI lineage: Eukaryota > Viridiplantae > Streptophyta > Magnoliopsida > Lamiales > Gesneriaceae > Henckelia > Henckelia pumila. The sequence goes on along the minus strand of NC_133122.1, from coordinate 134,239,695 downwards.
ATTCTCAAGAATTAATTATTTTACTTAATCTAGACAAAATAATAAAAAGCAATTTGATTTAAATAAAATAACAAAATAAAATAAAAACTGCTTAAGAAATAAAAATAAAAATAACTGAAGATAAAAATATTTAAAACAAAAACAACCAAGACACACGTAGGTACCGAACAAATCATGTAACACATAGTCGATTTAGGACTAAGATTTAATCTTAATTCACGGGAATTCTCCTAATTTGTTCAAAGGACTATTTTTAGAACAATCAAACCTATTCAAATATTGATGTACTAATCTTTTGTAATTCTAATCAAATTTGAATGCATTAAATATTTATGAAAATTCAGTTTACACCCAAACCGCACACTGAAATCGAATTCTATTTCTAGTCAGTTTTACCATGTGTTGATTATCAAAGTGATCGAAATCAATACCTCCTCTGTCGACTTGGAATCGATTAACATGCAAGCAAATAGTTGATCAGAATATTCACAAGACAAATATAAATCTGGCAATCAATAAAATAAAATCAACTCTGAAAAATCCCAAACAAACATCCAAGTTTTCTACATAAATTTGTTCGGCCCAATCACGCCGTCTTGGTTGAAAACAAACTACTCAATAATTAAAAATAATAATTCAAAAATAAAAATAAGAAGAAGAAAAGAAAAGAGAAATCTTCTCTTCCAAGCTTGTAGCCTTCTCTCGCCTTTGCGTTGTGCGTTCTCTGCCTGTTGGGACTTCGGAACCCTAAAAAATATGTTATATTTTGTATATATATGGTCCGGAAAGCCTATCAGTTAATTTCCTCTCAAAACAAGGATTTTTCGGAACACATATGCCTCTGGAACACGCGCGCGCGTGCGGCATAGGCCTCGCGCGCGCGCAGCACATAAAAACAGAAGTCTGGAACTCTGACTCGCGCGAGCGCGCGAGCTTGATTATCGCGCGCGCGCAGTACAAATTTTCTGCTCCGAGCGACAATTTTAAAAATTCATATCTAAAGATCTAGCCGTCGGATTGAGCTAAAATTTGGACACAAGCTTCACAACATCCGGAGCTTTAATCTGAACATTGAAGATCGGATTTGGATCTATCAAAAATTAAATTTGAGTTTTCGAAAAAAGCTGCTCCGTAATTCACACTTCTAAAATCCATTTTCCTACAAAATTAATCCGAGGAGTGAAATATACACACATGCACTAAAACACATAAAAATACATAAAAACAATATGAATGCACACAAAATAGACATAAAAATAACATGGAATAATGCAAACAAAATGAACTTATCAACACCCCCATACTTAAACCTTGCTCGCCCTCGAGCAAGACATGCGAAAAAAATATGCACACAATGATATAAGTAAAAATGAATCATGAACAACATAGCCTCTGACAAGTTTCAACTTCAACAACTAAAAAAAACCTCAAACTTCTGAATTGTTCACAATACACTGTCAGTTTAACGTAAACGTGTGTGTTCTATGTCATTCCAGTTTCATGCAACTTCAAAAGAAAATGTCCTAAGAATGCTTAGCGACCTATGACAAATCAGTGCAAGTGTCACAATCCAGTACTCCGTCATCTCAACAATCTCAAACAAGAACATATACTTTCTTGAGATTAATTACGTACCTCCGGATTTTGCACCTGGTAATTTTTTATAAGCCCCAATAATTACCCGCAAACTTAGCTATAACTAAGATAGGATTCGAATTCAATCCTCTCGTCTATAGCCCGGATGGAGCATCAATCCCATTTAACCCGCAAACTTAGCTATGGAACAAAGATTAGGATTTCAATCATTGTCCAAGCGCAGATAGAATTGTTATTTTAAAATTTCAAAATTATTAACCCCATGGAATCCGCATACTAGTCAAGAACAAAAGATTAGGATTTCAATCTCTGCTTGTAACCCGGATGGAGTTAACTTAATTTTCAACAAAAGTTTATCAAAAAATTTTATAGGTACGCCCAAGATCATACATGCAATGTCTAACAATCATCGGGAATCCAAAGACACTATCATGATCAACAAACATCTATTGTCGTGCAATGGTCAAGAAAACACGAACATCATCAATTACATCGCTACACTACACTAGTTTAACATGCGTGCTTAAAAATATTCACGATTCAACCAACAACTTCTCATGATCAATCAAAAGCAACATTTTCTAATTTTTTTTTTTCACAACTCTATCATCATCGGCCAACAGCCATCATTCTACTTATTCACACAACATAAACACAAAACATAATGAGATGCATGAATACGAACTATATGAAAAATACTAAACCATATAAATGCAAAAGACAATGATGAATGAAACAAAACTAAAAAACACCCCCCATACTTATCCAAAGCATTGCTCCCAATGCTCTAGAACAATGAAGAGAATGCATACAAACATACAAATGCAAAGACGAACAAAAAAACAATGAGAACAAAAATAACACTCCCTTGGTTTTTGATTCATCCTCTTCCTTCTTGACAGTATCTACTGAGACAGCAGTAGCAGACTGTGTATATCGGCAGGCTCGGCAAACTGGAATGGGAAAGAAGTAAAAATTAAATTAAAAAAAAAAAACAAAAACCAAAAATAAAATAAAATAAAAAAAACAAGGGAAAGAACACTGGGTTGCCTCCCAGTCAGCGCTAAATTTATAGTCTACAGCCCGACTATGCAGAAGCAACCATCAAAGAGCGGCTGCCGCCCATAGTAAGAATCATACGACTCTACGTATGTGTCTTGATTTTCTTCACCCTCAAGCTTGGCGTGATATATGCATGGGAAGCTTGTCGGTCCAACAACACTCAGTCGGAATTGATCAATTTGGAAGGAGACTCGGATTGCAGGCTGAAGCTCATGGAGGATGGAATATTTTGGAGGTGGCGTCAATGGCAAGGAAGAATCTTCTAACGGTGTACATGGAACGACCATTGACGAGTTAAAATCTGTAGTCTTGTATGTTTCTTCCTCCTCCAAGCCCACTATTGGCTCTTCTTCACAAGAAAATTCCTCAAAAATTATTTCTTCATGCGCTGGCTCAGTTACTTCACTCTCTTGGCAGATCTCAAAAATTGGTTTTCTAAGAAGCGCAATCTGTTCATCCAAAAGACTCCAAGACTTGATACGGCTTTCGAAGAACTGATTTGTCTCTGTCTGTTTCCGAAAAAGATTCTCCAATTGAGCCACATAATCTTCAGAACACCTACACACTCTTCTTGACTCTCCGGTGGTTGGTTTGAAAAATTTTTAGAGTTGATATCTGGAGGATATTTGAGACTCCAACCTTGCAATGAAGGATCACAATGCCAATGGTAGTCGAAATCTGCCATATCATTTAACAAGTGCATAACACTGTCTTCATCTCTTCTAAACAATTGACTGTCAGTGGCCAAAGCTCCAGAATCTACCCAACTTCTTGTAATCTCATCCAAACCACCATAAAAAATTTTAGTGAGGGTGTAAGTCGAAAACTGATGGCATTGAAATCTGTTCGCCAAATCATTGAATCTCTCGTAAGAAGCATAGAAAGGCTCCAAGTATTGCTGGACAAATCTTGTGAACACCTGTCGATGGTTCATCTCCAAGTACCTCACAAGAAAAAGAGAATAAAATTAAAATTAAATTAAATAATTAAACGAATGCAAAAAAAAAAAATATCTAGTATCAAGCAAATAATCTATCCTAATATTAACTAAACAGTCCCCGGCAACGGCGCCAAAAACTTGACCGGCTAAATCGGTGTGATATAAATCTACTGGAAAGCGTACCAGGTCAAGTAATATTAAAGTGGACAGAGAGTCCAAGTATCGATCCCACAGGGACTGTTGTCAATTCTCAAGAATTAATTATTTTACTTAATCTAGACAAAATAATAAAAAGTAATTTGATTTAAATAAAATAAGAAAATAAAATAAAAACTGCTTAAGAAATAAAAATAAAAATAACTGAAGATAAAAATAATTAAAACAAAAACAACCAAGACACACGTAGGTAGCGAACAAATCATGTAACACGTAGTCGATTCAGGACTCAGATTTAATCTTAATTCACGGGAATTCTCCTAATTTGTTCAAAGGACTATTTCTAGAACAATCAAACCTATTCAAATATTGATGTACTAATCTTTTGTAATTCTAATCAAATTTGAATGCATTAAATATTTATGAAAATTCAGTTTACACCCAAACCGCACACTGAAACCGAATTCTATTTCTAGTCGGTTTTACTATGTGTTGATTATCAAAGTGATCGAAATCAATACCTCCTCTGTCGACTTGGAATCGATTAACATGCAAGCAAACAGTTGATCAGACTATTCACAAGACAAATATAAATATGACAATCAATAAAATAAATTCAACTCTGAAAAATCCCAAACAAACATCCAAGTTTTCTACATAAATTTGTTCGGCCCAATCACGCCGTCTTGGTTGAAAACAAACTACTCAATAATTAAGAACAATAATTCAAAAATAAAAATAAGAAGAAGAAAAGAAAAGAGAAATCTTCTCTTCCAAGCTTGTAGCCACCTCTCGCCTTTGCGTTGTGCGTTCTCTGCCTGTTGGGACTTCGGAACCCTCAAAAATATGTTATATCTTGTATATATATGGTCCGGAATGCCTATCAGTTAATTTCCTCTCAAAACAAGGATTTTTCGGAACACATATGACCCTGGAACACGCGCGCGGCGCGGCATAGGCCTCGCGCGCGCGCAGCACATAAAAACAGAAGTCTGGAACCCCGACTCGCGCGTGCGCAGTACAAATTTTCTGCTCCGAGCGACAATTAAAAAAATTCATATCTAAAGATCTAGCCGTCGGATTGAGCTGAAATTTGGACACAAGCTTCACAACATCTGGAGCTTTAATCTGAACAATGAAGATCGGATTTGGATCTATCTAAAATTAAATTTGAGTTTTCGAAAAAAGGTGATCCGTAATTCACACTTCAAAAATTCATTTTCCTACAAAATTAACCCGAGGAGTGAAATACACACACATGCACTAAAACACATAAAAATACATAAAAACAATATGAATGCACACAAAATAGACATAAAAATAACATGGAATAATGCAGACAAAATGCACTTATCAACACCCCCATATTTAAACCTTGCTCGCCCTCGAGCAAGACATGCGAAAACAATATGCACACAATGATATAAGAAAAAATGAATCATGAACAACATAGCCTCCAACAAGTTTCAACTTCAACAACTAAAAAAAACCTCAAACTTCTGAATTGTTCACAATACACTGTCAGTTTAACGTAAACGTGTGTGTGTTCCATGTCATTCCAGTTTCATGCAACTTCAAAAGAATATGTCCTAAGAATGCTTAGCGACCAATGACAAATCAGTGCAAGTGTCACAATCCAGTACTCCGTCATCTCAACAATCTCAAACAAGAACATATACTTTCTTGAGATTAATTACGTACCTCCGGATTTTGCACCTGGTAATTTTTTATAAGCCCCAATAATTACCCGCAAACTTAGCTATAACTAAGATAGGATTCGAATTCAATCCTCTCGTCTATAGCCCGGATGGAGCATCAATCCCATTTAACCCGCAAACTTAGCTATGGAACAAAGATTAGGATTTCAATCATTGTCCAAGCGCAGATAGAATTGTTATTTTAAAATTTCAAAATTATTAACCCCATGGAATCCGCATACTAGTCAAGAACAAAAGATTAGGATTTCAATCTCTGCTTGTAACCCGGATGGAGTTAACTTAATTTTCAACAAAAGTTTATCAAAAAATTTTATAGGTACGCCCAAGATCATACATGCAATGTCTAACAATCATCGGGAATCCAAAGACACTATCATGATCAACAAACATCTATTGTCGTGCAATGGTCAAGCAAACACGAACATCATCAATTACATCGCTACACTACACTAGTTTAACATGCGTGCTTAAAAATATTCACGATTCAACCAACAACTTCTCATGATCAATCAAAAGCAACATTTTCTAATTTTTTTTTTCACAACTCTATCATCATCGGCCAACAGCCATCATTCTACTTATTCACACAACATAAACACAAAACATAATGAGATGCATGAATACGAACTATATGAAAAATACTAAACCATATAAATGCAAAAGACAATGATGAATGAAACAAAACTAAAAAACACCCCCCATACTTATCCAAAGCATTGCTCCCAATGCTCTAGAACAATGAAGAGAATGCATACAAACATACAAATGCAAAGACGAACAAAAAAACAATGAGAACAAAAATAACACTCCCTTGGTTTTTGATTCATCCTCTTCCTTCTTGACAGTATCTACTGAGACAGCAGTAGCAGACTGTGTATATCGGCAGGCTCGGCAAACTGGAATGGGAAAGAAGTAAAAATTAAATTAAAAAAAAAAACAAAAACCAAAAATAAAATAAAAAAAAAAAAACAAGGGAAAGAACACTGGGTTGCCTCCCAGTCAGCGCTAAATTTATAGTCTACAGCCCGACTATGCAGAAGCAACCATCAAAGAGCGGCTGCCGCCCATAGTAAGAATCATACGACTCTACGTATGTGTCTTGATTTTCTTCACCCTCAAGCTTGGCGTGATATATGCATGGGAAGCTTGTCGGTCCAACAACACTCAGTCGGAATTGATCAATTTGGAAGGAGACTCGGATTGCAGGCTGAAGCTCATGGAGGATGGAATATTTTGGAGGTGGCGTCAATGGCAAGGAAGAATCTTCTAACGGTGTACATGGAACGACCATTGACGAGTTAAAATCTGTAGTCTTGTATGTTTCTTCCTCCTCCAAGCCCACTATTGGCTCTTCTTCACAAGAAAATTCCTCAAAAATTATTTCTTCATGCGCTGGCTCAGTTACTTCACTCTCTTGGCAGATCTCAAAAATTGGTTTTCTAAGAAGCGCAATCTGTTCATCCAAAAGACTCCAAGACTTGATACGGCTTTCGAAGAACTGATTTGTCTCTGTCTGTTTCCGAAAAAGATTCTCCAATTGAGCCACATAATCTTCAGAACACCTACATACTCTTCTTGACTCTCCGGTGGTTGGTTTGAAAAATTTTTAGAGTTGATATCTGGAGGATATTTGAGACTCCAACCTTGCAATGAAGGATCACAATGCCAATGGTAGTCGAAATCTGCCATATCATTTAACAAGTGCATAACACTGTCTTCATCTCTTCTAAACAATTGACTGTCAGTGGCCAAAGCTCCAGAATCTACCCAACTTCTTGTAATCTCATCCAAACCACCATAAAAAATTTTAGTGAGGGTGTAAGTCGAAAACTGATGGCATTGAAATCTGTTCGCCAAATCATTGAATCTCTCGTAAGAAGCATAGAAAGGCTCCAAGTATTGCTGGACAAATCTTGTGAACACCTGTCGATGGTTCATCTCCAAGTACCTCACAAGAAAAAGAGAATAAAATTAAAATTAAATTAAATAATTAAACGAATGCAAAAAAAAAAAATATCTAGTATCAAGCAAATAATCTATCCTAATATTAACTAAACAGTCCCCGGCAACGGCGCCAAAAACTTGATCGGCTAAATCGGTGTGATATAAATCTACTGGAAAGCGTACCAGGTCAAGTAATATTAAAGTGGACAGAGAGTCCAAGTATCGATCCCACAGGGACTGTTGTCAATTCTCAAGAATTAATTATTTTACTTAATCTAGACAAAATAATAAAAAGTAATTTGATTTAAATAAAATAAGAAAATAAAATAAAAACTGCTTAAGAAATAAAAATAAAAATAACTGAAGATAAAAATAATTAAAACAAAAACAACCAAGACACACGTAGGTAGCGAACAAATCATGTAACACGTAGTCGATTCAGAACTCAGATTTAATCTTAATTCACGGGAATTCTCCTAATTTGTTCAAAGGACTATTTCTAGAACAATCAAACCTATTCAAATATTGATGTACTAATCTTTTGTAATTCTAATCAAATTTGAATGCATTAAATATTTATGAAAATTCAGTTTACACCCAAACCGCACACTGAAACCGAATTCTATTTCTAGTCGGTTTTACTATGTGTTGATTATCAAAGTGATCGAAATCAATACCTCCTCTGTCGACTTGGAATCGATTAACATGCAAGCAAACAGTTGATCAGACTATTCACAAGACAAATATAAATATGACAATCAATAAAATAAATTCAACTCTGAAAAATCCCAAACAAACATCCAAGTTTTCTACATAAATTTGTTCGGCCCAATCACGCCGTCTTGGTTGAAAACAAACTACTCAATAATTAAGAACAATAATTCAAAAATAAAAATAAGAAGAAGAAAAGAAAAGAGAAATCTTCTCTTCCAAGCTTGTAGCCACCTCTCGCCTTTGCGTTGTGCGTTCTCTGCCTGTTGGGACTTCGGAACCCTCAAAAATATGTTATATCTTGTATATATATGGTCCGGAATGCCTATCAGTTAATTTCCTCTCAAAACAAGGATTTTTCGGAACACATATGACCCTGGAACACGCGCGCGGGCGCGGCATAGGCCTCGCGCGCGCGCAGCACATAAAAACAGAAGTCTGGAACCCCGACTCGCGCGTGCGCAGTACAAATTTTCTGCTCCGAGCGACAATTTAAAAAATTCATATCTAAAGATCTAGCCGTCGGATTGAGCTGAAATTTGGACACAAGCTTCACAACATCTGGAGCTTTAATCTGAACAATGAAGATCGGATTTGGATCTATCTAAAATTAAATTTGAGTTTTCGAAAAAAGGTGATCCGTAATTCACACTTCAAAAATTCATTTTCCTACAAAATTAACCCGAGGAGTGAAATACACACACATGCACTAAAACACATAAAAATACATAAAAACAATATGAATGCACACAAAATAGACATAAAAATAACATGGAATAATGCAGACAAAATGCACTTATCAACACCCCCATATTTAAACCTTGCTCGCCCTCGAGCAAGACATGCGAAAACAATATGCACACAATGATATAAGAAAAAATGAATCATGAACAACATAGCCTCCAACAAGTTTCAACTTCAACAACTAAAAAAAACCTCAAACTTCTGAATTGTTCACAATACACTGTCAGTTTAACGTAAACGTGTGTGTGTTCCATGTCATTCCAGTTTCATGCAACTTCAAAAGAATATGTCCTAAGAATGCTTAGCGACCTATGACAAATCAGTGCAAGTGTCACAATCCAGTACTCCGTCATCTCAACAATCTCAAACAAAAACATATACTTTCTTGAGATTAATTACGTACCTCCGAATTTTGCACCTGGTAATTTTTTATAAGCCCCAATAATTACCCGCAAACTTAGCTATAACTAAGATAGGATTAGAATTCAATCCTCTCGTCTATAGCCCGGATGGAGCATCAATCCCATTTAACCCGCAAACTTAGCTATGGAACAAAGATTAAGATTTCAATCATTGTCCAAGCGCAAATGGAATTGTTATTTTAAAATTTCAAAATTATTAACCCCATGGAATCCGCATACTAGTCAAGAACAAAAGATTAGGATTTCAATCTCTGCTCGTAACCCGGATGGAGTTAACTTAATTTATAACAAAAGTTTTTCAAAAAATTTTATAGGTACACCCAAGATTATACATGCAATGTCTAACAATCATCGGGAATCCAAAGACACTATCATGATCAACAAACATCTATTGTCGTGCAATGGTCAAACAAACACGAATATCATCAATTACATCGCTACACTACACTAGTTTAACATGCGTGCTTAAAAATATTCACGATTCAGCCAACAACTTCTCATGATCAATCAAAAGCTACATTTTCTAAATTTTTTTTTTCACAACTCTATCATCATCGGCCAGCAGTCATCATTCTACTTATTCAAACAACATAAACACAAAACATAATGAGATGCATGAATACGAACTATATGCAAAATACTAAACCATATAAATGCAAAAGACAATGATGAATGAAACAAAACTAAAAAACACCCCCCCATACTTATCCAAAGCATTGCCCCCAATGCTCTAGAACAATGAGGAGAATGCATACAAACACACAAATGCAAAGACGAACAAAAACACAATGAGAACAAAAATAACACTCCCTTGGTTTTTGATTCATCCTCTTCCTTCTTGACAGTATCTGCTGGGACAGCATTAGCAGACTGTGTATATCGGCAGGCTCGGCAAACTGGAATGGGAAAGAAGTAAAAATTAAATTAAAAAAAACAAAAACCAAAAATAAAATAAAATAAAAAAAAACAAGGGAAAGAACTCTGGGTTGCCTCCTAGTCAGCGCTAAATTTATAGTCTACAGCCCGACTATGCAGAAGCAACCATCAAAGAGCGGTTGCCGCCCATAGTAAGAATCATACGACTCTACGTATGTGTCTATATTTTCTTCGCCCTCAAGCTTGGCGTGATATATGCATAAGAAGCTTGTCGGTCCAACAACACTCAGTCGGAATTGATCAGTTTGGAAGGAGACTCGGATTGCAGGCTGAAGCTCATGGAGGATGGAATATTTTGGAGGTGGCGTCAATGGCAAGGAAGAATTTTCTAACGGTGTACATGGAACGACCATTGACGAGTTAAAATCTGTAGCCTTGTATGTTTCTTCCTCCTCCAAGCCCACTATTGGCTCTTCTTCAGAAGAAAATTCCTCAAAAATTATTTCTTCATGCGCTGGCTCAGTTACTTCACTCTCTTGGCAGATCTCAAAAATTGGTTCTCTAAGAAGCGCAATCTGTTCATCCAAAAGACTCCAATACTTGATACGGCTTTCGAAGAACTGATTTGTCTATGTCTGTTTCTGCAAAAGATTCTCCAACTGAGCCACATAATCTTCAGAACACCCTACACACTCTTCTTGACTCTCCGGTGGTTGGTTCGCAAAATTTTTGGAGTTGATATCTGGAGGATATTTGTGACTCCAACCTTGCAATGAAGGATCACAATGCCAATGGTAGTCGAAATCTGCCATATCATTTAACAAGTGCATAACACTGTCTTCATCTCTTCTAAACAATTGACTGTTAGTGGCCAAAGCTCCAGAATCTACCCAACTTCTTGTAATCTCATCCAAACCACCATAAAAAATTTTAGAGAGGGTGTAAGTCGAAAACTGATGGCATTGAAATCTGTTCGCCAAATCATTGAATCTCTCGTAAGTAGCATAGAAAGGCTCCAAGTATTGCTGGACAAATCTTGTGAACACCTGTCGATGGTCCATCTCCAAGTACCTCACAAGCAAAAGAGAATAAAATTAAAATTAAATTAAATAATTAAACAAATGCAAGAAAAAAAAATATCTAGTCTCAAGCAAATAATCTATCCTAATATTAACTAAACAGTCCCCGGCAACGGCGCCAAAAACTTGACCGGCTAAATTGGTGTGATATAAATCTACTGGCAAGCGTACCAGGTCAAGTAATAGTAAAGTGGACAGAGAGTCCAAGTATCGATCCCACAGGGACTGTTGTCAATTCTCAAGAATTAATTATTTTACTTAATCTAGACAAAATAATAAAAAATAATTTGATTTAAATAAAATAAGAAAATAAAATAAAAACTACTTAAAAAATAAAAATAAAAATAACGGAAGATAAAAATAATTAAAACAAAAACAACCAAGACACACGTAGGTACCGAAAAAATGATGTAACGCGTAGTCGATTCAGGACTCAGATTTAATCTTAATTCACGGGAATTCTCCTAATTTGTTCAAAGGACTATTTCTAGAACAATCAAACCTATTCAAATATTGATGTACTAATCTTTTGTAATTCTAATCAAATTTGAATGCATTAAATATTTATGAAAATTCAGTTTACACCCAAACCGCACACTGAAACCGAATTCTATTTCTAGTCGGTTTTACCATGTGTTGATTATCAAAGTGATCGAAATCAATACCTCCTCTGCCGACTTGGAATCGATTAACATGCAAGAAAACAGTTGATCAGAATATTCACAAAACAAATATAAATCTGGCAATCAATAAAATAAAATCAACTCTGAAAAATCCCAAACAAACATTCAAGTTTTCTACATAAATTTGTTCGGCCCAATCACACCATCTTGGTTGAAAACAAACTACTCAATAATTAAAAACAATAATTCAAAAATAAAAATAAGAAGAAGAAAATAAAAGAGAAATCTTCTCTTCCAAGCTTGCAGCCGCCTCTCGCCTTTGCGTTGTGCGTTCTCTGCCTGTTGGGACTTCGGAACCCTCAAAAATATGTTATATCTTGTATATATCTGGTCCGAAACGCCTACCAGTTAATTTCCTCTCAAAACAAGGATTTTTCGGAACACATATGACTCTGGAACACGCCCGCGCGCGCGGCATAGGCCTCGCGCGCGTGCAGCACATAAAAACATAAGTCTGGAACTCCGACTCGCGCGAGCAAGCGAGCTTGATTCTCGCGCGCGCGCAGTACAAATTTTCAGCTCCGAGCGACAATGTTAAAAAATTCATATCTCTTGGATTTTTCTAAAATTAAATTTGATTTTTCGAACAACGCTGCTCTGTAATTCACACTTCAAAAATTCATTTTCCTACAAAATTAACCCGAGGAGTGAAATACACACACATGCACTAAAGCACATAAACATACATAAAAACAATATGAATGAACACAAAATATACATAAAAATAACATGAAATAATGCACACAAAATGCACTTATCAACATCCCCAGACCTATGACAAATCAGTGCAAGTGTCACAATCCAGTACTCTGTCATCTCAATAATCTCAAACAAAAACATGTACTTTCTTGAGATTAATTACGTACCTCCAGATTTTGCACCCGGTATTTTTTATAAGCCCCAATAATAACCCGCAAACTTAGCTATGGAACAAAGATTAGGATTTCAATCATTGTCCAAGCCAGGTGGAATTGTTATTTTAAAATTTCAAAATTATTAACCCCATGGAATCCGCATACTAGTCAAGAACAAAAGATTAGGATTTCAATCTCTGCTCGTAACCCGGAGGGAGTTAACTTAATTTTCAACAAAAGTTTTTCAAAAAATTTTATAGGTACGCCCAAGATAATACATGCAATGTCTAACAATCATCGGGAATCCAAAGACACTATCATGATCAACAAACATCAATTGTCGTGAAATGGTCAAGCAAACACGAACATCATCAATTACATCGCTACACTACACTAGTTTAACATGCGTGCTTAAAAATATTCACGATTCAACCAACAACTTCTCATGATCAATCAAAAGCAACATTTTCTAAATTTTTTTTTTCACAACTCTATCATCATCGGCCAACAGTCATCATTCTACTTATTCACACAACATAAACACAAAACATAATAAGATGCATGAATACGAACTATATGCAAAATACTAAACCATATAAATGCAAAAGACAATGATGAATGAAACAAAACTAAAAAACATCGTGCAATGGTCAAACAGACAGAAACTTCATCAAATCTTTTGCTACATTTCACTGGTATAACATGAGTGCTTAAAAATATTCACAGTTTGACCTATGGTTTCTCATGTCAAGTCAAGGTTAAATTTTTTCACAAAGTTAATAATTTCATAGCATCATCGGCTCCCATTAATCATCCTACTTAACACACAAACAACATAACTATGAAAACTAACCAGACACAACAAACACGACACGACTATATGCAAACAAACTAAACTATTACGATAATGCAACACAACACAACACATAATGAAATAAAAAATAGACTACCCCCCATACTTATCCAAAGAATTGACTTCAATGCTTTGGAAACAATTAAAACAATGCAAGAAAAAATATTCAAAACGAATAAAAACACATAGACAATAACAGCAACACTCTCCTGGTCTAATAATCTTCCTCCTCCTCCTTGGCAGCTTATGGTGGAACAACAGCAGCAACTGCTCTTGGCGGGGCAACCTATTGGACTTGTAAAAGCAACGGGTAAGGCATAGGAGCAACAACAATTAATAGAAGTAGCATGTTACGCCCCGATTTTATCTTAATTGAGCTTATTTGAGATAATCAATGTTTTCACAAGTCGAGAACCGACTTATTTTTGATCAGGGTCTATTTTGAAAATTTTGTAAATTTCAAGGACTAAAACGCAATTTTGGATTTGTTATATTATAAGACTTGACTAAGTCTTCTCCTTCACCACTTCATCCCCTCCTTAGCCGTCTCCACCATTGTAGTCACCCCATTGAGTTTTCAAGCTCCCAGATTTCTATTCGAGCTCGATCCGGCCGTTAGAATTTATTTTTGAAGGCAGATTATCGATCACGGAAACGAGAGCTCCGTTATACCATAAGTATTTCTCCGATCAGATACGTTTTGTTTTTCGTATGTTGTTAGATTCGATTGAATTTTTAGTATGTTGTTCTTGGCGGAGTTCTGATCGTTTATTCTCAGTCGGTTTTGAATTTGAGCGTCGTTTGAAATTGTTATGATTTTCAGAAGCCTTGTTCGAAAATTTGGAGTTTGAGTTTGGTGGGTTTTGCCTTGTTGTTATTGTTTTGGTATTGAATTGAGTTGATATCGATGTTGTACTGCTGTCTGCATTTCTGGTTTGTTCAGTTTATAGCCATTATGCCGCCGGTTAGGGTTTTGGGGATTTTGAACCGTGTTTGAGTTATAGAACTTTGGGCATTGGGTTTGTTCGTTGTTGTTGATCATCTTTTTTCTACGTACAGATTCATTTGGAGTTGTCGAGACAAATTAGCAGCAGTCGATCATCTAGAGTTGGACAAAGAATCGGTAAAGAGATTTACCTTAAGCCGATATTGTTGTTAGGTTGTTAGTTTCTGATACAACCATTTTTATTGTAGCTTATACAGAGTTGGAGCTATTTCATTGTAAGGTAAAAGCAATCATTGTTAGCGGGATAGCATACTCGGATAGTTGGTTCTCGAGTTTCCCCTTAAAATCACATATTGCATCGATACTTGTTCTAGCATGTGGAACATGTATTTTTTTGTTATTTGAATGTTTTATATGGCTTAAAGTTTTATGTTCCATATGCATTCATTGAGCCAGAATTATTGTTTCAGCGGGCAGAACATCCCTTTTGTTAGACGTTTGGGAGCTATAATTGAGTGGCCTAGGTCGTAGCCATTTCGCCTAGTGCTAGCATACTCATTATAGTTGCTCAAAGTCTAGAGGAGTGGGATAGGTGGCACCACCTCGATTGGGAGGGTTGGTGGGTTGTTTTCGTGATCTCATCCTCGGGATCCCAAAAGCAGAGCAGCAACCCCTTAATTTTCAGAGTTGATATCCCTGTTTTAAAGACATGCATATCATTCGTTTTTTGTTGATTATGTTATCTTGAAAGCATGTTATTGTTATATTACATGTATTGTTTGTTATGTTGTTTTTACTGGGAATATCTTCTCACCGGAGTTATCTGGCTGTTGCTTTGTTTTGTATGTATACATGGAAACAGGTGGGGCAGGATCAAGCCAGAGGAGGCTTGGTTAGCTTCGAGGGCAAGGTGTAGAAGTGAGACTCGGTCTAGAAGTCGAAAAACAGCATGCCAATCTAGTTTAAAGTTCATAGCATGTTTAGTCTTCGAACTTGTTATGTTGCGTTTTGGATTGTAATAGCTAGTACCGATTCATGTTCTATGCTTTTGAGTATGTTGAATTACTCTAGAACTTCATGTATTTTGATAGCATGCTTTGATATTGCTATTTCATATTGTGTGTATTTTCTACACCCTCGTTTTTGTATGATTTAGTATGATTGTTGTTGCGAGCGCGGGAATGTTCTTTTTGTTAGCCTTGTCATTTTCTGCTCAGTTCTTCCGCGCACGGGCGAGGTGGTACCTCGCGCGTGCGCGAGGTAATTCAGGGGCTCGGGTTTGTTAGCCCGCGCGCGTGCGAGAGGTGAATCTCACATGGGCGCGAGCCTTCAGCCGGGGCTCTGGCTGTGTTGCCTACGCGCGCGCGAGATGAGTTTCTCGCGCGAGCGCGAGGCATTCTCTTTAAAAAAAATAAACTTTGCTTTTATTCCTGGATCGTGTATGCTCTATTGTTGTCTAATATGAGTTTAGATGTTTAAAACCGAGGTCTCACATTAAGTGGTATCAGAGCGATAAGTTCTTGGTTGAACTAGAGTGAGCGGGGTAGATCGAGTCTGCGTGTATTGGCTCCTCGCATGTGATTGAGTTATTTAACCATTTATTTAATTCCATGAGAGCATGATTTATTATTTGAGAATTAATTGAATTACATGCTTATGTGATTTAATTATAAAGCATGATCTACTTTAGATATAATTATTTTTTTTATCGACTGGTATCCGGTTTTCTGAGCGATTGATAGGGCACCGATTGTAGCAATTGAGGTATCTTGTGTCCTAAACTTTGATTATCAGATGGGTCCTCGTCGAGTTATTAACAGAAACCCACCGCCAGTTACTCCACCGAATCAGCAAGCTAGTACTGAAACTGTTCAGGTGGATGCCACAGCGACTCCTATGGAAACCTTGCTGAAGAGGTTTTAGTTGTTCAAACCGCCTTTGTTGCTAGGTATAGAGAATACGGTTGACAGTGAGAGCTGGTTGGACGACATTGATCACTTGTTTGATTCCCTTGATTACTCCGACGATCGCCAAACTAGGTTAGTCATTCATCAGCTGCGTGGTGTTGCTAAGAACTGGTGGATCACGACGAAGAGATCCTTGGAGAACCGAGGTACAGTTGTTAATTTGACTCTTTTCAAATCTGAGTTTTATAAGAGGTTTTTCCCTGTTTCGTACCGAACGGACAAGGGAGCCGAGTTTTCCAATCTGAGGCAGGGGAATCTGAACATTGAAGAGTACGTCGCCAAGTTTGATAGTCTTCACGTTGGTAAATACTACTAGGCCCGATAACTTTGCGAATGCCATGAATCACGCAAAGGGAGCTGAAGTGGGTTTGTTAAGGCAGAGAGGAAATCAGATGGTACCTCAGCAGCAGAGACAGTCTCAGAACCAACCGTATCAGTATCAGAATCAGCCGTCTCAGCATCAAAATCAGCAGCAGAGGTATGAAGGTGGTAGCAGTGGGGGTAACAGAAAGTATCATTACAAGGCAAGGGGAAAACAGTTCAAGAGGTAGGGGAATAGCTCTTCTAGTTCCAGTGGTCCCAAGCAATTCGATTCAGGATAGAGTTCTGGATCTTCATCTTTGTTCTGCAACAAGTGTGGAGGTAGGCACTCATCGGATCAGTGTGTAGTGGTCTTTGGGAACTGCAATACCTGTCAGCAGCCGGAACATTTTTCTAAGGTGTGCCCTCAGCGTAGTAGAGATCGAGCTCAGAGTGGAAGTTCATCTAGACCTACAGCTCAGCCTGAGAGATAGTCTTCTTCAGTTCACTCCTTCCAGCCTCAGCAGCACAACAGACAGGGAGGTAATCCTAATGCAAACCAGCCTCCGAGACAGCAGACACGAGTCTTTTCTTTGACAGAGGATCAGGCTCAGGCAGCACCTGACAATGTTATACCAGATAACTGTTCAATTCTCGATTATTTTGCTCATGTTTTGATAGATACAGGTGCTTCCCATTCCTTTATATCTGAGAAATTTGTGTTATTGCATGCTTTGCCTACTGAGTTGTTGACTGTAGTAGCTGTTACTTCACCTTTGGGTGGAGGAATTGTTTTTATAAGATTAGTCAGGACTGTGAGCTCTATTTTGAGGGGAATTTGTTAGAGTTCAACTGTATTGTACTTGGGCAGTCATATTTTTACTGTATTGTTGGTATAGATGCTTTAACAAAGTACAGGGCAACCGTCAATTGTTTTCTTAAGGTTGTCAGGTTCAGACCCGAAATGGCAGATGAGTGGAAATTCTTTGGTGAGGGTTCTCGATCTAGAATTCCTTTGAATTTAATGTTATCTATGACTCGTTTGTTACAGAGAGGTGCAGAGGGATTTTTGGTTTATGCAGTTGAGGTACTGAAATCTAGCCCAGCATTGGTTGATATACCGGTGGTTAGAGATTTTGCTGATGTGTTTCCGAAAGAGATTCCTGGATTGCCGCCTGTTTGAGAGATAGAATTCAGCATCGGTTTGGTGTCAGGTACTCAACCTATTTCCAAAGCTCTGTATCGTATGGCACAATTTGAATTGAGGGAGTTGAAGGAGCTGCTTGAGGATTTTATTGCCAAGGGATACATCAGACCTAGTGTATCGCCTTGGAGTGCTCCTGTTGTGTTTGTTTGAAAGAAGGATGGTTCTATGCGGCTTTGTATCGACTATCGTCAGTTGAATCAGGCTACAGTTAAGAACAGGTATCCTTTACCCCGTATAGATGACCTTTTTGATCAGCTGCAGGGTTCTTCTGTCTATTCGAAGATTGATCTGAGGTCAGGTTATCATCAGCTAAGAGTGTGAGAGGAAGATGTTGCTAAGACCGCATTCAGAACGAGGTATGGTCATTTTGAGTTTATAGTCATGCCGTTCGGATTGACTAACGCTCCATCGGTTTTTATGGGTTTGATAAACCGTATTTTTCAGCGCTTTTTGGATGAGTTTGTCATTATCTTTATCGATTATATTCTTATCTATTCGAAGAACCGTACTGACCATGCAGAGCATTTGAGAACCGTATTGCAGATTTTGCAAGTTGAGCAGTTGTTTGCTAAGATGTCTAAGTGTGAATTCTGGTTGGATTGAGTTGTCTTTCTCGGTCACATTATTTCAGGAGATGAGATTTCTGTCGATCCCAACAAGATTGAAGCAGTTATGAATTGGCCTAGACCCACATCAGTACCTGAGATCCGAAGCTTTATGGGTTTAGGTGGTTATTATCGCCGATTCATCGAGGGATTCTTGTCTATTGCCAAGTCTATTACTCAGCTGACTCAGAAGAATGCGCCTTTTGTCTGGGCTGCAGATTGTGAGGCTAGCTTTGTTGATCTGAAGAGGAGACTGACCAGTGCTCCGATTCTTTCTATTTCAAAAGGTACTGGAGGTTTCACAGTCTATTGTGATGCTTCTAACCGAGTTTTGGGTTGTGTTCTTATGCAGCATAAGCATGTTATAGCGTATGCATCGAGGCAGCTGAAACCGCATGAGACTCGTTATCCGGTTCATGATCTTGAACTTGCTGCGATTGTATTTGCTCTGAAGATCTGGCGTCACTATCTGTATGGTGAGTCCTTCGAGATCTTTTCTGATCATAAGAGTCTTAAGTACTTGTTTTCACAGGCAGAGCTGAATATGAGACAGAGAAGATGGTTAGATCTGTTGAAGGATTTCGACTGCGAAATCAAGTGTTATCTGGGAAAGTCGAATGCAGTTGTAGATGTTTTGAGCCGAAAGCTTTGTTCTTTATCTCTTTATACTATCGGTGTTTCTCAGTTGATCGACGATTGTTGCACATTGGGCTTGGAGTTTGAAACAGATAGGAGGACTATCAGAGTGTTTGCTATTCAAGCCGAGATAGAGTTGTTTGTTGCGATAAAAAAAAGCACAGAAGTCTGATCCGAGCATTCAAGATTCAGTATAGAAAGTTAGATATGGGCATCAGTCTGAATTCCAGGTTAGAGATGATGTCTTGTTTGTGAATAACCGTATTGTTATGCCTGATATTCCGGAGTTGAGTCAGCGTATTCTCCAAGAGGCTCATTGCAGTCGGTTCAGTGTTCATCATGGAGGCCATAAGATGTATAACGATCTAAAGAATCAGTTTTTGTGGAAGAGAATGAAGAGAGATGTTGCGAGGTTTGTATCTCGATGTTTGAACTGTCAGCAAGTGAAAGCAGAGCGGAAGCGACTGGGTGGTCTGTTGCACAGTCTATATGTTGCTGAATGGAAATGGGATCACATTTCTATGGATTTTGTCACGAAGCTACCGCGATCTGTTCGAGGATGCGATGCTATTTGGGTAGTGATCGATCGATTGACGAAATCTGTTTGTTTCATTCTGTATAGGATGAAGTATCGTCATGATCAGATGGCCGAGTTGTATTTTAGCAATGTTATGAGATTGCATGGAGTGCCGAAGTCGATCATTTCAAACCGAGAACCTAGATTCACTTCGCACTTTTGGCACAGCCTGCAGGAGGCACTTGGTACTCGATTGCATCTGAGTACAACTTACCATCCTCAGACTGATGGACAGTCAGAGCGGACTATCCGGACGTTAGAGGATATGCTTCAAGCAATAGTACTAGACTTTGGCACTAATTGGCAGGATTCTTTGCCTCTTGTCGAGTTTTCTTACAACAACAGCTTTCAAGCGAGTATCGGCACAGCGCCTTTTGAGGCTTTGTACGGTAAAAAGTTCCGATCTCCGTTGTTTTGGGACGATTTGCCTAAGTCACCAGAGTTGGGACCGGATATGCTTCGAGATATGGCAGAGCAGGTAATGATCATTCAGTTGAGAATGAAGTCAGCTCAGGATAGATAGGCAAAGTATGAAAATATCAGACGTAAACCTTTGAGTTTCGAGCAGGGAGATCGTGTATTACTTAAGATTTCTCCTTTCAGAGGCACTGTCAGATTAGGGAAGAGAAGGAAGTTATCTCCGAGATTCATCGGGCCGTACGAGATTCTCGAGAAGATAGGCGATCCTGCCTACAGACTTTCACTTCCTCCGTCTTTATCTGGTATTTACGACGTTTTTCATGCCTCTATGCTGCGGAAGTATCATCCAAATCCTTCTCATATTCTTTAGCATCACGAAGCCGAGTTAGACGAGACGCTGAGTTATTTTGAGAGATCGATTCAAATACTTGATCGGAAGGAGAAACAGCTCCGAAACAAGTTCATTCCGTTAGTGAAGGTGCAGTGGAGCCGACACGGAGCCAAGGAAGCGACTTGGGAGACCAAGTCAAATATGAAACAGCATTTTTCAGAGCTATTCTGATTATGTGAGTTCTTATTTCAGTTTTGGTTCTTATTTCTACCTTATGTGATTGATTATGTTTGATTTCGGGACGAAATCTCTTCTTAGAGGGGGAGAATTGTAACGCCCCGATTTTATCTTAATTGAGCTTATTTGAGATAATCAGAGTTTTCAGAAGTCGAGAGCCGACTTATTTTTGATCAGGGTCTATTTTGAAAATTTTGGAAATTTCAAGGACTAAAATGTTGGAAAACTGGCGAGTTCCCAGACCAATTACGATTGATACCCGGTGCAGCGGAAGTTTAAAAATTTTTTTCATGGAACGTTTCCATGGTATGGGTATCAACCGTTCATCGATTGAATTACGTGTGTGTAAAATTTAAATAACAATTAAATAAATTTTACCTCAAATCTCGCAACGAGATTAATGGACACCAACAGAACAATTCTGCTCTTGTTGTCTCTCCCTGGAACCGATGAACGCCTTCAATCAGGTCCACGAACAGAGGTTTAATCCCTCTGATAGATTGCACTAGAAAATCTATCAGAAGTTTTCTGCGAAGAGAATAAACGAATCTGATTCGTTATTCCTTACTGCGATTCAAAATCACAGACCGGAATTTCTCTGTGACAGAGCAAGGGGGCGGCCGAAATATTCTTTAGAGAGACTAGGGTTTTCGATTTTTGCTCTCAAAAATTATGACCTGTTGTGTGTAATTTCTGTACTGAAATAACTTATTTATAATGCAGGCCACTAACACCTTAGGGCCCATTAGTCATAAGCTGGGGCCTGACAAGCAAAGCCCGCTCGTTCAGAAATTAATATAAAATTCATCGTGACTCCGATTGATGAAACGATTTCACCAATGTGCACAGAAACCATTTCTGCACGTTTTAAAGTCAAAATAAATTTTCCTGAATCCGAATTCAGTGGTTTCCAAAAATGTCCATCCCTATGTCATTTTAGGAAATCCTACTCCCTTACTCTTATTTAAGAAGTCCAACTCCTTAGTTCATTAAATTTAACTCTTTAAATTTAACTATCTCAACGGGGATTAAAACTCCATTACACTGTGTGACCCTCAATGGTTCAGGGATACAGCTAGCCGTGGGCTCACAACTCCTTGTGACTCGGAACAACACTTTCCGACTTGCCCAACGAATCATGGTAAAGCGCCTAGCAACATCGCCCCATGATTCCCTAGGTATCACTGATAGTGCCTACAAGAACCAGTAGATTTTGGTTAACGTACAGTACGGTCCCTTCATCCATATATCCCGATCGAATCAACAACCATTGGTATATCGAGAGTCGCTCAAGATTCGATAACTATGCAATACATCTTGAAGATCAAATTAGTGACATCGCATGTGCTACTAAGAAACCATTTCTTAAATCACATCAAGTACTCTGGCCAGAGATTTGTCACACTAATATCTCCTCAGATCGCATAGGATATCCACACTCGCAAGTATGTGGTGAATCCTTGACAACAATGCATTGACTCCTATATGTGTCGTAACTGTACCCAATCTCGACACCTGATGACCCCCTCAGAGTCGGTAAACGAGTCAAAGCACAGTACTAGCATATAGAGTCTCCATGATGTTTCAAGTCGTAAGGACTAATGGTGTACAACCAAAACCGCGGACTTTATCCACTCGATAAGTGATAACCACTTGGAAAGTCCGGATAGGGTAGTTCGACTATTCATCCTATGAATATCCATTTGCATGCTTCGAACATCTCCATGTTCCCTACCAATGAAACGTGGTACTCCGCATCGCAAATGCTAGTCTCAAACTCGAGCGATCCTTATCCTTATTATCGGACGGCTCAATCGACTAGGAACGGTTTTAGAATATACAGTGACTATAAGATGTATTTCATGATAGACATCTCCATGTTCTACCACATCTTACATACACTATAGTATATTCAAGGTCTTTATCAAAACAACAATAGTATATCACAATATAACAATATGAAGTAATATAAAGTCATTGCCATAAAAGTGTAAATAATATTAAACAAAAGATTGTTTATACAAAGAGTCAACAAAGCCCATAGCCATACAGTTGGCTCACTGGGCACCCACTCTTACAATCTCCCACTTGCCCTATAGCCAACTAGTCATACTACGTAGACCCATTGCTTCGCGATGTTTGTCAAACAATGGTCCTGGCAAAGGCTTAGTAAGTGGATCAGCGATATTGTCTGCAGAGGCCACTCGTTCGACACTGATGTCTCCTCTTTCCACAATCTCCCGGATTATGTGGTATTTCCTCAGTACGTGTTTGGATCTTTGATGAGACCTTGGTTCCTTTGCTTGAGCAACGGCACCCGTGTTGTCGCAGTACACCGGGACTGGACCAACAAATTCAGGAATGACGCCCAACTCTTGGACGAAATTCCTCATCCAAACGGCCTCTTTAGCAGCAGCTGATGCTGCAATGTATTCAGCCTCAGTGGTGGAATCCGCTGTGGTGTCCTGCTTGGAACTCTTCCAAGAGACAGCACCACCATTGAGCATGAACACAAATCCAGAGGTTGACTTCGAGTCATCCACATCACTTTGGAAGCTAGAGTCGGTATAGCCTTCCAGTTTGAGTTCTCGTCCTCCATAAACCATGAACATATTCTTAGTCCTTCGCAAGTACTTAAGAATGTCCTTCACGGCTTTCCAATGCATCTGACCAGGATTAGACTGATATCTGCTCGTGACACTCAGAGCAAATGCTACATCCGGTCTGGTAGATCATCCCATACATGATACTACCTATAGCTGACGCATATGGTACATGTGTCATATTCTCTATCTCTGCATCAGTCTTGGGACACATAGACTTGGATAGAGAAACTCCATGACACATGGGTAGATGTCCTCTCTTGGACCCATCCATTGAAAACCGTTTCAATATGGTATCGATGTAGGTTGATTGAGTGAGTCCTATCATTCTCTTAGATCTATCCCTATAGATCTGTATCCCAAGAATGTAGGATGCCTCACCCAAATCCTTCATCGAAAATCTACCTGATAACCATATCTTTGTTGACTGCAACATCCCTACATCATTCCCAATGAGTAGGATGTCATCAACATAAAGTACTAAGAATGTCACCGCATCCTTAACTATTTTCTTGTACACGCAAGGTTCCTCCGGGTTCTTGATGAAACCAAAATCTTTAATTGTTTCATCAAATTTATGGTTCCAACTTCTTGATGCTTGTTTTAGACCATAAATTGATCTCTGAAGCTTGCATACCTTATGCTCGCTTCCCATGGATGTGAACCCCTCAGGCTGCTTCATATAGATTTCTTCCTTAATGTCTCCATTAAGAAAAGCAGTCTTCACATCCATCTGCCATATCTCATAGTCATACCATGCAGCTATGGCAATTAGGATTCTTATGGACTTGAACATTGCGACTGGTGAAAAGGTTTCATCATAGTCAACTCCTTGCCTTTGAGTATAACCTTTCGCCACCAATCGCGCCTTGTAAGTCAATATCTTACCATCAGGCCCAAGCTTTCTTTTGTAGATCCATTTACACCCTATTGGAACAATTCCATCGGAGGATCCACTAAAGACCAGACTTGGTTAGTATGCATCGAATCCAATTCTGATTGCATAGCTTCAAGCCATAAATTCGAATCCGCATCAGAAATTGCTTCCTTGAAGCTTCTTGGATCACATCCAATGTCGGGTTCATCTTGACCCTCTTCAAGAAGAAGACCATATCGAACTGGAGGTCTAGAAGTCCTCTCGGATCTTCTAGGTGCAGGCGTGTCCAGCAATGGTTCCTGAGGTGTGGGATCGTTATTTTGTATTTCGGGTTCTTCTCGAACTTCTTCGAGTTCCATCATCTCGCCTTTCTTATCCAATAAGAACTCCTTCTCCAAGAAGGTGGCATTCCTAGAAACAAACACCTTTGTTTCAGCAGGATAATAGAAATAATATCCGATTGAATTCTTCGGATACCCTACAAAATAACATAAGCTGGATCGACTATCCAACTTATCTCCCACTGTCCGCTTCACGTAAGCAGGACATCCCCAAATCCTCAAGTACGAATACTTAGGAGCTTTGCCATTCCATAACTCGTATGGTGTTTTGTCCACTGCTTTAGTGTGGACGTTGTTCAACAACAATACCGCCGTTTCAAGCGCATAGCCCCAAAACGAAGGTGGAAGCTCAGTGAAGCTCATCATAGATCGAACCATGTCCAACAAAGTTCGATTACGACGCTCCGAT
The DNA here is from genome assembly GCF_033568475.1 of Henckelia pumila. Lineage (NCBI taxonomy): Eukaryota > Viridiplantae > Streptophyta > Magnoliopsida > Lamiales > Gesneriaceae > Henckelia > Henckelia pumila. The sequence continues at coordinate 134,214,601 of NC_133122.1, read as the reverse complement.
ACACCATTAAGCTGTGGTGTCATAGGAGGAGTCCACTGAGAGAGAATCCCATTCTCTTTTAGATAGTCCAAAAACTCGGTACTCAAGTATTCTCCACCTCGATCCGATCGAAGTGCTTTAATACTTTTACCTAGCTTGTTTTCTACTTCAGCCTTGAATTCTTTGAACTTTTCAAATGCTTCAGACTTATATTTCATTAAATATAAATACCCATACCTAGAATAATCATCAGTAAAGGTAATGAAGTAGGTGTGGCCATGTTGAGTCCCTACTCTAAATGGACCACAAACATCTGTATGGATCAAATCCAACAGATTTTGACTACGTTCAGGCTTCCCCTTAAAAGGAGATTTAGTCATTTTCCCTTTTAGGCAGGATTCACAAGTAGGTAGAGAGTTAATATCAGACATATCAAACATGCCCTCTCCCACTAGCTTTTTCATCCTCCTTGAGGAAATATGACCTAGTCTAGCGTGCCAAAGGTTTGCCGGGTTTTGACTATCGATTTTCCTTTTGTTTGTTGTCGCCGGTTTGTCAATACAATTTACTGGAACGTCTTTTAGTTTTAAATTGTATAGATCGTTTTCAAGTTGTCCATTTCCAATTAAACATTCATTCTTGTAAATATTGCAAATCCCATTCACAAAATTACAAGAATAACCATCTCTATCAAGCATAGAAATAGAAATAATGTTTTTAATTAAATCTGGCACAAATAAAACATCTCTCAACAATAATTTAAAACCATTCTGCAAAATCAAACAAACATCTCCAATGGCCGTAGCTTCAACTCTGGAACCATTCCCGAGCCTCAGCTGGGTCTCACCCATTCTAAGCCTGCGACTTCTTGTCATCACCTGCAAATCATTGCAAATGTGAGATCCACATCCGGTATCCAATACCCAAGAAGTTGTATTAAGTGACATGTTTATTTCGATATAGAACATACCCTTTGCAGTTCCCAACTGCTCAAGATACTCCTTGCAGTTGCGCTTCCAATGACCCGGCTTCTTGCAGTAATGGCAAACATCCTTGGATTTTCCATCGTTTGAAGCCTTTGTCTTTTGCTTCTTCTCGGGTTCCACTTTCTTGGGTGGGGCAGAACGTTTCTTGCCCTTCATACTTGGCCCCTTCTTAGCAGAAGATGAGGAGCCCACCAAGAAAGCTGGCTTATCCTTCTTAAGTGTGGATTCATATGTAACGAGCATATTGACCATCTCTTCAAGGGTGGCCTCTATCTTGTTCATATTAAAATTTATCACGAATCCATCAAATGAAGAAGGAAGAGATAGAAGCAGCAAGTCCACATTGAGTTCATGCTCCAACACCAAATCAAGGGTCGCTAACTTCTGTATGAGCCAAATCACTCGTACCCCATGATCACGGACCGAAGTCCCTTCACGCATGCGGCACGTCATCAACTCCTTAACAGTAGAGAACCTTTCAGCCCTCGACTGAGCCCCAAAAAGTTCCTTGAGTTGCGTGTGAATGTCAGCAGCATTCACCGTGTCCTCAAATCGCCTCTGGAGTTCATCAGACATCGAGGCTTGCATATAGCATTTGGTCTTGATGTCATGGTCACACCATGCATCAAGTTTGGCCAATTCCTCCGGACTTATGTCAGCTGGTGCTTCCTTCGGAGGTGCTTTCTCTAACACGTAGAGCATTTTCTCCGAAGTTAAGACAATCTTCAACTTCCGGAACCATTCCGTATAGTTGGCGCCAGTCAGCTTGTTTTGTTCGAGGATCGAGAATAAAGGATTTCGCGAATTCATTGTATGAAATACTGAAAAGGAAAAACAGACATATATCAATGATTGTTTAACAATTTACTAAGACATAAAATAGGCGAATTTAATTTTATGAATCTCACTCCCACTATTTTAACGATTTCACCACCCTCTAGTGAAAACGGGAAACTTTTTCCTTAGTGAGAACATGGAGTCCAATTGACAAACTTATGGTCCCGAATAATATCAGCCAACCATAATTCTCAAAAGGTAGAGCCCAATTGCTTCCAAAGCAACCCCCATGTATTTACCTCATGTCCAATAAGGGCTCAATAATATGACGCCGTTTAAAGTGACATGTCAAGATGACCCATCAATATTAAGTTGTGATGGACGGTCGCCATGTGGATCGCCCAATAATATGAGCCGATCCCATGGGAGTTCCACCCAACTTACAACATTTGTCGATCCAATGTACAGCTTTCCGACGGACGGGCCCCCCCAATAATATGAGCCGGACCGTATCCGCGGGTAGCATCACATACATTGACCGTTGATGGAAGGTGGGAACATTTAAACAAATTTAAATTTCCTTTATTTATCTTGATATAAATTTTAAATCATATTTAAAATGAGGGATTTTTAATGATAAAAATATTTGTCTCATCATATTTAATTTATTGCATGCATTGCCGGATTCACGCAATTTATGTCTAAACATGCATACAATCATAATATCACATATTATATAGGATGATCGATTCCATTTCTAATTGACCCGTGGTTGCCAATCACGGGTCTTAGTCCAATCCTAGGTAATATGCATTATGCAAATGCAATCCTATTACATATGCTTCCAATTTACATTTCTTCAGTCTTCATTGTCTGCTGGGCCCACCATCTTCAAATCTTGATCTCCCACTAAATCTAATGTATTTACAATAAATAACAATGACAAGTAGGGGATACATTTTTAGGGGGTGGGAACGGGCTATAAACCAAGCCCACTTTTATTACATATGACATTCATATCGGGCCATAAACCAGGCCCATTAATAAAACCAACAACAATAAAGACAAAATGTAAATTCCTAACATACACCTACAAAATTGGTCATGGCAATCGATCATCCTTATCCAATAACATTTAATTCAAAATTAATTTATTGGATAACATGCTGTGGCAATTCAAATTTAAACAAGATAAAATCATATTTTATATATAAAATCACATTTCACATATAAAATCATATTTTATCTCCATATCAAATAAAATCATATTTTATCTATAAAATCCAATTTTACAAATAAAATCATATTTTACTTAATATATCATAAGATCATATCTTATCATCAATTGTACCAAAATAATTGATTTCAAAATTCAATTTACGGATAAAATATTAAAATTTTCCAAAAATTCAAATTTATCCAAAATCAATTTTAAAATTTACGGACTCGAACAATTCGATCCGAAATCTCGTGAACCAATCAAAAACAATTTTTGACCGGACCAAAAATAAAATTTTAACATATTAAAATTAATTTTTAATAAAATATTAATTTTTCCCGCGGGCCACCCGGGACACTCCCGGGTTGGCCCGCACCCGGGGCGCGGGCCGGGGCAGCCCGGCTGCCCCCTTAGGGCAGCAACGCTTGCTGCCCTGGCGGCGCCTGGCGCCGCCGCTGGGCGGCGCCGAGCGCCGCTGCGCTGCCCTGCGCAGCGCCCAGCGCTGCCCTGGGCAGCGCCGTGCGCCCCCTTTGGGCGGCGCTGTGCGCCGCCCCTGGGGGCAGCGACCATCGCTGCCCCCTCCGGGCAGCGATCCAATCGCTGCCCGGGTTTCGCCCCCGGAAAAAAAAATTTTTTATTAAAAATATTTATTTTGTTTCAAAAACCGAGACTCAAAAATTTTGTACAATTGATTAATTCAATCGATTGATCTGAGCAACCTGGCTCTGATACCACTGTTGGAAAACTGGCGAGTTCCCAGACCAATTACGATTGATACCCGGTGCAGCGGAAGTTTAAAATTTTTTTTCATGGAACGTTTCCATGGTATGGGTATCAACCGTTCATCGATTGAATTACGTGTGTGTAAAATTTAAATAACAATTAAATAAATTTTACCTCAAATCTCGCAACGAGATTAATGGACACCAACAGAACAATTCTGCTCTTGTTGTCTCTCCCTGGAACCGATGAACGCCTTCAATCAGGTCCACGAACAGAGGTTTAATCCCTCTGATAGATTGCACTAGAAAATCTATCAGAAGTTTTCTGCGAAGAGAATAAACGAATCTGATTCGTTATTCCTTACTGCGATTCAAAATCACAGACCGGAATTTCTCTGTGACAGAGCAAGGGGGCGGCCGAAATATTCTTTAGAGAGACTAGGGTTTTCGATTTTTGCTCTCAAAAATTATGACCTGTTGTGTGTAATTTCTGTACTGAAATAACTTATTTATAATGCAGGCCACTAACACCTTAGGGCCCATTAGTCATAAGCTGGGGCCCGACAAGCAAAGCCCGCTCGTTCAGAAATTAATATAAAATTCATCGTGACTCCGATTGATGAAACGATTTCACCAATGTGCACAGAAACCATTTCTGCACGTTTTAAAGTCAAAATAAATTTTCCTGAATCCGAATTCAGTGGTTTCCAAAAATGTCCATCCCTATGTCATTTTAGGAAATCCTACTCCCTTACTCTTATTTAAGAAGTCCAACTCCTTAGTTCATTAAATTTAACTCTTTAAATTTAACTATCTCAACGGGGATTAAAACTCCATTACACTGTGTGACCCTCAATGGTTCAGGGATACAGCTAGCCGTGGGCTCACAACTCCTTGTGACTCGGAACAACACTTTCCGACTTGCCCAACGAATCATGGTAAAGCGCCTAGCAACATCGCCCCATGATTCCCTAGGTATCACTGATAGTGCCTACAAGAACCAGTAGATTTTGGTTAACGTACAGTACGGTCCCTTCATCCATATATCCCGATCGAATCAACAACCATTGGTATATCGAGAGTCGCTCAAGATTCGATAACTATGCAATACATCTTGAAGATCAAATTAGTGACATCGCATGTGCTACTAAGAAACCATTTCTTAAATCACATCAAGTACTCTGGCCAGAGATTTGTCACACTAATATCTCCTCAGATCGCATAGGATATCCACACTCGCAAGTATGTGGTGAATCCTTGACAACAATGCATTGACTCCTATATGTGTCGTAACTGTACCCAATCTTGACACCTGATGACCCCCTCAGAGTCGGTAAACGAGTCAAAGCACAGTACTAGCATATAGAGTCTCCATGATGTTTCAAGTCGTAAGGACTAATGGTGTACAACCAAAACCGCGGACTTTATCCACTCGATAAGTGATAACCACTTGGAAAGTCCGGATAGGGTAGTTCGACTATTCATCCTATGAATATCCATTTGCATGCTTCGAACATCTCCATGTTCCCTACCAATGAAACGTGGTACTCCGCATCGCAAATGCTAGTCTCAAACTCGAGCGATCCTTATCCTTATTATCGGACGGCTCAATCGACTAGGAACGGTTTTAGAATATACAGTGACTATAAGATGTATTTCATGATAGACATCTCCATGTTCTACCACATCTTACATACACTATAGTATATTCAAGGTCTTTATCAAAACAACAATAGTATATCACAATATAACAATATGAAGTAATATAAAGTCATTGCCATAAAAGTGTAAATAATATTAAACAAAAGATTGTTTATACAAAGAGTCAACAAAGCCCATAGCCATACAGTTGGCTCACTGGGCACCCACTCTTACATAAAACGCAATTTTTGGATTTGTTATATTATAAGACTTGACTAAGTCTTCTCCTTCACCACTTCATCCCCTCCTTAGCCGTCTCCACCATTGTAGTCGCCCCATTGAGTTTTCAAGCTCCCAGATTTCTATCCGAGCTCGATCCGGCTGTTAGAATTTATTTCTGAAGACAGCTTAGCGATCACGGCAACGAGAGCTCCGTTATACCGTAAGTATTTCTCCAATCAGATACGTTTTGTTTTTCGGATGTTGTTAGATTCGATTGAATTTCGAGTATGTTGTTCTTGGCGGAGTTCAGATGGTTTATTCTCAGTCGGTTTTGATTTTCGAAAGCCTTGTTCGAAAATTTGGAGTTTGAGTTTGGTGGGTTTTGCCTTGTTGTTATTTTTTTGGTATTGAATTGAGTTGATATCGATGTTGTACTATTGTCTGCGTTTCTGGTTTGTTCAGTTTATAGCCGTTATGCCGCCGGTTTGAGTTTTGGGGATTTTGAACCGTGTTTGAGTTATAAAACTTTGGGATTTGGGTTTGTTCGTTGTTGTTGATCATCTTTTGTCTCCGAACAGATTCTTTTGGAGTTGTTGAGATAGAGTAGCAGCAATCGATCGTCTAGAGTTGGACGAAGAATCGGTAAAGAGATTTACCTTGAGCCAATATTGTTGTTAGGTTGTTAGTTTCTGATACAACACTTTTTATTGTAACTTATCCAGAGTTGGAGCTATTTCATTGTAAGGTAAAAGTAGTCATTGTTAGCGGGATAGCATACTCGGACAGTTGGTTCTCGAGTTTCCTCTTAAAATCACATATTGCATCGATACTTGTTCTAGCATGTGGAACTTGTATTTTGTTGTTATATAAATGTTTTATATGGCTTAACGTTTTATGTTCCATATGCATTCATATTTAGCCAGCATTATCGTTTTAGCGGGCAGAAAAACCCTTTTGTTAGACGTTTGGGATCTATAATCGAGCGGCCTAGGTCGTAGCCATTTCGCCTAGTGCTAGCATCTCATTATAGTTGCTCAAAGTCTAGAGGAGTGGGATACGTGATACCACCTCGATTGGGAGGTTCGGTGGGTTGTTTACGTGATCTCTTCCTCGGGATCCCAAAAGCATAGCAGCAACCCCTTAATTTTTAGAGTTTATATCTCTATTTTAAAGACATGCATATAATTCGTTTTGTGTTGATAATGTTGTCTTGAAAGCATGTTATTGTTATATTACATGTATTGCTTGTTATGTTGTTTTTACTGGGAATATCTTCTCACCGGAGTTATCCGGCTGTTGCTTTGTTTTGTATGTGTACTTGGCAACAGGTGGGGCAGGATCAAGTCAGAGGAGGCTTAGTTAGCTTTGAGGGCAAGGTGTAGAAGTGAGACTCGGTCTAGAATTCGAAAAACAGCATGCCAATCTAGTTTAAAGTTCATAGCATGTTTAGTCTTCGAACTTGTTATGTTGCGTTTTGGATTGTAATAGCTAGTACTGATTCATGTTCTTTGCTTTTGAGTATGTTGAATTACTCTAGAACTTCATGTATTTTGATAGCATGCTTTGATATTGCTATTTGATATTGTGTGTATTTTCTACACCCTCGTTTTTGTATGATTTAGTATGTTTGTTGTTGCGAGCGCGGGAATGTTCTTTTTGGTAACCTGGGCATTTTCTGCCCAGTTCTTCCGCGCGCGGGCAAGGTGGTACCTCGCACACATGCGAGGTAATCCAGGGGCTCGGGTTTGTTAGCCCCCGCACGCGCGATAGGTCCATCTCGCGCGGGCGTGAGCCTTCAGCCGGGGCTCTAGCTGTGTTGCCTGCGCGCGCGCGAGATGAGTGTCTAGCGAGAGCGCGAGGAATTCTCTTTAAAAAAAACTTTGCTTTAATTCTTGGATCGTATATGCTCTTTTGTTGTCTAATCCGAGTTTAGATGTTTAAAACTGAGGTCTCACATAGCATAAAAATTAAATAAACAAAATAGAGGGAAAGAAAAAACTGGTTGGCTTCCAATCAACGCTAAATTTATAGTATATAGCCCGACTATACAGAAGAAACCATCAAATAGCAGCTGCCGCCTATAGTAAGAATCATACGACTCTACATATGGGTCTTGATTTTGTATGTCTTCAAGCTTGACATGATATTGATATTGTAAGCTTGTCGGTCCAACAATACTCGGCAAAAACTGATTATTTTGGAAGGAGACTCTGAATCTAGGCTGAGAGGATGTAATACTTTGGAGTTGACGTCAATGGAAAGAATGGATCTTCTAATGGTGTACATGTAAAGACCATTGACGAGGTCAAATCTTTCTTCTTGTATATTTCTTCCTCCTCCACTGTCATGTTTGGCTCCTATTCAATTAAAATTCTTCAAATAGTATTTCTTCTTGCTCTGGCTCAATTACTTCATTCTCTTGATAGATCTCAGAAAATGGTTCTATAAGAAGCGCAATATGTTCATCCAAAAGACTAAAAAGAGTTGATGCGGATTTCTAAGAATTTATTTGTCTCTGCCTGCTTTTTCACAATGTTCTCAAACTGAGCTACATAATCCTCAAAACACCCTATATACTCTTCTTGATGCTCAAATGGTTGGTTCGCAAAATTTGTAGAGTTGAATTCAGGAGGATATTTGTGACTCCAACCATGCAGTGAAGGATCACAATGTCAATGGTGTTAAAATCTGTCATATCATTTAACAATTGCTTAGCACTGTTACAATATCTTCTGAACAAGTGACTGCCAGTTGCCAAAGTTTCATAATCTACCTAACTTCTTGTTGTCTCATCCAAACCACAATAAAAAATCTGAATTAGCGTATAGTTTGAAAACTCATGGCATCAAATTTGTTTGCCAAATCATTGAATCTCCCCCAAGCAACATAATGACTCCGATTATTGTTGTCCAAACATTATGAACATCTGTCGATGATCCATCTCCAAGCACCTCACAAGTAAGAAAAATTAAAACTAAAATTAAGAATTAAACAAATGCATGAAAAAAAAAGTTTGGTCTCAAGCAAATAATCTATCATAATATTAACTAAAATGAGACAACCAAGACACGCGAAGGTATCGAACCAATTTATGCATCCACCTGGTACAGACTGAAAATCATGTATATTTCGATCACGGTGAATTTTTATATCTTATTCAACAATCTATTTCTAGACTTGCTAAACCTATTCAAGTTGGACGGATTAATTAATGATTCTAATCAAACTCAAACACATTCAATATCTATGAAATTCAGTTTTCACCTAAAATCGCATACTGAAACCGAATACTATTTCTAGTCGGTTTTACCATATGTTGATTATTATTTTTAAAGTTATCTTTAATCAATCCTTTGTCGATTCGTGATTAATCAACAAACATGTGATTAGGTGCACAAACTATTTACAAAAAATATTAAATGAACATCAATTAATATCGAAAATATTAAAATCTCAAACATGTAACCAAGTCTCAAACATAAATGAATTTTGACCCAATATTGTGGTCTTGGTTGAAAAAAAAACTACTAAATAATCAAAAAAATATTCAAACAAAAGTTTAATAAACAAAAAATAAGAAAGAGAAGAGAAGAAAATTTTCAAGCCTCTAGCCGCCTCTTCCATTAGAATCTGGAACTTGAACTCAGAACCCACAAAAATATGATAAAATCTTCTATTTATATGATCTGGATCCCATAAATAAATCTTTGCTTACGCCACAAGGAATTTCCGAATTATTAACCTCCTGAAATCGCGCTCGAGCGAGTAGATTTCTCGCTCGAGCACACCACAATAAGAGTTCTTCTGGAATGAGGATCGCGCTCGAGCACAAGAATCACTCGCTCGAGCGCGCCATATTTTATAGCCTTCTAGAATATGGACTCTCGCTTGAGCGGGAAATTCATCCTCTTGAGCACGAGTTCTTCTTTGACCTTTTTCTATTAATTTGCAACTTTCTTACAAAAATAACCTGGAGAAGGGAGATGCAAACACAATAAATAAATCACAAATAAAAACATAAAAAATACACATCAGACAATATGCATGCATGCAAAATAAACATAAAATTGACACAAAATAATACACACAAAATATAGTTATCAATATGCTTCTCGACAGTTGAAGACGCATGAGACGAATTATCCAGCGCATGATCTTGAGTTAGCCGCCATTGTATTTGTACTCAAGATTTGGAGACATTATCTTTATGGCGAGAAATTTGAGATATTCACGGATCACAAAAGTCTAAAATATTTGTTCACTCAGGTGGAATTGAATATGCGGCAGAGACGCTGGATGGACTTATTGAAAGATTATGACTGTGAGATTAAGTATCATCCAGGTTCTGCAAACCTTACTGGTGATGCCCTGAGTCAGAAGGTAAGGCTTTCTCCTCTTTAGATGAGTGAATTACATGAATGTTTTTCTCTGAGTTTTACACTCAAGCACATGAAAGAGTATAATGGAATTCGTTTATATACGATTCTATCTGAGCCATCATTGTATGCACGAATCAGAGAAAACTCAAATTTCTGATGTTAAGAATCTGCGTTTGACACATCTAGCCAATGGAGTTAATACATCTGGATTCCATTAACAAACAGATGGTTTATTGTATTTATCTAATCGAGTGGTTGTACCTGATGACGTGGAGCTCAGAAATGATATTCTATCCTAAGCTCATAGAAGTCGACTGACAGTTCATCTTAGAAGCATGAAAATGTATAAGGAATTGCAAACCAGATTCTGGTAGAAGGGAATGAAGCGGAGTGTATATCAGTTTGTTTCACAATGTCATGTTTGTCAACAAATCAAGGCATAGTACTGACGACCAGGTGGTTTATTATAGTGTCTTTAAATTCTTGAATGGAAGTGGGAGCATGTAACTATGGATTTTGTCACCAACTTACCTATGACTGCACGCCAGTGTGATGCTATCTAGGCCATTGTTGATCGATTGATGAAATCAGCACACTTCATTCCTTATAATAGAGAATATTCATATGATCGCATGACACATTTATACATATAGGAAATAGTGCGATTACATGGAATTTCAGTGAACATAGTCAGTGATAGGGATCCTTTATTTACCTCACATTTATGGGGTAATTTTCAGCAGGCATTGGGTACCACTATGAGCTTGAGCAAATCATATAATATGGATACTGATGGATAGTCAGAATGGACGATGCATACACTTCAGGATATGTTGCGTGCTTCTATCATGGATTTAGGCTTGTTTAGGGAGGATCAGTTGCCTATGATTGAATTTTCCTACAATAATAGTTATCACCGCAGCATTGATATGGAACCCTTTGAGGCATTATATGGTTGACGATGTCGTACTCCACTTTTTTGGGATGAGGTGAGAGAACGGAAAGTTCAGGGGCTAGAATTGATATAGCAGGTTGCGGATAAGGTAAATCTTATCATACGGAGAATCAAAGCTGCACAGGACCGATAGAACAGTTATGCGAATATTCACCGCAGACCACTACAGTTTGAGACCAGTGAACATGTGTTCCTTCGAGTATCACCTTTCAAGAAGGTGATGAGATTCGGTATGAAAGGAAAGTAGTCACCTAGATATATTGTTCCTTTACATATAGTGGAGAAGATCGGAGACGTTGCTTATTGTCTGGCTTTACCGCCATATTTTTCCAGTATACATGATGTATTCCATGTGTCGTTGTTACGACAATATATAGCTGATGAGTCACATATTGTCCAACCAACTGACGTTTAGCTAGAACTAGATTTGTATTACGTGGAATAACCACTCCGAATCCTTGAAATGAAGGAGAAAGTGCTTCGGAACAAGACTATACCACTTATGATGGTACAGTGGCAATGCCGAGACGTATAAAAAGCAACTTGGGAGACGGAAAGTCGTATGCAACTAGAATATCCTGAGTTGTTTACTTTGTATTACTGAGTAGCATGTAACAATGTACATACAGTTTGATGTAATAAAACATGGTTCTGTGTTTAATCTTGATTTGTGCCTTTCATTTAATTTTGCGGAAGAAATTTCTTAAGGTGGAGAGAATGTAGTAACCCAGATTTTATTTTGAGATAATTACATGATTAAGGGTTATTAATTAAACAAATCAAGGGATTAATTAATTTTGGAAACTAAAAATTGGACTTTCATGCATGAACAGGATTGAAAGCTCCGAACGCAGAACGGAAGCTCCGATCCATGCACAATCATAAGCACCGAAATGAAGAAGGCATTTTCGGAAGCATGTACAGATCGAAAGCTCTGATCCATGAACGGAAGCTCCGATCTCAGGTTTCTAGTTTAGGTTGATGACTAAGCGTTGAGTTTTGACAACTGCGATGCATGCACGGATCGGAAGCTTCGATCCCGGATCGCATGTTCCGATCGTGGCCGACCCTGGCCCTATTTGTCTTCGAATTCAGTTTTAAATAAGAATTCCCGAGTTTCTTCTCTCAGTTATATATAAGTGAGTTATATACTTGAGAGCCCGATCAGTTAATAGAAAGGTTTTGGAGTAACAAATATGTTGTTATAGACATCCAGAATCAGCGATATCAAAGGAATATCGACGGACGAAGGTATGGTCTGAAAATCCTATATGATATAGGAGTAACTATTAGCTTAATTAAGACTTATAGAACTTGTGCAGCGATACAGTAAATATTTGCTTGTGGGATTGGAACCTACGTCCTACGTAGACTCGAATTAGCTCTTAGGTATGTAAATATTAATTGAGATTGCCAGCAAGTATACATGTTTATATGTTGCATTTATGTGACATTATTATGTGGCATGATGTATGTTTTACTGTCTTTATATTCATATGTCATGTGCACATACACATTGAGTCTATTCCTTGATATCCATGATTATAGAGTCGCTCAGCTCTATACATGTATTTAGTCTAGCACTAGGAGTACCGCGATAGCGGGGAAAGATATGTATGCCTACTTCAGTGATATAGACGAGTGTGGTTGTACCCAAAGGTTGATCCGCGAGGTTACATCACTCATTTGGCGTCGGTACTGAGCAGCACTTATCAGATGACCTGTTATCAATCATCACGATTGCATGTACCATATTTATATGTTTACTTATATTTACGTAATGGGCGATAGTCACTCACGTCCTAGTTATTATCTGAACACTTCATTCTACGGGACAGGTCGCAGGTTGGACGGAGCAAGGATTTCGAGACAGGGTTAGGGAGTAGGAGTTATTCAGAGGTTTTACTATGCAGCAGAATCTGATACAGTTGTTATCAGTTTATTTATGTAACACCTAAAATTCAATCTATTAAATCGCATGCATTGAATTAAATAAATATTATGATTATTATTTTTAAGTTAAATCGATTTAAAATTTTTTATCTTAATTAATTGTTAATAAAATATTAATTATTTATTTAAATGTTTTTATTGTACTAACTATTTAATTAATACTTTTAATTTCTTAAGTTTAATTACCAAAATGATTTTTATTGTGCAACTTATTTGTTTTAAATATTTTAAAGGTTTAAGTTTGCTTAATTAAATGATTTTAATTATTTAGTTTATTTGTTTAAATGATCCTAACTGTCCCACTCATTTATTTAAAATGATTTAATTTTATTGGATAGTTATTTAAATGATTTTAATAGTTAAGCTTATTTATTTAAATATTTTTGGATGGTCCAACTTATTTGTTTTAAATAACTTAAGTTAACAGTTAGTTATTTTAAATCATTTTAAATTTCTATAGCTTATTTATTTAAATGCTTTCAATTGTCCAAGTTGTTTTAAAAAATTTTATTCCGCTTGTGTGTTTTATTTTAATGACTTTTAAACAATCATTTAGTTTATTTAAATTATTTTAATCGCTCAGTTTATTATTTAAACATTTTATTTAACATTGTGACATCAAAATAACTAAAGTATTGATTTTAATTTCTAAGTTAGTGTTTAAATTTCCTCAAACGTTTATTTGTTTTTGTGACGCCTAAATTCTATAAATTAAATTTCATGCCTAAATTAGTTTTAATGTTTAAATTTCTAAAATTCCTGGTAATTTAAATGATTTAAATCTCCTTAGAATTTACTTGTATGATATTAAAAATTTAATTGCTTAAAATTGCTTATTATGGGTGACTTCCGGCTTCGGTGCGCGGCGAAGGCAAACACGGCGGAAAAAATCCTCCATTTTAAATATAGGTGACCTAAATTTCTTGAGAGGTGCAGAAAATAAAATAAAAAAATAATATTTATTTAGATTTTTCGTTTAAGAAAAATCGCGTAATCGCATTTCCGCGCGTAATTCTTTAAATTCCTCAAATTAGCCTTTTTGGACCCGGACAAGTGAAATTTCATTTTTGGCATTTTAAATTTAAGGTTCCAGACTTAGAAATTTAAATTAGAGGCAATTCTACAAGCTAAAATTTTAAAAATCAAAACTAGAACTTTTATTTGGTCAAAAAGCACTTTTTGACTTGTCCTACACTCACACACTCACACCTATACATGCATACACATGTTATATCACACACAACTAAAACTCTATCACTCCTACACTCCAATAGTCGCCTCTCACTTTATTTTTTCCTCTCCTTCACGGTTCGTTCGATGCTGCCTTTAAAGGCAGTGCCTTGATCCATTCACCAATCGACACATGGCAAGTCTTTAGTTTTCCTTTTTATTTATTTTTTTGTTTTTTTAAAAAAATTGTTTTTCCTCCACTCTCTCCATCAAACCCAACCCAACCTTCAACCATGGTAAACAGATCTCCTCACTTAAACCATTTTCATATCTCCTTGACTCCTCGCTTAAACCATTCTCATTTCTCTTGAGTCATTCCTCGTTTAGATCTACTCCACCGTAATCGGCGTTGTCACCCAGATCTCCTTCACCGACTCCGAGTTTGACTCTTCCTTTTCGTCACAGACTCTGGCTCCCATCAGGGTCAAGGTCAATATCAAGATCCACACCACCGAGGCTTTCGTTGAACCACCGCTGACTCCGACGCATCCAACCGCGGCCTGGCTGCTGAGAAAAAAACGTTGCCGACTCCGAGTTTCCACTTCTCAGATGTAGAATTGAAATCTCCTTGGTTCATTCATGTTCACTGGCTTGATTGTGAGGTGAAATTTCCTTTTAATGTTTTCAAGAAAATGGCGATGCGGTTCAAAGAGAGGATAATCAATGCCATGAACATATATTTGTTGTTTACTTAGCTAAAATGGAGTTTGCTGGATAATCAATATATTTGTGACTAATTAAGGATTGGATTAATCTGAAGTTCAATAACCTCTTCTTTTGGCCATTATGACGAGAATTTGATAAGTTGTTGGCCGCATGTCTTTGACTTGATTTGGTTTTGTGTTCTACATTTTTCTTTTTTAATTTCATGACTCAATCCTTGAGCCATTTTCTTCATCAGTTGAGTTCTATTTTTGAATAATATTCATGATAAAAGATATATGACACAATATTATATCATATTATTTTCATTATCTTATGGAATTAGTTAATTTATGACTCTAAGGACTAATAACCCCATTGTTAGGATCGGAAATTGTAGTGACCCTGCATGGTATCACCTACTAACTGGCAACTAATAGCATGCATTAAACTTAATACAGCAAAATAACTTAACAGAGTAAAACGTGCGGAAACATAACCATAATTTATATATCAGCTTAGTAATAAAATCCAGGCTTAAATCTGTAGTGATACTACCATATCGAAATTCTTAAAAGTAAACATTATATAGCTATATCAAATCCTGCTGCATAAAAAAACTCCTCAAGGCTCCTGCTCCCTAGTCCAGCCTTGAACTACCAGCTCCGTTCATCCTGCGACCTGCCCCGTGGAATAGGGTATCCAAGATAACAACTAGGACGTGAGCGCTAACGCCCAGTACATAGACATGAGTAAACATATGTATATAATGCATGCAACATGATGACTGGTAAAGGGTTATCCGAAAAGTCATGCTCAGTACCGGCGCCACATGAGTGCTGCCACCGCACGGATCAACCTCTGGGTGCAACCACACTCGTCTAGTACACCAGAATAGACAGACATAAATGCCCCCGCCGTCGCGGTACTCTCAGTGACAGACTATCGAGTATAGAGCTGAGCAGCTCTATAATCAGGTATAACAAGGTATAGGCTCAACGTGTATATGCACATGACATATGAATATGGAAAACGGTAAATCATACATCATGCCATATAATAATGCCAAATAAATGCAATATATAAACATGTATACTCGCTGGCAATCTCAGTCAATGTGTACGTACTTAACACCGAAGTCTGAATAAGCTGGAAAAAGACAACCCCTAGCTGTCCTAGGTCAACTCCCGACCTGACCTGGTCTCAAGCTTGACCCAAACTGGTCTCTTGGTCCGACCCTGAGCTCTTCCTTCCCGAGCTATTACTTCCTGAGCTATTCATTCCCGAATTCCCGAACTACTCTTTCCCGAGCTAAGATATGAAGTGAGATGGAAGTGACGTGAAAAATAACTGAATCCCAGCTCCTATTTATAGACAGATATTTGGGGTGATCGGGATTCTTGAGCTGACGTCGAGACGTCCGAGCTCCTATAAGCACGCCACGTATCAGATGCTTGAGCTGAGTCACTACCATTATTGACAGCTCATGCTTAGGCGCCAACTGTCATTCATGCAAGCGTCCACACACCTGCCTGCCTGTCCTGGAGGGTTCGGGCTTCCCTAATAGCAGTTCGGGATTCCCTAGCAGCAGGTTGGGATTCCTTAATAGTAGTTCGGGATTCCCTAGCAGCTTTTCAAACTTCCTTAGTAACAAAATTCCCTAACAGACTAACAGCAGAATTCCCTAGCTGTAGAATCCCTAGCAAGAGAATTCCCTAGCTAAAGAATCCCTAGCTGTATAATCCCTAGCAGCATATTCCCTAGCTGCTCATGTTTCCCTAGCTGCTCATATTTTCCTCGCTGCTCATATTCCCTAGCTGCTCATGTTTCCCTAGCTGCTCATATTCCCTAGCTGCTCATCAGTTCAGCAGTTAAGACTGGACCCTTAATCATGATTATCATATTATTATCTTAAAATGAAATCTGTGTTACTACATTCTCCCCACCTTTAGATATTTCGTCCGCGAAATAAAATCTAAAGACAAATTAAGATAACAATATGAAACAGAAAACCATGTCTTATTACAACAAACTGTAATTATACTGATACATGGTAATCAAAAGTATAAAGCAAACAACTCAGGATATTCCGCTTGCATACGACTCTCCGTTTCCCAAGTTGCTTCTTCAACGCCTCGGTGCTGCCACTGTACCATCACAAGTGGTATAGTCTTGTTCCGAAGAACTTTCTTCTTCCTGTCTAGGATACGGATTGGTCGTTTATCAGTAGATTGAATCACATGAGATTCATCAGCTATGTACTGTCGAAGTAACGACACATGAAAAACATTATGTATACTGGAAAGAGATGGCGGTAAAGCCAAACGATATGCAACATCTTCGATCTTCTCCAGTATCTGGAAAGGCCCAATGAAACGAGGAGACAACTTGCCTTTCACACCGAATCTCATCACCTTCCTAAAAGGTGATACTCGTAAGAACACATATTCACCAGGCTCAAACTGAAGTGGCCGACGGTGAATATTAGCATAACTGGCTTGCCGATCTTGAGCAACTTTGATCCTATGTTTGATCAAATCTACCTTGTCTACAATCTGCTGCACCAATTCAGGACCCTCGACTTGTCGTTCCCCGACTTCATCCCAGAATAACGGAATACGACACCGTCGACCGTACAATGCCTCAAAAGGTGTCATATCAATACTACGATGATAACTGTTATTGTAGGCAAATTTGATCAAAGATAATTGATCCTGCCAAGATAAGACAAAGTCCATGACAGACGAACGTAGCATATCCTCCAACGTACGAATCGTCCGCTCTGACTGCCCGTCAGTCTCCGGATGATATGTAGTACTTAAACTTAGAGTGGTACCCAACGCCTGCTGAAAACTACCCCAAAAACGTGAGGTAAATCGCGGATCTCTATCACTAACTATGCTCACTGGAATCCCATGCAATCGCACTATCTCCTGGATATATAAGCGTGCCATGCGATCATAAGAATACTAACGGTTGTAAGGAATGAAATGTGCTGATTTCATCAAACGGTCAATGACAACCCAGATAGCATCACACTGACGTGAAGTCATAGGCAAGTGGGTGACAAAATCCATAGTCACGTGCTCCCACTTCCATTCGAGAATCTCAAGATTCTGCAGTAATCCACCTGGTCGTTGATGTTCAGCCTTGACTTGTTGACAAACCAAACATCTAGAAACAAACTAATAAACA
Organism: Henckelia pumila; assembly: GCF_033568475.1. NCBI lineage: Eukaryota > Viridiplantae > Streptophyta > Magnoliopsida > Lamiales > Gesneriaceae > Henckelia > Henckelia pumila. The sequence goes on along the minus strand of NC_133122.1, from coordinate 134,196,701 downwards.
CTTCGCTTCATCCCTTTCCACCAGAATCTAGTTCGCAAGTCCTTGTACATTTTCATGCTACTAGGATGAACAGATAATCAACTTCTGTGAGCTTGAGATAGAATATCATTCCTGAGCTCCGCAACATTAGTTACAACCACTCGATTAGATAGGCACAATAAACCATCTGCCTGAAAATGGAATCCAGATGTATTAACTCCATTGGCCAGACGTGCCAAACGCTGAGTCTTAACATCAGATATCTGAGCATCTCTGATCCGAGAATACAATGCTGGCTCAGATAGAATAGTATACAAACGAATCCCATTCCTCCCTTTCTTGTGCTTGAGCGTAAAACTCAATGAACAACACTCTTGAATCATATGAGATATTTCATTAGTCTGAAGTGCAGAAAGTTTCACCTGCCGACTCAAGGCATCAGCAGTAAGATTGGCAGAACCTGGATGATATTTGATTTCACAATCATAATCCTTCAAAAGATCCATCCAGCATCTCTGTCGCATATTCAACTCTACCTGAGTGAATAAATACTTCAAACTCTTGTGATCCGTGAATATCTCAAATTTCTCGCCATAAAGATAATGCCTCCAAATCTTGAGCACAAATACAATGGAGGCTAACTTGAGATCATGCACTGGATAATTATTCTTATGCGTCTTCAATTGTCGAGAAGCATAGGCAATAACATGTCCATGCTGTGTCAAAAGACATCCTAACCCCTGACCAGAGGCATCAATATAAACAACATAACCTCCTGATCCAGAAGGTAGAGCTAGCACAGGTGCAGTAGTAAGACGTCTATGCAGCTCATGAAATGACTCCTCACAATCCGAGGACCAAATGAAGGTAACATCTTTCCGAGTAAGCTGAGTCAAAGGCCTGGCCAACTGTGAAAAATTCTCGATGAACCGACGGTAATATCCAGCTAGACCCAAGAAACTACGAATCTCAGCAACCGTCGTCGGATGAGACCAGTTCAGCACTGCCTCTATCTTACTAGGATCAACAGATATTCCTTCACTAGAAATCACATGACCGAGAAACACTACCCGATCAAGCCAAAATTCACACTTGCTCAATTTCGCATACAACTGCTTATCTTGTAACGTCTGTAAAACAATCCTTATATGCTGTGCATGCTCATCCTTGTCATGAGAATAGACAAGAATATCATCTATGAAGACGAATATATCCCTTATCAAGCGGATCCTGTAACTGCTGTTTCAATTCCCTCATCTCTGCCGGTGCAAGATGATAAGGTGCTCGGGATATAGGCGTAGTTACTGGTACTAGATCAATACCAAATTCAACCTCTCGAACCGGAGGAAAACCAGGAATCTCATCAGGGAATACGTCAGGAAACTCGCTGACAACTGGTAGCTGATCAATACCCGGACTACTCGAAGACATGTCAACTGCATAGATGAGGTAGCCCTCCCCACCTGACTCCAAGACATGACATTCCTTCAGAGCCGAAACAAGTGGCATCGGAGGTCGCGCACCCTCACCATAAAAATACCAGCTATCACCCTCAACAGGATGAAACTGTACCAGACGCTGATAACAATCCACAGTAGCGTGATATAAAGTCAGCATATCTATTCCCAAAATACAATCAAAATCTGTCATCGCTAATATCATCAAATTAGCCAATAACACATTACCCTCAAACTCCAGAAGGCAACCCATCACTAGACGCTTAGTTACTACCTCCTGCTCCAACGGAGTAGATACAACTAAATCCATATCTAATGATACATAAGGTAATCTATGTCTCTTAACGAAGCGACTAGAAATAAAGGAATGCGATGCTCCAGTATCAATTAAGACAAGTGCAGGAATACCACATAAAAAAAAGTTACCTGCCAACATGCGATCGCTTCCCTCAGTAGCCTGCTCCTGAGATAGAGAAAATACCTGCCCTTGAGTCTGGGGACGATAACCAGAAGAACTCTGTGGTGCTGCTGCTGACGTGGAAAAGTAGAAGCCTAAGATCCAACCTGGGATCCCGATCCACTAGCAGAACCCATACGCTGAGGACAATCTCTCCGCAGATGTCCCTGCTGACCACAAATATAACAAGCACCAGTATCTCTCCGACATGAAGCTGCAGGATGCTTCTCACCACAGTGGCTACAAAACTCCTCCTTCTTCTTCTTCTTCCCAAAGTGGAATGTACCTCGTGAACCACGAGAACCAGACGAAGTAGTAGGAGTAGAAGAAGACGTAGGTACAGATGGCACAACAGATTGAGCTCGAGGCTCAAAAAATCCACTAGGCTGTCCTGGCATCATCAACTGTGCCCGCCTGTTGCTAGTCTCCACAAAATGACAACAGTTCACAAAAGTTTCAAAAGATACCGGGTCATCACAGACGACAACCTGAGAGTAGATATCCTGATTCAAACCTTGCAGAAAGATATCATATTTTGATGCATCACTGTTACTGATATGAGGACTGAAAGGTAGCAGATCAAGAAATCGTTGCTGATATTGATCAATAGTCATTGATCCTTTCCTCAGAGTAAGCAACTCCATCGATCGTGCTTGGCGAACAGCCGGAGGAAAATACAATTTCTGGAACTCCCGACAAAAATCCCCCCAAGTCACCTGTCCTCTCTCAGTACGTGCCTGAGCAGCCTTGGCATCCCACCAAAAACATGCTCGATCCTCTAGAACAAATTCTAGAACTTCCAGGTTCTGATCCTCAGTACAATCGAAAGCACAAAAAGTACTCTCGAGTTTAGACATCCAACTCCTCGCCTGTTCAGGATTCTCGCCTCCCACCAAGGGTTTTGGTCCTACCTGCATGAACTTATTAATAGTATAGCGACGTCTACCCTCATGAGGACGATGTCGATCATCCAGATGATGATGGAGACGATGATGATGACCACCTCCCTGGCCAACACTATCGTGACTCTCGTCAGCCATATCCTGAAAAGAATTGCACATTAAAATCCCAATGCGCAAGAATTACTAGACTAAATCCCAAGTACTAATCCCAAAATCTATGCATGCTCTGATACCAAAAATGTATTGACCCTGCATGGTATCACCTACTAACTGGCAACTAATAGCATGCATTAAACTTAATACAGCAAAAAAACTTAACAGAGTAAAACGTGCGGAAACATAACCATAATTTACATATCAGCTTAGTAATAAAATCCAGGCTTAAATCTGTAGTGATACAACCATATCTAAATTCTTAAAAGTAAACATTATACAGCTATATCAAATCCTGCTGCATAAAAAACTACCAGCTCCATCCATCCTGCAACCTGCCCCGTGGAATAGGGTGTCCAAGATAACAACTAGGACGTGAGCGCTAACGCTCATTACATAGACATGAGTAAACATATGTATATAATGCATGAAACATGATGACTGGTAAAGGGTCATCCAAAAATTCATGCTCAGTACCGGCGCCACATGAGTTCTGTCACCGCATGGATCAACCTCTGGATGCAACCACACTCGTCTAGTACACCAGAGTAGACAGACATAAATGCCCCCGCCGTCGCGGTACTCTCAGTGACAGACTATCGAGTATAGAGTTGAGCGGCTCTATAATCAGGTATAACAAGGTATAGGCTCAACGTGTATGTGCACATGACATATGAATATGGAAAACGGTAAATCATACATCATGCCAAATAATAATGCCAAATAAATGCAATATATAAACATGTATACTCGCTGGCAATCTCAGTCAATGTGTACGTACTTAACACCGAAGTCTGAATAAGCTGGAAAAAGACAACCCCTAGCTTTCCTAGGTCAACTCCCGACCTGACTTGGTCTCAAGCTTGACCCAAACTGGTCTCTTGGTCCGACCCTGAGCTCTTCCTTCCCGAGCTATTCCTTCCCGAATTCCCGAACTAATCTTTCCCGAGCTAAGATATGAAGTGAGATGGAAGTGATGTGAAAAATAACTAAATCCCCAGCTCCTATTTATAGACAAATATTTGGGGTGATCGGGATTTTTGAGCTGACGTCGAGACGTCCGAGCTCCTATAAGCACGCCACATATCAGATGCTTGAGCTGAGTCACTACCATTATTGACAGCTCATGCTTAGGTGCCAACTATCATTCATGCAAGCGTCCACACACCTGCCTGCCTGTCCTGGAGGGTTCGGGCTTCCCTAATAGCAGTTTGGGATTCCCTAGCAGCAGGTCGGGATTCCTTAATAGCAGTTCGGGATTCCCTAGCAGCTTTTCAAACTTCCTTAGTAACAAAAGTCCCTAACAGACTAACAGCAGAATTCCCTAGCTGTAGAATCCCTAGCAAGAGAATTCCCTAGCTAAAGAATCCCTAGCTGTATAATCCCTAGCAGCAAATTCCTAGCTGCTTATGTTTCCCTAGCTGCTCATATTTCCCTAGCTGCTCATGTTTCCCTAGCTGCTCATATTCCCTAGCTGCTCATCAGTTCAGCAGTTAAGACTGGACCCTTAATCATGATTATCATATTATTATCTTAAAATAAAATCTGGGTTACTACAGAAATAGAAGAAAAACAGTCCAAAAAATTAGAGCATATAGTTTCTTACATATGTAAAAAAAGCACTTATTATGAATTAATAAAAAGAAAAAATAAAATATTATTTAGTGTGTCAATAACAATCCATATGGATACATATAGTTGTTAAATGTTTTCGTCAAGAGCTACAATTTCAATGTCAAATAGGTTGGGCGTCATCTTCTTACTATCAAAAATTGAGAGTGAACTCAACACAAGCAAGTGGTGGTAATGGAGTGAGATTTACTGGCTTTCATTTCAAGATTTTGAATCTGATATGGGGCTTCACTTCTTGCCTGTTTTATTTTTCATTCCTTTCATGATAATGTATGTATAGGTATTAGCAAATAAACTTCTGGTTTAGAGGAAATTATTTTTAGTTTTTCCAGTCATTATTGGATTTTTGTTATGTCAATGCTTAGTGGTTAAAGGGTACCACTTATTTTTGGTGATACTTTGCAAATCATTCATGGGAAGGGGAAATAATTTTCTACCTTGTCCCAACTATATTGTTATTGCTTCGATTGTTTGCTTGTTTGTTATTCGGAAATCAATTTCTCTAGTGTTTTGAGATATAAACAAGTGCATGTATGTGTTATATAATATTTTGAATTGGAAGATGCTCTAATTTACAAAATGATGTGTTGCAGATTATGGAGAAAGTGGATCTGATGAAACAAAAGATTCAAGAGATGAGATTGAGTGATCGTGGTTATTTCGTGTTAGAAAATGTAATGTAATGCTAGATCAGTTTAAGTGTATTTAGTATTTCGAAAACGTTAAGTGATTGTAAACGTTGGTATCTCAGAATTGTTGGCATTTCATCATTTTTAATGACAATGGTGTATTATTTTGGTGTTCGGCATGATTCCTAGTCATTGTTAGTATATCAAATAAATTCGTGTTACCTCTGATTTTGATCGGCCCCCTCCAATTTATGGCATGGATTGTTCCAAAGAAAGGTTCTATGTTGCTTAAATATGGTCGTAAAGGAAAGCCTAAAGTTTATCCATTTAGACTCTCTAATGTATGCCTATAAATGTTTACGAGCAATTCCACCCACTCTTATGTTGCACTGTCACTTGAATTTCTAACATAATTTGGTAATGCATTTTTTACTTCTCGATAGTGTCGGTTTACTATCATTATTCTTCGGTTTACTTGTCATTGCAATTCATTTGTGATGCAAATTGAATTATTTTATACCCAATATCTTATCGAAAAGTAGATATACTGTGTCAGAAATGGTTAATTTCAACCATTCATGTTATCAGCCACAGTTTATCACAAAAAATAAAATGGCCAAGCGTCACACTGGATCAAATAACCAAGGTTTTCAATACTATATTCAATAGCAGGTTTCAAAATATCCTCAACAATAATGATGCATTGAACAATTCCATACATGTTTCAAAATATGTTAATTCCTTGCAATATATTACAAATATTCACAGCAGGTTCTCCTCTTGGCATGCCTTTTTAGCAATTCTTCTCTCTTGGCATGCCTTGTTACACCATTTGGTAACATACAAGTTAGCCACTATTTTCTCTATCTTTTGGATTTCTTGTCCGACTTGATCAACATCTGATGGAGCGAATGGTTCCTTTGGTGTCGACAATGCCCTTGTTGATTAAATAGAAGCAAGTGCAGTGAAGAGCGTCCAGAAAGCTTTATTGTTTTACTTCGTCTACATCCTGATAAACTTCAGCAAAACAGTGCTTCTTTTAATCAAAGTACATATTGGAAAAAAAATTTGACCTTCTTCAAATACTGTCATAGTTGGTAACTCTCTAAGCAGCAACAAACCATTACCAACGACTTATCTTAAAGTATAAACTAAGATTTTTAAAAAAAAAAACAAAAAAAGAATCTGTCCCTTTCTATTGTTGATATAACGGGAATGGAATCAAGATTAAGTACTGTCGTTTTTATCTAATAGATTGAATCAATACACAACTAGAACTAATAAACAGGGAATGAAACAAACATCAAAAGCAATGCTAATTTTTTGTTGGCTCCTTTATTGTCGACATCTAGTCAATATCTTTGTGATGGTAAAAAGATACAAAGATTAGTAACAATAATTGTGTCCAATAGCTGCTTTGACAACACAAATAAATGTTTTTAAAATCTAAAGTTGATTACAAAAACTCACAAGTCACAACGAGCTTCTGTAATTGCCACAAAACTTTTAATGACATTTCCAATTCACAGATCTCAGCTTACCCCACGCTGCACTAGAAATAATCAATCGAAGCTTGTGTCTGTAATGGAGGCCGACCAACAAGGAGAAGCGGCTCGAGGAAAAATTATGTTTGAGTGAGGACTGGAAAGAGATTGGATGATGGACCGGAAATATGGAGGGCGGTGAGTGGACATTGACGGCGAGGAGAAGGAGAAGCGATAAGAGATAATAGAAAACTTGGGCGGAGAGTGAAATTGTGGCAAAGAGAGAGTGAATAAAGATGGTGAATAAAGCGGGAAGAAGTTTTAAAATTTTGAAATTTTCGGTCATCGTTAAGCAATAACCATGGTTCCCAATCCCATTTTCTTTTCCCATTTAAAAAAATTGTATTTGATTTAACAGGTGTCAAAATATGTGTCGTTCAAGGCACTACATCGAATTAGCCCTCCTTCATGCCAACTCCCCATTTCCCCTCAAGAAACCATCGGCCACTCCATTTCTTCCACCCCTCGCCGCCGACCACCTCCCCTTGCCGACCTTCCGCCGTGAAGGTCACCTAGGAGTCTTGTCCAGCTCCAGCCGTGGGATTAGTGGGTGTGTCCAGCCTTCTCTTCTTCTCTTCTTGTTTCAAGTTTGAGGCAAGATTTTTGTTCCTCTTTTGAAACCCAAGTATAGAGTATTATGTGCCTTGTTTCCTTCTTTTTAAATCTCAAATTTTTGCATCATTTTCTTTATGTTTGGAATGTTTTTAATCTGAAAATCAGTAGGGGTGATCCTTGTATTTCGAAAATTGCATGTTTTGTTGCTAGAAGGATTCATGGGTTGAAATGAGATGAAGAACTTGCATGAATTTAAGTTTCTTGGTACTATGTTGTAAAATCAGAAATGATGCATTGATTCCAATCTATTTTCATGTGTGCATGGTGGGTTTTAAGCCTCAAATGTTGTTGGCCAAGTTAATTTATACATGAGCTTCGAAATGTTGTGGAAAATATTGAGTTCGTGGCGTTTGAATCAAAATTTTTGAATGAATGGATGAAGGGAGTTGAGGGGCTGCCATGGGGTGTTTTTGAGGTTGTACATGTGAATTTGGATGTGTTTTAGGAGGGCCATGGGGCTGGTCATGGAACTAGTAGGTTGGGTGGTCACTTGGAAGAGTTTTGAAGATGTTAGGGGAAAAAAGGGAGAGGTAATGTAGTGATGGGCTAGGGATTTGTCCAAGGGTCCTAGATGGGTGTCTAGGCATGTTTGCAAGTTGTTTTTATGGGTTTTTGAGGGGTAATAGGTTAAGGGATGAGCTCGGGAGTCTATAGTGTCAAGAGGTCCAAAAATAGAATTTTTTACCGTTGCGTCAAGTCTTGTGAAAAAGTTCTGGTGAGTTCGGTTTTAAAGGCCTGGACAGGGGCTACCTCTGATTTTCTTAATGTATAGGATGTTAGAATCGTTTTGGTGTAAATTGGGCCTATTTTGGATAAAAATCAACTAGGTTATGTGTGTTTTAAATTGAGGTGACGCGAGCAGATTTTTTTGTTTTCTACGGGCTGTTCGGGAGTCTAAGTTGTTGAGTTTGCTTGGGCCATTATAACATGTGAATTCTGGACTTATGAGTATTTTAAGGTGTGTTTGAAGGGCCGGTTTGAACGGAAACCTTTTGAATTTAAACAGGATGAGTTTTGGATTTTATGGGTTAACAGCTCGAGTTGGGCCTTGTGAGCGTAAACTTAAGTAAAAGAAAAAAAACTTTAAATCCAAGTGTGCTCCCCTACACTCCAATCATCCATGAAAATGTATGTCATGCTATCTTTTGATTTTATGTTGTTTAAATTATTCAACGCCCATTTATTCGCGTGTGTGCCTTGAAATCCATTTGTAATCTAGTCCCAAAGTCTTATTTTAAAGAATGCTTGTGAAGGAAAGAGTTGAAATGAGAAATGTTAATTGAAAGAAAAAGTTAAAGAATGAAGTGAGTTGGTTGTGACTTCTACGTGCAATGTTGGGTCGGGGGATGCCCTGATTCACTTGCCAAATTACGTATAGTACGAGGTCGAGAGACATCTCGGTTTTTCTACCAAATAGACGTGTAGTACGAGGTTGGGAGCAATCTCGATTTCCCTACCAAATGGACGCGTAGTACGAGGTCGGGAGCAATCTCGATTTCCCTACCAATTAAAGGGCAATGTGGGGTCCAGAGAAATCTTGACTTCCTTGCCGGCATTGTATACTATAGTCATCGATCGATCGAAATCATAGTCACAGTCGAGGATCCAAATTCAAAAGTAAAAGTATAGGATGAATGAATCATGGTTGTGTTTTTCACCGCATATTGATATTGTTATTACTTCGGGCATGTTATGATTTTTTCCTTTCGTATGAGATTTCATAAGCGTATTTAGTCCTATTTTGAGTATGATGCATTTTTTTGAACTCTTGTTGTACTATTTAAATCTTGCTAAGCTTTTAGGCTCACTACTATGCTTGGTGCAGGTGAGCATGCAGTCGAGACTACGAGGCAGGATTTTCAGGGTCCGTAGGTGTTCGGTGACACGCTCTGACCGTTGCCGCTCTTTTATTTTCGCATTATGTCGTTGTAATAATTATACATTGTTGTATGTCGTTTTCTTTCCAGTAGCAGGATGTGTTATTCCCTGCAATTATGTTGGCGTGTAAATATTAAATATTTTTTTCCCTTCTTCTGGCGTCGAATTAGGTATTTTTTTATATGCCTTGTGACATGTTTACCTCGGAATGTGGTTTATTTTTAAACTTCTGTTTGAGACAGGTGGCTTTATTATTCAAACAAATAGGTCATGCCAAAATTTTTAAAATTTTCCGCATATCTTTATTTATTTAAATATTAGTAGTTAGGGTCGTTTCAATTTAAGTTATATATTTCGATATGGTTGTATCACTAATGAGTTAGAGATTTAAACTTTGTTTATTTAATTTGATGATTTCTTCCGGTAAAAAAAAAACAATTGATGATTTCTTTGATAATTTGATATATTACTGAAGAAAATAAATTAATTTATCCAAGAATAGGATATGATAGGATATTAATATAAAAAAAAAAAGAAAAAAGCAAAGGCATTTATTTATTTTTTCAGAAAAATAAAGAAATTTATTTTTTTTTTCCTTTGAAAGAAAAAGACATTTATTTGAACTATTAATCATTATAACATAAACAATATGACATCATATCTTATCGTATTTCTGAATTCATTAATTTGTACCATAGTTGATTCATTAATGTTTACCGCATTCATTCTGTGTTACAGGCAATCATAGTCCAATTTTTCCGTTGACCAAAATTAACAAAATCAAAGCACATATTTTGGCAACACAGCATAAAATCAACCAAGTTCAAGATTATAAATTATGATTTAGAAAAGACAAGGAAAATTATAAATTTTGTCCTTTATATTTATTTATTTCCCATTTTGATCTTCCATTTATCGAATTCTAGTCCTAGTATGTTATGTTTGTTTTATTTTTTAAAAAATTGAGGAAATAGCACCAAATACCCCTATAAAATTGTTGAAGAGCTAATAACCCCTTGTATAATGAATTTGAGCAACTCAACCCCTCTGTTATATTTTTTTAGCTGACTCTCCCCAAAAAGTTTTTTTTTATCTGAACCATATTTTAAAAAACAAAAAATACCTCAATTTAAAAATAATACTCTATCATTTTGTTAATTGACATATTATATATTTTGAGCCATCAAATTTGTAGTACAAGGATTTATTTATTTATCACTTAAAATCATACAAATCTCAATCGATTGAATTGAATTATTATGTTATGATTATATTATCTTATCTTATATTAGCTACATGAAAAAAAACTGTGATTATTTAAAAAAACTAAAATGATATATGAAAAAATTTCACCAAAAAAATAATATTTTGTCGAAACATAATTTTTAGAGAACTTAAAAATAATAACAAAAAAATAGATGCTTGATAATATTTTTCACTAAAAATTTATTTAATCTATTTTACCTAAGAAAATAAATAAAAATATATCATTTTCATTGTGAATTTTTTATCCTTTCCTCAAATTATTTGTTAAGATTAACTGTATGAAATTTAAATTTGAAGAAAATTGGTGCCAAAAATTTTGATTTTTTTTAATATATCATTTTATTTTTTTTAAATAATAACATTTTTCATGTAGCTAATATAAGATAATATAATACAATCATAACATAATTAGAATTCAATTCAATCGGTTGATATTTGTATGATTTTAAGTGATAAAAAATAAATAAATCCTTGCACAACAAATTTGATGGATCGAAGTATATAATATATCAATTGACAAAATGATAGAGTATTATTTTTAAATTGAGGTATTTTTTGTTTTTTAATATATATTTTATATTTAAAAAATATATATTTTGGGGAGAGTTAACTTAAAAAAAAATATAACACAGGGGTTCATTTGCTCAAACTCATTTCACAGGGGGTTATTAGCTCTTCAATAATTTCACGATGATAATTTGGTACTATTTTCTTGTACGAATAGAGACTTTCTTGCTAAAAAAATTATAACATAGGAGTTTAAATGTTCAAACTCGTTACACAAGGATGTATTAGCTAATGGGTACTTTCACAAGGGTGGTTGGAGAAATTTTATCAAAATTTAAGTGATGTAACGCACAAACACTTTCAAATAAAGAAAACTATAATTAGAAAACAAATTATCATAATTTCTGAAAAAACAATGAAAGATTCAAGAATACAGCTCAATTCAGACAATACATCGTACCAAAATCCCAAAAAAAAAAAGCTCGAATATAAAGCATGGAGAAAGCAATTTTCCCCGAAAAAGAAAAAAAGAAAATCAACATTTTGAGAATACATGGGATCCAAAATAAGGATACCCTTAAGTCAGAGAAGAAAATCTTAATCAATTCATTTAGTAGAATCAACCCCTTGAAATGAAATAAGCTGAATCTTATTCTGAAACAAAATTTTCATTTCTATTTAAGAATGTAAAAAGGCAAAGACAAGTACACACATGCACATCTTTGTCTCACATTTCAATTCTTCAACAATGCGCCGAATTCTGCAATCTCTCAAAATTTCCTCTTTTTTGTTTGCTCTATGTTTTCTGAGCGGGATAATGTTATGTCATGCTTGGGATGATCAAAAGAGGAAGAATTACATAGTGTACATGGGACATCTCGGGGAGAACGAAGAATCGTCATCTTCCACATACCACTCCAGCATGCTTCAAGATGTTGTTGACATCAGGTATCATAAACTTGTGTAACATTTTGCAAAATTAAAAGATATGGTATTTTTAGAGAAAAAAAAACAAAGTTTTCATTTTCGTGATTTGTTCTTGTTTCTCTAAGGTTTCGAGGTCAATCAATAACCAAAAGTTACGGACGGAGTTTCAATGGATTTGTTGACAATCTAACGGATGAAGTGCAGGAAAAGTTGGCGAGTAAACTTCTGTTCTCTCATTTTTCACATAATTTGAAATACAGGTAAGGAAGAAGTGGTATCGATTTTTCCTAGTAAAGCTCTTCATCTACAAACAACAAGATCATGGGATTTCATGGGACTCCACGAAAATTCTCAATTGAAATCCTACTGTGGAGAGCGACACGATTATTGGGGTCATTGACACAGGAATATGGCCGGAATCAAAGAGTTTCAGTGATAAAGACTTTAGCCCTCCTCCCAAGAAATGGAAAGGAGCGTGTAAAGGAGGACAAAATTTCACCTGCAATAAGTAAATTAAATCCATTTTGTCACCACCATGTCCTTCCTGTTCTTGAGAAGTTGACAAATCTGTTAGTGCGTGCAGCAAACTAATCGGAGCCCGGTACTGCGGCTCCTTCAAGCCTTTGGATGTTGAATCGGCAAGGGATGCAGAAGGCCACAGATCTCATACCGCGTCTACAGCAGCTGGTAATGCGGTTAAGGACACCAGTTTTTACGACATTGCTAATGGGACTGCAAGAGGAGGCGCGTCGGCTAGAATCGCTGCACATAAAGTTTGTTATCCTAATCAGGGGTGCCAGTCTTCAGATATATTAGCTGCGTTTGATGATGCTATAGCTGATGGAGTTGATATCATTACCGTCTCTATCGCAAACTCTTATCCAGGTAAAGTGGATGAGGACGTGATTGCAATCGGATCGTTTCATGCTTTACAAAAGGGTATTTTAGTAGTTCAATCAGCAGGGAATAAAGGGCTTGGTCGGATCACAAGCATCGATCCATGGATTCTCACGGTTGCAGCTAGCACTACTAATAGAGGTATCATCACCAAAGTGGCTCTTGGGAATGGAACTGCAATTGTGGTATGCATGCTCTTAAAAATATGAAGCGTAGCTAAACTTCTGAGCTCCCATTTTGGTGAAATTTTACCTTATCTTACAGGGAAAATCGATCAATGCTTTCGACTTCAAGGGGAATAGTTTTCCCTTAGCTTATGGGCAAGAAACCTCAAGCACATGCAAAGAACCAGATGCTGAGTTTGTTAACTAACTTCCCATTTGTTGTTCCAAAACATACACATTATTTTTTTAATTAATTTTTTGTATGAAAATTTCAGGTCCTGCTTACCAAATTGTTTAGATCAAACAAAATTAAAAGACAAGGTTGTTCTTTGCAACTAAGACATCGGCTTGGCAGAAGCAATCCGCGCTGGAGCAGTTGGTACAGACCTACCACTGATAAGATCTGATGTTTCCTTCATCGTTCCAATCCCCCTTTCTTCTTTAAGTATGACAAACTTCCATGACATGGAAGGCTACTGAAAGAACATGTTGTGCATATGTCTTTTAAATTATTTCCTTATTGCATTCAATTTCTATATTTATAGTTTTGCCTTTCTTAGAACATGTTTTAAAATTGGTAATATCAGATATATCTTGATTCGAAATATGTGATTTCTGATGATATATTGTTTCCATGCTTTGTAGATTCTTATTTATGGAAACATATTGAAGATCTATTTATAGGAGTGCTTGGACCGATCTGATAACACGACAATCAAGAGAGAAGAGAGTGAAACGTAGAGAGCAAAATACATAGAGAAAGTACTGCAGAAATTCTAGAGTGTTGAAGATCGATCATTGAAGAATTTCTGAAGAGATACTACTGCTACGTTGTGTTTCCGAGTAGTGTTGGAAACACTGAAAAACACACGAGTGAAGTGTTATTCAGAAAGTGTTTCTTTGGTTTTCATTTTTTGGTTTAGAACTTCCTATTGATGTTTTATTCTAGTTTTTACTAGTTTTTAGGAAGTCTTTTATTTTCTCAATCTGTTGAGAAAAGTAGATTTTTCGTAAAACAATCACTAGTTGTTTTTTGTAAACTGATTTAATTTTTTAGTGATTATTTCGTCATGAGGCATAGTACAAGTACTTAGTACTTGTGCATAAATATCTGTGTGTTATTTACTTTTACTGTTAGTTAATTATTCTGTTGCATAGTGTTATCGTGAAGTGTTGACAACACTGAAAGATAACACACACTCGAAAAGTTTTTTTGTATTTTTGTGATTTCATACTGTCCAAACCTTACAATTGGCGTCAGAGACATTCACTTGACGATACTAAGTGTGATTCTATTTTTGTGTTTGATAGGACATCACAATGGAGATACCTTATTCAGGAACTGCTCAACGCCCTCCAATCTTGGATGGATCCAACTATTCTATTCGGAAGTAAGGATGAGTGTCTACATCAAATCGATTGATGAAAAGGCATGGCAGCATGTGCTACAAGGATGGAATCCACCAAGGAGAACTGATGGAGAAGGAGATTTTCTCCTCAAACCAGAAACGGAATGGAATGCCGATGAAACTGCTGCTTCGAATATGAACAACAAAGCTCTTAATGCTATATTTACTTCTCTTGATTCTAATATGTTTTCACTGGTCACTAACTGTGTATGTGCTAAATAGGCTTGGGAAAAACTTCAAATGCACTGTGAAGGATCAGATAGTGTGCGTCAAACCAAAAGAAGGATTCTTACTACTCAGTTTGAAAATCTGAATGGAAGAGAGTGAGACAATTGATGATTATGAACGCCGCTTGAGGAAGATCGAGAATGCGGCAATTGATCTTGGTGATGCTATTTCAAATGAATGCTTGGTGAGCAAAGTGTTGAGATCACTGCCAAAAAGATTTCAAATGAAGATTTGTGTCATTGATGAATCAAAGGACACATCAATTCTGGGATTGGATGAATTGATGAGTTCACTTCGAACATATGAGTTAGAGATGAATTTTGGAAAAAAGGACAAAGGTAAGTCTATTGCACTTCAAGTTTCTAATGACTCATACAATGATTTTGTTGATCTGACACAGGGAGTCAACGAGTCTAACTTAGGAGATGATTCAATCGCCTTTCTTACCAAACAATTTGGTAACTACTTGAAGAGAATGAGAGATTATAAGAAACCTGGTCAGAAACCCAAAGTTTTGAATGCTCCTACTGTTGGAAAACCATTGAGGATATGCGGACCAGAACAGAATACCATCCCTTCAAAGAGTCAAAATCACTTTCAGAAAGAAGGAAAAACACTGAATATATTGAAGAAGTTTGAATCTGTGAAGTGTCATGAGTGCACAGGCTTCGGTCACTATGCTAATGAGTGCCCAACCAGACTTTGCAAAGGAATGTGTGCTTCCCTAAGTGATGATGAAGATGAGGAAGGAACAAAAAAAGGAGAAGAAGAGACTCAAAATGCCCTTTCATTTTTGGTGCTGCAGAAGAAACACAGTGTTATTACAGGTGTCACAACATTTGGTCACAACACTGACCGAAAGGTACTGTGTCTGAATGCATCTATTTCTGGAGACTCAAATCAGGAAGTTGGTGAAGTAGAACTTTTTTGGGATAATGCTCAGAAGATGTATGAAGAATTGTATAATGACTGGATATTAAGGAACAAGACAAATTCTGCTTTAACAAAGGAGAACAGTGAACTGAAAGCTTCAGTGGCTAGACTTGAACTTGTTCTGAGCAAGAAGGATTTAGAACTAGGCAAGGTCAAAGAAGAACTTGGAAGAGCCAATGCAACTCTTGCAAAGTATAATTCAAGCAAGACCAAGTTGGATTCAATTTTGATGATGGGAAAAGAAGATAAAGTTGGTCTAGGGTTTCATAATAGCAAGTTTGAAGTTGGGGAGTTGTCACAAACTGTTTTTGTCAAAGAGAACAGTAACTCTGCTAGTGTTCCAATTGTAATTCTAAAGGAAAAACCAATTCCATTGAAGACACAAGTTCCTGTTCAGAGGAAAAAGCAAAGGAATCATAGGTTTGTTTGTCATTACTGTCATAAGCAAGGTCACATCAAGCCTTATTGTTATAAGCTTAGGTATGACTATATGTACTGGAATTCCAGGCAAGAGCTGTCATCAGTGTTGCCAACACTGAACCAGAACACTGCCAGGAAGAAAAATTTTGAGAAAAAGTTTTGGGTACCAAAAGCTAAATCTAGTTGTAATGTCGTTTATACTTCCTTGAAAACTAATGTTGCAGGTCATTGGTACTTCGACAGTGGTAGTTCACGCCACATGACAGGATTGAAAAAGTATCTTTCTGACTATGTTGAACATGATAAAGGAAAAGTGACATATGGAGGAGGAGCCAATGGAAAGATTGTTGAAAAAGGAACTTTGAATGTAGAAGGACTGCCTAAGCTTCATAATGTTCTACATGTTGAAGGATTAAATGCAAATCTTATTAGCATTAGTCAACTTCGTGATGATGATCTTTATGTTAAATTTGATAAGAATTTATGTCAAGTATTTGATAAGAGTAATTCGTGTGTTTTGACAGGGTTTAGATCATCGGACAACTGTTATCAACATGGAGAGGAACTTGCTTGCAAATTCACCAAGGTTGATGATTTGAATTTATGGCATCAAAAGTTGGGACATGCCAACTTCAAAGCATTGAAAAAATTAAGCCAGTATGATGCTGTACATGGGATGCCAAATTTAACTTCTGGAGTTCCATATGTGTGTGGAGACTGTCAAAAAGGTAAGCAAACTCGTGTGTCACATCCTGTGTTACAACACTGTGGGACAACACGATTTCTTGAACTCCTACACATGGACTTAATGGGACCTATGGAGGTTGAAAGCTGTGGAAGTAAGAGGTATTCATTTGTATGTGTTGATGATTTTTTAAGGTACTCATGGGTAAGTTTTTTAAGAGAAAAGTCTGAAACTTTCGATGCTTTCAAAAAAATTGATAAAGCAAATCACTAATCTGTTTGCTTTGAAGGTTATCAGGATTCGAACTGACCATGGTAAGGAATTTGAAAACTCATTGTTTGATCAATTCTGTGAAAGGAAGGTATATCACATGAATATTCAGCACCTAAGACACCTCAGCAGAATGGCATTGCCGAAAGGAAAAACATAACCCTCCAAGAGATGGCAAGGGTTATGTTAAGCTCCAAAAATATTGCAAAAATATTTTTGGCTGAGGCTTTAAATACTGCATGTCACATATCCAATAGGGTATATTTAAGGAAAGGTTCTACTATGACATCCTATGAAATTCTCATGGGAAAGAGGCCTAACTTTAAATATTTTTATATTTTTGGATGCATATGTTATGTTTTGAATGACAGGATGCAATTGGCTAAATTTGATTCAAAAAGCGATAAGTGTCTATTTCTTGGATATGCTTTGAATAGTCGAGATTATCGTGTGTTTAACTGGAGAACTAGAACTATCATTGAATCTATTAATGTGGTATTTGATGATTATGCTGATCTGAAGGGGAAAACAATTGAAGACAATATTGATGATCTGCTAGATACCGTCTCTTCACAGACTGATTCCAGTGTTGTCAATAGTGTTGTCCCTCCTAAAAAATCACCCAGCACAACACTGAGTCCAACACTGAATATGGATTGAAACAAGCACCTCGTGCTTGGTATGGAAGGCTCACGGAGTATTTGTTTTACATTGGATTCCAAAGAGGTGAGGTAGATAAAACACTTTTTGTTCAAAAAATACAAGGTAACATTCTTATTTGTCAAATCTATGTTGATGACATAATTTTCTGTGCTTCATCTCAAAAAATTGTAAATGATTTTGTTGAAAGCATGACTGCTACCTTTGAAATGAGCATGGTAGGTGAGTTGAATTACTTTCTAGGATTACAAGTGAAACAAATGAGTGATGTCATCTTGTTGTGTCAAAGCAAATATGCTAAGAATTTGGTGAAAAGGTTTTGTACTAATCATGTTAGACATATGAAAACACCAATGAGAACTAATGAAAAACTGTGCAAAGACAGTGTTGCTGACAGTGTTGACAACACTTTGTACAGAAGCATAATTGGAAGTC
This sequence comes from Henckelia pumila, assembly GCF_033568475.1. Lineage (NCBI taxonomy): Eukaryota > Viridiplantae > Streptophyta > Magnoliopsida > Lamiales > Gesneriaceae > Henckelia > Henckelia pumila. The sequence continues at coordinate 134,178,654 of NC_133122.1, read as the reverse complement.
TGCTGTATCTAAGTGCAAGTCGACCTGATATTATGTTCAGTGTGTGTTTGTGTGCCCGATATCAATCTGATCCTAAAGTCACACATATGAAAGCTGTAAAACAAATTTTGAAGTATGTTGCAGGCACTTTAGACTTAGGGTTATGGTACACTAAAGAAACCAATACTAATTTGGTAGGCTATAGTGATGCTGATTGGGCAGGGAATGTTGATGAGAGAAAGAGCACCACGGGTGGTTGTTTTTATTTGGGTAACAACTTGGTTTCATGGTATAGTAGGAAGCAGAACTGTGTGTCACTTTCTACTACTGAATCCGAATATGTGGCAGCGGAAAGTTGTTGTTCTCAATTAATTTGGATGAATCAAATGCTACAAGACTATGGTCTTAAAAGTGAAACACCAACTGTGTACTGTGATAACTCAAGTGCTATAGATATATCAAAAAACCCAGTATAACACTCTCGAACTAAACACATTGAGATAAGACATCACTTCATTCGAGATTTAGTTGAGAAGGACATGATCCATATGAAGTTTGTTGGGACCAATAACCAACTGGCCGATATTTTTACAAAAGCATTAAACTTCGAGAGATTCTCCAGTCTTAGGAAATCTCTCAACATGTGTTCTTTATAAGCACTCACGGTTGCTGTCCTTAAGTGTTTCCAACACTGACGGACAACACCAAACATGCATGTGCATTTTTAGGACTTTAGGTATACTGCATATTCATATTGTTCTATGATTTGCACTGGTTGATAATACTGACTGACACTTTGTAGTTCTTCTGTCAAAGGTAATTTTAGAACACACTTGCCATGAAAATATGCTTTTAACCACGAAGTAGTTGAGGGATGTTCGTGTATTCCATGATCTTGTCCCATGTGAAAAGTGGTTTTAAAAATTAAAAAGCATGGTTTGATAAAATTTCAGTGACCAATGTCTTGAAAATCAAACAAAAATCGGAAGAAAATTGGAAAAAGCTACCTAAGATAGTCCAATGAAGACTGTTCTTTTAGTGTGCAGGCTACCACTTCTGAATCAAAATAAAAAGAAGAATCACATGGCTTTGGAAGTGTGACAAATTCAAAAGTATTTTGAAGACTACAGTGTTGTTGGGAATTGTTGCCAATACTGGTGCTTAACACGTGCTGCACACAATTTGCATGCATCATTTTTGATCTAATCTCATTAAATTCTGTTTTAGACATAAATTAGGTCATGTATTTTGCATTTATTGTGATCATATCGTGCTCAGGTTTAACAGTTCAAAGACTAACAAAAATTGAAAAAATTGCCCAACTTGCTGAAAATTGAATTGATTGAGATTGAATATGTTTCAGTGGAGTTAGAACTCGATGTGGAGTTATTTATTTTTGGGGAATATTGATATATTCTTAAGTAAGAGTTTCAGGGTGTCCTTAATTAATCAAATTTAATTTCCTTAATTAGAGAGATTTTTTTTCCCGTTGGAGAATTGTTACCGTTAGGGGAAAATTCTTAGTCTGATATGAGAGATAGAGGCTTTTGATTTTTTTCCGTTTAAACCCCTTATCCCTATATATTTCTAAGCACTGTAGAAATTGATCTTATCATCTTCAACCTTTTCTATCTCTCTCTGCAAAAATTCTCTAAAATCCTTACTTCCTAAATTGTTTATAATGGCAAACAAAGCTTTCGATTCGCATGATATACGATCGAAGATGGGTTATCAAGAGTAAGACAAGCCTTCGGAGCTATCTTCTGATCCTATTCTCTCGATTGTACCTGTTGCCATTCAACCTACTGAAAGAGTGGGTGCCCGGTGAGCCAACTTGTGGCTAAGGGCTTTGATGACTCTTTGTATAAACAATCTTTTGTTTAATATAATTTACACTTTTATTAATGGCAATGACTTTATCTTTCTTCATATTGTTATATTGTGATATACTATTGTTGTTTTGATAAAAACCTTGAATATACTATAGTGTATGTAAGATGTGGTAGAACATGGAGATGTCTATCATGAAACACATCTTATAGTCACTGTATATTCTAAACTGTTCCTAGTCGATTGAGCCGTCCGATAATAAGGATAAGGATCGCTCGAGTTTGAGACTAGCATTTGTGATGCAGAGTACCACGTTTCATTGGTAGGGAACATAGAGATGTTCGAAGCATGCAAATGGATATTCATATGATGAATGATCGAACTACCCTATTCGGACTTTCCAAGTGGTTATCACTTATCGAGTGGATAAAGTCCGCGGTTTTGGTTGTACACCATTAGTCCTTACTACTTGAAACATCATTGAGACTCTATATGCTAGTACTGTGCTTTGACTCGTTTACCGACTCTATTGGGGTCATCAGGTGTCGGGATTGGGTACAGTTACAACACATATAGGAGTCGATGCTTTGTTGTCAAGGATTCACCACATGCTTGCGAGTGTGGATATCCTATGCGATCTGAGGAGATATTAGTGTGACGAATCTCTGGCCAGAGTACATGATGTGATTTAAGAAATGGTTTCTTAGTAGCACATGCGATGTCACTAGTTGATCTTCAAGATGTATTGCATAGTTATCGAATCTCGAGCGACTCTCGATATACCAATGGTTGTTGATTCGATCGGGATATTTGGATGAATGGACCGTACTGTACGCTAACCAAAATCTATTGGTTCTTGTAGGCACTATCAGTGATACCTAGGGAATCATGGGGCGATGTTGCTAGGCGCTCTTACCATGATTCGATGGGCAAGTCGGAAATTGTTGTTCCGAGTCACAAGGAGTTGTGAGCCCACGGCTAGCTGTATCCCTGAACCATTGAGGGTCACACAGTGTAATGGATTTTTAATCCCCGTTGAGATAGTTAAATTTAAAGAGTTAAATTTAATGAACAAAGAAGTTGGACTTCTTAATTATGAGTAGAGGAGTAAGATTTCCTAAAATGACATAGGGATGGACATTTTTGGAAACCACTGAATTCGGATTCAGAAAAATTTATCTTGACTTTAAAAGGTGCAGAAATGGTTTCTGTGCACATTGGTGAAATTGGTTTATCAATCGAAGTCACGATGAATTTTATATTAATTTCTGAACATGCGGGCTTTGCTTGTCGGGCTTGAACTTATGACTAATGGGCCCTAAGCTGTTAGTGGCCTACATTATAAATAAGTTATTGCAGTACAGAAATTACACACAACAGGTCATAAAATAATTTTCGAAAACCCTAATTTTATTTATTGTGGCCGCCGCCCCCTCTCCCTCTGCTTGAGAAAAATCCAGCCTGTGATTTTGAATTACAGTCTGGTTTAACGGATCAAATTCGTTAATCTCTTCGTAGAAACTTCTGATAGATTTTCTAGTGCAATCTATCAGAGGGATTAAATATCCGTTCGTGGACCTGATTGAAGAACAGTTCGTCCATCAGTTCCAGGGATATACAACAAGAGCAGAGAAATCTGTTGGTGTCCAAAATCTCGATTCGAGATTAAAGGTAAAAATTTTATAATTGTTATTTAATTTTTACACACACAATTTAATCGTAAGGTTGATACCTATTATGAAATCGTTCCATACAAAAATTTTAAACTTCCGCTGCACCGGGTATCAATCATAATTGATCTGATCGCCGCGTTCTCCAACAGTGGTATCAAAGCCAGGTTGCACAGATCAAGCGATTAAATTAATCGATTGTACAAAAATTTTTTAGGCCTCGGTTTTTGAAACAAAATAAATATTTTAAAAATAAAAATTTTTTTTTTTCGGGCAAAAACCCGGGCAGCGATTGGATCGCTGTCCGGGGCAGGGGCAGCAATCGTCGCTGCCCTAGGGGCAGCCGGGCTGCCCGGCCCGACCCCATTAGGGCGCGGGCAGCCCGGGAATGTCCCGGGCGGCCCGCGGGAAAAATTATTTTTTAATTTTTAAATTAAATTTTAATATGTTAAAATTCTATTTTTGGTCCGATCAAAAATTGTTTTGATTGGTCCACGAGGCGTCGGATCGAATTGTTCGAGTCCGAAAATTTTAAAATTGATTTTTGGATAAATTTGAATTTTTGGAAAATTTAAATATTTTATCCTTAAATTGAATTTTGAAATTAATTATTTTTGGTACAATTGATGATAAGATATGATCTTATGGATATATTGAGTAAAATATGATTTTATGTATAAAATTGGATTTTATAGATAAAATATGATTTTATTTGATAAAAAGATAAAATATGATTTTGTATGTAAAATAAGATTTTATGTATGAAATATGATTTTATCCTTTTAAATTTAAATTGCCATTGCATGTTATCCAATAAATTAATTTTGAATTAAATGTTATTGGATAAGGATGATCGATTGCCATGACCAATTTTGTAGGTGTATGTTAGGAATTTACATTTGTTTTATTGTTGTTGGTTTTATTAATGGGTCTGGTTTATAGCCCAATATGAATGTCATATGTAATAAAAGTGGGCTTGGTTTATGGCCCGTTCCCACCCCTTAAAAATGTATCCCCTACTTGTCATTGTTATTTATTGTAAATACATTAGATTTAGTGGGAGATCAAGATTTGAAGATGGAGGTGGGCCCAACAGACAATAAAGACAGAAGAAATGTAAATTGGAAGCAAATGTAATAGGATTGCATTGCATACTGCATATTACCTAGGATTGGACTAAGACTCGTGATTGGCAACCACGGGTCGTTTAGAAATGGAATCGATCATCCTATATAATATGTGATATTATAGTTGTATGCATGTTTTAGACATAATTGTGTGAATCCGGCAAGCATACAAAAATTTTAAAAATGATGAGACAAATTTTTATAATTAAAAATTCCTCATTTTAAATATGATTTAAAATTGATATCAAGATAAATAAAGGAAATTTAAATTTGTTTAAATGTTCCTACCTTCCATCAACGATCAATGTATGAGATGCTACCCGCGGATACGGTCCGGCTCATATTATTGGGGGGGCCCGTTCGTCGGAAAGCTGTACATTGGATCGACACATGTTGTAAGTTGGGTGGAACTCCCATGGGATCGGCTCATATTATTGGGGGATCCACATGGCGACCGTCCATCACAACTTAATATTGATGGGTCATCTTGACATGTCACAATAATCGGCGTCATATTATTGGGCCCTTATTGGACATGAGGTAAAAACGTGGAGGTTGCTTTGGAAGAAATTGGGCTCTACCTTTTGAAAATTATGGTTGGCTGATATTATTCGGGACCATAAGTTTGTCAATTGGACTCCATGTTCTCACTAAGGAAAACAGTTTCCCGTTTTCACTAGAGGGTAGTGAAATCGTTAAAATAGTGGGAGTGAGATTCATAAAATAAATTTCGCCTATTTTATGTCTAAGTAAATTGCTTAAACAATCACTGATATTTGTCTGTTTCTTTTCAGTATTTCATAAGATGAATTCGCGTAATCCACTTTTCTCGATCCTCGAACAAAATAAGTTGACTGGCGCAAACTATACGGAATGGTTCCGTAAGTTGAAGATTGTCTTGACTTCGGAGAAGATGCTCTACGTGTTAGAAAAATCTCCTCCGAAGGAAGCACCAGCTGACGTAAGTCCGGAGGAGTTAGCCAAACTTGATACATGGTGGGACCATGATATCAAGACCAAATGCTATATGCAAGCCTCGATGTCTGATGAACTCCAGAGGCGATTTGAGGACACCGTGAATGCTACTGACATTCACGTTCAACTCAAGGAACTTTTTGGGGCTCAATCGAGGGCTGAAAGGTTCGCTACTGTAAAGGAGCAAATGACGTGTCGCATGCGTGAAGGGACTTCGGTCCGTGATCATGGGGTACGAGTGATTTGGCTCATACAGAAGTTGGTAACCCTTGATTTGGTGTTGGAGCATGAACTCAACGTGGACTTACTACTTCTGTCTCTTCCTTCTTCGTTTGACGGATTTGTGATAAATTTCAATATGAACAAGATAGAGGCCTCCCTTGAAGAGATGGTCAATATGCTTGTGACATATGAATCCACATTAAAGAAGGATAAACCGGCTTTCTTGGTGGGCTCCTCTTCTTCTGCTAAGAAGGGGCCAAGTACAAAGGGTAAGAAACGTTCTGCCCCACCCAAGAAAATCGAACCAGAGAAGAAGTACAAGACAAAGGCTTCAAACATGGAAAAATCCAAGGATGTTTGCCATTACTGCAAGAAGCCCGGTCATTGGAAGCGTAACTGCAAGGAATATCTAGAGCAGTTGCGAACTGCGAAGGGTATGTTCTATATTGAAATAAATGTTTCACTTAATACTAATTCTTGGGTATTGGATACCGGATGTGGATCTCACATTTGCAATGATTTGCAGGTGATGACAAGAAGTCGCAGGCTTAGAATGGGTGAGACCCAGCTGAGGCTCGGAAATGGTTCCAGAGTTGAAGCTAAAGCCGTGGGAGATGTTTATTTATTTTTGCAGAACGGTTTTAAGTTACTTTTAAGAGATGTTTTATTTGTTCCGGATTTGATTAAAAACATTATTTCTGTTTCTATGCTTGATAGAGATGGTTATTCTTGCAATTTTGTGAATGGGATTTGCAATATTTACAAGAATGAATGTTTAATTGGAAATGGACAACTTGAAAACGATCTATACAACTTAAAACTAAAAGACGTTCCAATAAATTATGTTGATAAACCGGCAACAACAAACAAAAGAAAAATCGATAGCCAAAACCCGGCAAACCTTTGGCACGCTAGGCTAGGTCATATTTCCTCAAGGAGGATGAACAAGCTAGTGGGAGAGGGCATGTTTGATATGTCTGATATTAACTCTCTACCTACTTGTGAATCCTGCCTAAAAGGAAAAATGACTAAATCTCCTTTTAAGGGGAAACCTGAGCGTAGTCAAAATCTGTTGGATTTGATCCATACAGATGTTTGTGGTCCATTTAGAGTTGGGACTCAATATGGCCACACCTACTTCATTACCTTTACTGATGATTATTCAAGGTATGGGTATTTGTAGTAGCCCGAACCCTAATTGAGTAATTAAAGGATTAATGCTAATTAAATAAATTGGGGATTGGACGGATTGGAAGCTCCGAAGGGACGATCGGAAGCTCCGATCGGGATCGGAGGCACCGATGATATTACGTCATCCATGACGTGTGGCTGGATCGGAAGCTCCGATCAGGACCGGAGGCTCCGATCACCCCTATCTGGAGTCAACAAGTGATATTTTGACACGTGGCAGATCAGGATCTTCGGAAGCTCCGATGGCAGGATCGGACGTTCCGATCCAGGTTCGGACGTTTCGATCGAGGATCGGAGGCTCCGATCGTTGTCTATAAATAGAAGGCCGAGACTTCATTTCTCCTTGCCAATTCCGGATTTCCTCTCTATTTCTAGTCATATTCGAGCTGTTCTAGTCTTCTTAGGCTTGGTCCGGAGGTCGGAGAGGCGTTCGATAGTCGTAGCGGAGTTGTGCCCAAGTTCTGGAGGCATCGACATCAAAGGGCTAACGACGGACGAAGGTATAGCTTTTGCTTCCTATAAATATTTAGGAGTATGCAATAGCTTAGTTAAGGCTTTTAGAGCACTGTAATGATAGTAGTATCATTTCGCTGTGTAGGCGGACTTTAGGCTTGGACTTAGAGCTGGTAGTGCCTACCTGGTATTTGAGGTACGAAAGTACTGTTCGAGATATCCTGACTGAGTATGCATGTATTATGTGACCGCATGATTTATATGCCATGATATTATGCTGCATTCATTTGCATCTTGCTGTATCTCCTTCGAGATGTCTGTAGTAGGGTTGTACCCTATCCTGTTAGTGGATGGACTTCCATCGATTTGGGTCCGGTGTTTCCACGGTTATCTCGGTATGGGAGCCACCTCCTGAAGCGACGGCACAGCATGCTACATACCAGGGCCCGGTCTGTCTCTGTTATCTGATCCTTGACCTCGAGTCTATAGGGAGTTCACTTTGCATGCATGTATACTCATACTCTCGCACTGAGCGTTTTATGCTCACGTCTCGTACTCTGTATTTTCTGGACACCCTATTCCATGGGGCAGGTTTGCGATTGGACGAGGAGGGTGGATCCAGGAGGGGCTAGTCAGTGGTTGGCCAGCTGGAGCTTCGTCTAGGCTTTATTACTGTTGTTTGGGTTTATACAGCTATTCGATTTGGTTGTATAATATTGGATAATTACAGATTCCTTTACCTGGGATTGTATAATGTTATTGGTTTCCGCAGTTTTATTCTGATATCTGTTTTATTAAGTTAATTGCATGCCTAAGTTCTGTTTAGTAGGTGATCTGGGTAAGGGTCACTACATTTATGGTATCAGAGCATGCAAAAGATTTCTTGAGATTTAGTCTCATCTTGAGGTATTTTTGTAGATGTCAAATTGTGACGACCAGAGTTCTCATAGCAGTGTTGGTGGGCGTTGGGGTGATGCCGACCGGGAGCCTCGTCTAGAACGGCGTCATCGTCACCATGACAACGAGCGTTTCACTGTGCGTCGATTCTTAGCTATGGGTCCTAAGCCCTTAGTTGGAGGTGAGTCTCCGGAGGATGCGGAGAACTGGTTAGACCGCATGGAAACGACTTTTCAGACTTTCCAATGCACTGATGAGCAGAAGGTGGAGACCCTTGGCTATCTTCTGGATGGGCGTGCGCGCAGGTGGTGGAGGTTTACTTCTGCACCTTTTGTTACGGCGAGAGGAGTGGCCACCTGGGCCGAGTTCCGCACAGCTTTCCAAAAGCGGTATTTTCCTCCTGCACTCCAACAGTCGAAGGCAGGCGAGCTACTGAGTCTGCGACAGGGAACTATGTCTATCGATGAGTATCAGCAGAGGTTCTTTGATCTGCTATCCTATTGCCCCGAGATTGCTGATAGCTCAGAGATGAAGTATAATCTGTTCCTTCAGGGCCTTAACCCTGAGATCCATGACCGTGTGGCGGTTGGTGATGACATGTCCTACGAGGGTTTGGTGAGCCGTTGTCACCAGGCGGAGGACAGCATTCGGCGGAACAGGTCTTTCTCTCAGTCGAGACCTGCTAGTTCTTTGGCCCCCCATGCCCAGTCATTCAAGAAGTCCGGGTCTACTTCTTCCTCTGGTTCGGGAGGTGTTGTCCGTTTCGGTAAGAAAGGACAAGTGTGATCACTGTGGGAAGAACCATCCATCCGACAAGTGCCGCAGAGCTTCTGGAGCTTGTTTCCGTTGTGGAGAGACTGGTCATATCCGGAGGGATTGTCCACTGTCTGGGGGAGGCGGTTCTGGATCTGGTTCAGGATCTGGTTCTCAGGCTACCGTACAGCAGAGGTCGCAGGGACAGTCTGCTGGGAGTTCTCATTTGAGGCCACGAGCTTCTGGCCAGGTGTTTGCCCTGAGACATGATCAGGCTGTGGAGGAGAATGAGAAAGTCATCGCAGGTACATTTATGCTTTATGGTATACCTGCTCTTGTACTTATTGACACTGGTGCATCTCATTCCTTCATTTCTGCACGTTTTGTTAAGAGGCATAAATTACCATGCATTGCACTAGACGTAGTGATGTCTGTTTCTACCCCGACGGGCCAATCTGCTTTGGCTAAGCGTCTAGTGATGGGTTGCCCTTTAGAGTTCGAAGGGAACGTTCTGTTAGCGAATCTCATGGTCCTGGCGATGGACGACTTTGATTGCATTCTGGGAATAGATGTGCTGACTACCTATCGAGCTTCAGTGGACTGCTATCAGAGATTAGTACGCTTTCATCCGGAAGGGAGTGAGAGTTGGTTTTTCTATGGTGAGGGAGCGCGACCCCCGATGCCTTTGGTATCAGCTTTGAGAGCCTGTCGAGCTCTAGAGTCTGGCGGGGAAGGCTACCTTATCTATGCAGTTGATTTGTCCGCTGAGAGTATTGGGATAGAGAGCATTCCTGTTATGGATGAATTTCCAGATGTATTTCCTGATGAGATTCCGGGTTTTCCTCCTGCTAGGGAAGTCGAGTTTGACATAGAGTTGATGCCGGGTACTTCGCCTATTTCTAGAGCACCGTATCGTCTGGCTCCGTCAGAGATGCGTGAATTAAAGAATCAGATACAGGATCTTTTGGACAAGGGGTACATTCGTCCTAGTGTATCTCCTTGGGGAGCTCCTGTTCTCTTCGTAAAGAAGAAGGATGGGTCGATGCGGCTGTGCATTGACTATAGGCAGCTGAATCGAGTCACTGTGAAGAACAAGTATCCGTTGCCTCGTATTGATGACTTGTTTGATCAGCTGCAGGGTACTTCTATTTACTCCAAGATTGACTTGAGATCTGGGTATCATCAGTTGAGAGTCCGTGATCAGGACGTAGCCAAGACTGCATTCCGTACTCGCTATGGGCATTACGAGTTCCTAGTGATGCCATTTGGTTTGACTAATGCGCCGGCTATATTCATGGATTTGATGAACCGTGTCTTCAGGGAGTATTTGGACAAGTTTGTCGTGGTCTTCATTGACGACATCTTGGTGTATTCACGTAATACGGAAGAGCATGTTTCTCACTTGCGGTTGGTACTACAGACTCTTCGAGATGAGCAGTTGTACGCCAAGCTGAGCAAGTGTGAGTTCTGGATGGATAGAGTGGTCTTTCTTGGCCATATCATATCCAGGGAAGGGATTTCTGTTGATCCAAGCAAGATTGAAGCGGTACTTAATTGGTCGCGTCCGACGACGGTTGCTGAGATCCGTAGTTTTCTGGGTCTAGCAGGGTATTATCGTCGCTTCATTCTGAACTTCTCTCAGTTAGCTCGACCGTTGACGCAGCTTACCCGCAAGGGTGTGGATTTCGAGTGGTCCTCCGAGTGTGAGGAGAATTTCCGTGAGCTTCGACGGCGGTTGACTTCTGCGCCGGTGTTAGCATTACCATCAGGATCTGGAGGGTATGTAGTTTACACGGATGCTTCTCTTCAGGGGTTAGGTTGTGTCCTGACTCAGAATGGGCATGTGATCGCATACGCTTCTAGACAGCTGAAGCTTCACGAGGACAACTACCCAGTCCATGATTTGGAGTTAGCAGCCATTGTGTTCGCTTTGAAGATCTGGCGTCATTATCTGTATGGCGAGAAATTTGAGATCTTCACCGACCATAAGAGTCTCAAGTATTTGTTCACTCAGGCAGAATTGAACATGAGACAGAGACGTTGGATGGACTTGCTTAAGGACTATGATTGCGAGATTAAGTACCATCCAGGAGCTGCTAATCTCACCGCTGATGCTTTGAGTCGCAAGGTGCGACTATCCGCACTTCAGACTTGTTCGATGTCTAGTGCGATCAGTGACTGTTGTACTTCAGGTTATACCTTCAAGCATAAGAAAGGTATGCAGAGTATCCAGATGTTTGCGATATTATCTGAGCCAGCCTTGTACTCGCGGATCCGAGATGCTCAGATGTCTGATTCGAAGACCCAGCGTTTAGCTCGTCTAGCTAACGAGGGTAGCTCGTCTTGATTTCATTATCAGTCAGATGGCTTTCTGTGTTTGTCTGGTAGGCTTGTGATTCCACAGGATGAAGAGTTGCGAGAGGAGATTTTGTCTCAGGCACATCGCACTAAGTTGAGTATTCATCCTGGGAGCAACAAGATGTACAAGGATCTACGTACTCGTTTCTGGTGGAAGGGAATGAAACGCAGTGTTTATCAGTTTGTTTTGAGATGTTTGGTGTGTCAACAGGTCAAGGCAGAGCACCGACGACCTGGAGGATTGCTTCACAGTCTGCCTATTCCTGAATGGAAATGGGAGTTTATCACTATGGACTTTGTGACCCATTTGCCGGTATCCCCGAGGAACTGTGATGCTATCTGGGTGGTGGTGGACCGACTCACCAAGTCAGCACATTTCATTGCCTATAGCCGAGAGTACTCTGTGGATCGCATGGCACGGATGTACATTCAGGAGATCGTTCGACTTCATGGAGTGCCTGTGAGCATTGTCAGCGATCGGGACCCCAGGTTTACTTCTAGATTCTGGGGGAGTGTTCAGCGTGCGATGGGTACTACTCTCAGTTTGAGTACAGCCTATCATCCAGAGACTGATGGTCAGTCAGAGCGCACTATCCGTACGTTAGAGGATATGCTTAGAGCGTGCGTCTTGGATTTTGGTTCAGCCTGGCAGGATCATTTGCCGTTGATCGAGTTCGCTTACAACAACAGCTATCACACTAGTATTGGGATGGCACCTTTTGAAGCGTTGTATGGGCGACGTTGTCGTACTCCACTCTTCTGGGAAGAAGTGGGGGAGAGACAGGCTGAGGGACCGGAGTTTATCCAGCAGGTGATAGACATTGTTGATCAAATCAAGAAATGGATTAAGACTGCACAGGATCGTCAGGCCAGTTATGCTAATATCAAGCGTAGGCCTTTGCAGTTCGAGGTCGGGGAGAAAGTGTTTCTGAGAGTGTCACCTTTCCGCAAGATTCTCAGATTTGGCCTTAAGGGCAAGTTGTCTCCCAGATTTATCGGTCCGTTTGAGATCTTGGAGAGCATTGGCGATTTGGCTTATCGACTAGCTTTGCCACCGCATCTATCCAGCATTCACGACGTGTTCCACGTATCTCTGTTGCGACGGTATGTGGCGGATGAATCTCATATTCTGCAGCGGTCTGAGGTTCAGGTAGACAAGGATTTGACTTATGTTGAGAAACCTCTTCGTATCCTGGATTATAAGGATAAGGTTTTACGGAACAAAGTCATTCCTTTGGTTTTAGTTCAGTGGCAGCGCCGAGGCACTGAGGAAGCTACTTGGGAGCTTGAGGACAGGATGCGTAAAGACCATCCTGAGTTGTTTTGATTTCATTCTTTAAGTTGTATTCAGTTGCAAACTCTGTAAACGTTTGATTTGAATAAAGAATGTTTCTGATTTCTGTATGTGCATTCGGTACTTAAGATCTGATTTCGAGGACGAAATATCTTAAGTGGGGGAGAATGTAGTAGCCCGAACCCTAATTGAGTAATTAAAGGATTAATGCTAATTAAATAAATTTGGGATTGGACGGATCGGAAGCTCCGAAGGGACGATCGGAAGCTCCAATCGGGATCGGAAGCTCCGATCGGGATCGGAGGCACTGATGATATTACGTCATCCATGACGTGTGGCTGGATCGGAAGCTCCGATCAGGACCGGAGGCTCCGATCACCCCTATCTGGAGTCAACAAGTGATATTTTGACACGTGGCAGATCAGGATCTTCGGAAGCTCCGATGGCAGGATCGGACGTTCCGATCCAGGTTCGGACGTTCCGATCGAGGATCGGAGGCTCCGATCGTTGTCTATAAATAGAAGGCCGAGACTTCATTTCTCCTTGCCAATTCCGGATTTCCTCTCTATTTCTAGTCATATTCGAGCTGTTCTAGTCTTCTTAGGCTTGGTCCGGAGGTCGGAGAGGCGTTCGATAGTCGTAGCGGAGTTGTGCCCAAGTTCTGGAGGCATCGACATCAAAGGGCTAACGACGGACGAAGGTATAGCTTTTGCTTCCTATAAATATTTAGGAGTATGCAATAGCTTAGTTAAGGCTTTTAGAGCACTGTAATGATAGTAGTATCATTTCGCTGTGTAGGCGGACTTTAGGCTTGGACTTAGAGCTGGTAGTGCCTACCTGGTATTTGAGGTACGAAAGTACTGTTCGAGATATCCTGACTGAGTATGCATGTATTATGTGACCGCATGATTTATATGCCATGATATTATGCTGCATTCATTTGCATCTTGATGTATCTCCTTCGAGATGTCTGTAGTAGGGTTGTACCCTATCCTGTTAGTGGATGGACTTCCATCGATTTGGGTCCGGTGTTTCCACGGTTATCTCGGTATGGGAGCCACCTCCTGAAGCGACGGCACAACATGCTACATACCAGGGCCCGGTCTGTCTCTGTTATCTGATCCTTGACCTCGAGTCTATAGGGAGTTCACTTTGCATGCATGTATACTCATACTCTCGCACTGAGCGTTTTATGCTCAGGTCTCGTACTCTGTATTTTCTGGACACCCTATTCCATGGGGCAGGTTTGCGATTGGACGAGGAGGGTGGATCCAGGAGGGGCTAGTCAGTGGTTGGCCAGCTGGAGCTTCGTCTAGGCTTTATTACTGTTGTTTGGGTTTATACAGCTATTCGATTTGGTTGTATAATATTGGATAATTACAGATTCCTTTACCTGGGATTGTATAATGTTATTGGTTTCCGCAGTTTTATTCTGATATCTGTTTTATTAAGTTAATTGCATGCCTAAGTTCTGTTTAGTAGGTGATCTGGGTAAGGGTCACTACAGTATTTATATTTAATGAAATATAAGTTTGAAGCATTTGAAAAGTTCAAAGAATTCAAGGCTGAAGTAGAAAACAAGCTAGGTAAAAGTATTAAAGCACTTCGATCAGATCGAGGTGGAGAATACTTGAGTACCGAGTTTTTGGACTATCTAAAAGAGAATGGGATTCTCTCTCAGCGGACTCCTCCTATGACACCACAGCTTAATGGTGTATCGGAGCGTCGTAATCGAACTTTGTTGGACATGGTTCGGTCCATGATGAGCTTCACTGAGCTTCCACCTTCGTTTTGGGGCTATGCGCTTGAAACGGCGGTATTGTTGTTGAACAACGTCCACACTAAAGCAGTGGACAAAACACCATACGAGTTATGGAATGGCAAAGCTCCTAAGTATTCGTACTTGAGGATTTGGGGATGTCCTGCTTACGTGAAGCGGACAGTGGGAGATAAGTTGGATAGTCGATCCAGCTTATGTTATTTTGTAGGGTATCCGAAGAATTCAATCGGATATTATTTCTATTATCCTGCTGAAACAAAGGTGTTTGTTTCAAGGAATGCCACCTTCTTGGAGAAGGAGTTCTTATTGGATAAGAAAGGCGAGATGATGGAACTCGAAGAAATTCGAGAAGAACCCGAAATACAAAATAACGATCCTACACCTCAGGATCCATTACTGGACACGCCTATACCTAGAAGATCCGAGAGGACTTCTAGACCTCCTATTCGATATGGTCTTCTTCTTGAAGGGGATCAAGATGAACCCGATGTTGGATGTGATCCAAGAAACTTCAAGGAAGCAATTTCTGATGCGGATTCAAATTTATGGCTTGAAGCTATGCAGTCGGAAATAGATTCGATGCATACAAACCAAGTTTGGTCTCTAGTAGATCCTCCCGATGGAATTGTTCCAATAGGGTGTAAATGGATCTACAAGAGAAAGCTTGGGCCTGATGGTAAGGTATTGACCTACAAGGCGCGATTTGTTGCGAAAGGTTATACTCAAAGACAAGGAGTTGACTATGATGAAACCTTTTCACCAGTTGCAATGTTCAAGTCCATAAGAATCCTTATTGCCATAGCTGCATGGTATGACTATGAGATATGGCAAATGGATGTGAAGACTGCTTTTCTTAATGGAGACATTAAGGAAGAAATCTATATGAAGCAGCCTGAGGGGTACACATCCATGGGAAGCGAGCATAAGGTATGCAAGCTTCAGAGATCAATTTATGGTCTAAAACAAGCATCAAGAAGTTGGAACCAGAAATTTGATGAAACAATAAAAGATTTTGGTTTCATCAAGAATCCGGAGGAACCATGCGTGTACAAGAAAGTAGTTAAGGATGCTGTGACATTCTTAGTACTTTATGTTGATGACATCCTACTCATTGGGAATGATGTAGGGATGTTGCAGTCAACAAAGATATGGTTATCAGGTAGATTCTCGATGAAGGATTTGGGTGAGGCATCCTATATTCTAGGGATACAGATCTATAGAGATAGATCTAAGAGAATGATAGGACTCACTCAATCAACCTACATCGACACCATATTGAAATGGTTTTCAATGGATGGGTCCAAGAGAGGACATCTACCCATGTGTCATGGATTTTCTCTATCCAAGTCTATGTGTCCCAAGACTGATGAAGAGATAGAGAAAATGACACATGTACCATATGCGTCAGCCATAGGTAGTATCATGTATGGGATGATATCTACCAGACCGGATGTAGCATTTGCTCTGAGTGTCACGAGCAGATATCAAGCTAATCCCGGTCAAATGCATTGGAAAGCCGTGAAGGACATTCTTAAGTACTTACGAAGGACTAAGAATATGTTCATGGTATATGGAGGAAGAGAACTAAAATTGGAAGGCTATACCGACTCTAGCTTCCAAAGTGACGTGGATGACTCGAAGTCAACCTTTGGATTTGTGTTCATGCTCAATGGTGGTGCTGTCTCTTGGAAGAGTTCCAAGCAGGACACCACAGCGGATTCCACCACTGAAGCAGAATACATTGCAGCATCAGCTGCTGCTAAAGAGGCCGTTTGGATGAGGAATTTCGTCCAAGAGTTGGGCGTTATTCCTGAAGTTGTTGGTCCAGTCCCGGTGTACTGTGACAACACGGGTGCCGTTGCTCAGGCAAAGGAACCAAGGTCTCATCAAAGATCCAAACACGTACTGAGGAAATACCACATCATCCGGGAGATTGTGGAAAGAGGAGACATCACTGTCGAAAGAGTGGCCTCTGCAGACAATATCGCTGATCCACTTACTAAGCCCTAGCCAGGACCATTATTTGACAAACATCGCGAAACAATGGGTCTACGTAGTATGACTAGTTGGCTATAGGGCAAGTGGGAGATTGAAAGAGTGGGTGCCCGGTGAGCCAACTTGTGGCTAAGGGCTTTGATGACTCTTTGTATAAACAATATTTTGTTTAATATAATTTACACTTTTATTAATGGCAATGACTTTATCTTTCTTCATATTGTTATATTGTGATATACTATTGTTGTTTTGATAAAGACCTTGAATATACTATAGTGTATGTAAGATGTGGTAGAACATGGAGATGTCTATCATGAAACACATCTTATAGTCACTGTATATTCTAAACTGTTCCTAGTCGATTGAGCCGTCCGATAATAAGGATAAGGATCGCTCGAGTTTGAGACTAGAATTTGCGATGCAGAGTACCACGTTTCATTGGTAGGGAACATAGAGATGTTCAAAGCATGCAAATGGATATTCATATGATGAATGATCGAACTACCCTATTCGGACTTTCCAAGTGGTTATCACTTATCGAGTGGATAAAATCCGCGGTTTTGGTTGTACACCATTAGTCCTTACTACTTGAAACATCATTGAGACTCTATATGCTAGTACTGTGCTTTGACTCGTTTACCGACTCTATTGGGGTCATCAGGTGTCGGGATTGGGTACAGTTACAACACATATAGGAGTCGATGCTTTGTTGTCAAGGATTCACCACATGCTTGCGAGTGTGGATATCCTATGCGATCTGAGGAGATATTAGTGTGACGAATCTCTGGCCAGAGTACATGATGTGATTTAAGAAATGGTTTCTTAGTAGCACATGCGATGTCACTAGTTGATCTTCAAGATGTATTGCATAGTTATCGAATCTCGAGCGACTCTCGATATACCAATGGTTGTTGATTCGATCGGGATATTTGGATGAATGGACCGTACTGTACGCTAACCAAAATCTATTGGTTCTTGTAGGCACTATCAGTGATACCTAGGGAATCATGGGGCGATGTTGCTAGGCGCTCTTACCATGATTCGATGGGCAAGTCGAAAATTGTTGTTCCGAGTCACAAGGAGTTGTGAGCCCATGGATAGCTGTATCCCTGAACCATTGAGGGTCACATAGTGTAATGGATTTTTAATCCCCGTTGAGATAGTTAAATTTAAAGAGTTAAATTTAATGAACAAAGAAGTTGGACTTCTTAATTATGAGTAGAGGAGTAAGATTTCCTAAAATGACATAGGGATGGACATTTTTGGAAACCACTGAATTCGGATTCAGAAAAATTTATCTTGACTTTAAAAGGTGCAGAAATGGTTTCTGTGCACATTGGTGAAATTGGTTTATCAATCGGAGTCACGATGAATTTTATATTAATTTCTGAACATGCGGGCTTTGCTTGTCGAGCTTGAACTTATGACTAATGGGCCCTAAGCTGTTAGTGGCCTACATTATAAATAAGTTATTGCAGTACAGAAATTACACACAACAGGTCATAAAATAATTTTCAAAAACCCTAATTTTATTTATTGTGGCCGCCGCCCCCTCTCCCTCTGCTTGAGAAAAATCCAGCCTGTGATTTTGAATTACAGTCTGGTTTAACGGATCAAATTCGTTAATCTCTTCGTAGAAACTTCTGATAGATTTTCTAGTGCAATCTATCATAGGGATTAAATATCCGTTCGTGGACCTGATTGAAGAACAGTTCGTCCATCAGTTCCAGGGATATACAACAAGAGCAGAGAAATCTGTTGGTGTCCAAAATCTCGATTCGAGATTAAAGGTAAAAATTTTATAATTGTTATTTAATTTTTACACACCCAATTTAATCGTAAGGTTGATACCTATTATGGAATCGTTCCATACAAAAATTTTAAACTTCCGCTGCACCGGGTATCAATCATAATTGATCTGATCGCCGCGTTCTCCAACACCTACACCGTTGGCAGAAATTGCTCCAGGAGAACCCGGGAACGAAATCGACCTTGAGAATCCTCCTGATTTCTCAGTGTTGAATCGTATGTTCCCAACACAGCCAATAGTGAGAAGGTCAAAGTGCCAAGCGGGCTTCAACCCCGATTTTACTACCAATAAGAGATTTCGTGGTAAGGGGGAGACTTCACGTCCTATTTTGGATGATCCAGATTTCTCATCTGGAGATGATTCTTTGGATCAGAATTTTGAGGTGGTTGCTAGGACAAAAACCGTTGTTGCTGAAAATGCCAAATCAAATAAAGGAGTTTCGTCTAGTGGTGATGATTCTTCTGATGAAATTTCTACTGATGTGGCTTCTACTGAGAAAGAGTCATCTAGTGTTGCTGTTGCAGATGATACCACAAAGCCAACCACAGAGGCTCCAGTGTCTACTGATGAGGAAATTTCACTGGCCACTTTCATGGCGAATATTCGGAAAACCAAGGCTAAACCAGTTGCACCTTCACAAGTTCCATCTGATGGTGATGAACCAGATGCTGAAATGTTGCAAGAGTTTGAGAATAACGGGCCCCAGGAGTTTGATAGTTCATCTTCTTCGAGTTCTGAGGAAGAAGACTATGAGGATGTTGCTTCTGATGGTTCTGGAAGTTCTGAGGAACAAGCTGCTGATGACAGTGTTGCCAACACTGATGACAACACTGCTGAATCTGACTCTGATATTGATCCTGCTAAGGCATACAATATTCAGTTTTATTCAAAGGAATCTGCTGATGAATGGGAAGCTCTGTCTGGAAAAGACTGTTGGGAAGAAATAAATATTGATGAAGTGTCTTTTGAAAAGCAGAACTTGGTGACTTTCTTGAAAAAACAGAATTTATATTCTACTGTCACCACTGCCGGACTATTTTCAAGAAGAGCTGTGTTAGAATTTTACTGCAATCTGAACATGAAGACTGGAGATGAAGAATCATTTAAGTTTGGAAGAGTGTACATCCGAGAAAAGGTGTATGATTTTACTCCTGTTTTGATCAATGAGCACTAAAATACTCCTGATATCGATGATGATGCAGTTACTGAGGATATTGATCAAGTCACTAAAGTGATCACTGGAGGGATGGTTCAAAAATTTCTGCTTCACCCGGACAGGTTGTCAGCTGCAAAGCTTACTTCTTTCTTTTCTATGTTTCACAAAATTGCGATCAGGAATTGGACGCCTTCTACCAATACAACAGTGGTAACTAAGCCACAAGCTCTTGCGCTATTTGCCATTGGTACTCAAGCTCCTTTGGATTTTGGAAATTTTGTGTTTGAAAATATTATGACCTTTCGAGAAGGTGGTTGGAAAGCAACTAAGTTTCCGTTTCTTTTATTGATCTATGGTATGCTGGAATCTCAAGGCTTCACGAAAGAGGATGATGAAGAATTGATTGGAGGAGATGAGCTTATCAAGATCGCACCTAGTTTGCTGAAAGGAAATAGGATGATTGATCTACCATGGACTGGTGTTGTACCCATTGTCGCCAACACTGAGTCTGTTCCAACCATGACCATTCTTAACACTACTGTGATTATGTTGAATTCTATGGCAATACGTGCTCAAATGGCTCATGCTGAACTGAAAATTGCACAAGACAAAGCTGATCTCGAGTACTATGAAGCCTTAATGGCTGAGTAGAGGACTAAACTTGGAATACCAGGGCCCTCTGGACAAAAAGGGGGAGTAGAATCAAATCAAGTGCTGAGCAAGCTGAAAAAGCAGATGATTAGTTATGGTTGATCGTAATTGGTTTTAGGATTTTTTTTTTCTTATCCTTATCTTTTGTTATTTTGCTCTGAGTTAGTAATATTTTTCTGAGTTGATTAGGTTGTGCTCCTTATTACTCTCTGATATGATATTAAACTATTTGCTACTCTGATCTAGTCAGTGTTGAGAGTTGGTGTTGTCAACACAATCACACAACACTGTGTTCTGAGATGATTAAATTCAGGTGGAGCTTTAGTTACATAAGATAGGGGGAGTTATTTGCACTTGTTTGTGTTTTTTGTCCAAAAAGGCAAAAAGGGGGAGTTTGAAAGAACATGTTGTGCATATGTCTTTTAAATTATTTCCTTATTGCATTCAATTTCTATATTTATAGTTTTGCCTTTCTTAGAACATGTTTTAAAATTTGTAATATCAGATATATCTTGATTCGAAATATGTGATTTCTGATGATATATTGTTTCCATGCTTTGTAGGTTCTTATTTATGGAAACATATTGAAGATCTATTTATAGGAGTGCTTGGACCGATCTGATAACACGACAATCAAGAGAGAAGAGAGTGAAACGTAGAGAGCAAAATACATAGAGAAAGTACTGCAGAAATTCTAGAGTGTTGAAGATCGATCATTGAAGAATTTCTGAACAGATACTACTGCTACGTTATGTTTCCGAGTAGTGTTGGAAACACTGAAGAACACACGAGTGAAGTGTTGTTCAGAAAGTGTTTCTTTGGTTTTCGTTTTTCGGTTTAGAACTTCCTATTGATGTTTTATTCTAGTTTTTACTAGTTTTTAGGAAGTCTTTTATTTTCTCAATCTGTTGAGAAAAGTAGATTTTTCGTAAAACAATCAGTAGTTGTTTTTTGTAAACTGATTTAATTTTCTTGGGATTATTTCGCCATGAGGCATAGTACAAGTACTTAGTACTTGTGCATAAATATCTGTGTGCTATTTACTTTTACTGTTAGTTAATTATTCTGATGCATAGTGTTATCGTGAAGTGTTGACAACACTGAAAGATAACACACACTCGAAAAGTTTTCTGGTATTTCTGTGATTTCATACTGTCCAAACCTTACAGCTACTTCAAATCCACAAAGTACTGAACCCGGCCTGTCACGTCTCATTCAAAATTTGATTGAATATATCGGGTATGATAATATCTTATTAATAAATACAGAAATCACACGGTGTAGATACTCAAAAGCAAACTTGTGACGAATCTTAACGCCCCTACTATTGCTTCCTTTTCTTCAAGAGGCCCGAATAGAATTTTTCCAAATATTATGAAGGTACATATAGTAAATATTTACGGCCATTACAGCATTTTAAAGAACTAGTAATATGCACGTGTGTCGCACGTGAAAGCATATATGTACTAAAATAAATTAGAATGAGAATTAAAATAAAATAAAATTAATTATAATAAGATTCTTGAAATTAATTTGAAAATCACATTGTAACAAATGTAAGAATTTTATTTTGTCACTTTAACGTCTTTCACATCCGATCCATTCCTTTGTTTAATTAGATTTCTTGTTCTTTGAGTAAATGCAGACAATTTCTCATCATAAGCAATGTCGATGTTTTCAGTTGTTGCTTCTTTTGGTGGTTGCACATTTTTTGTCTTGTTTGTAGATTTGGGTGAATCCTTTTTTTTTTTCGTCTCTCTCTCTTTGGTGTCCTTTGTTGTGGTGGTATTTCAGCTTCATATTTTTTTTGCAATGGTTTTTGAAATGCTTCCACCACAATAGAGAGAGACTTCTTCTTCTTCTTGAGAAGATCTTTATCCATCTTGAAAATAAATATATGTTCTTTCTTGATCGGATTGTCAAGAGTACTTGTGATTTTTGGTTCCCCTTCATCCTATTATCATATATTAAAAATGTGTTTTATATCATTTAATTCATAAATGGAAAATTGAGAATTGTAATTAGCAATCATGTACACCTTTTTTAGCAAGTCAATATATTTGTTCACCGAGCAACCAATATACTCTGAAGCCGCGTCTTCAAATAATGTAATCCCTGTCGTTGTGTCATTTTTCACCATCATTGTTAAGAGAAATCTATAGATTTTCAATTGACATCAAAGTGTTATAAGTAGAATTTTTAATATAAATTGAATAATTGAAAAGATTACCTACGTGAAAATAAAAATTTCTCATCAATTCCCCAACCGAGAAAATGATTACCTTGGCATGATTTGAGCATCATGCATCTTGCAATTGATACAGTTGATGACATCCGTTATTTTTACGATCGCTTTGAGACAACTGGTACACACGTCATACCATGGATTTGATTTATTTTCAATCTCATATATAGACGCTTTAAACCAGTAAAGCCGTTCCTATGAAAATAATTAAATAAATAACATTAATGTGCATGGGTTATTGTGATCGGACATAAATAAAAAATATATATTTGTAAGATATATATATATATATATATATATATATATAACACAGGCTACAGAATGTCATGGGGACACAAAGTCTGAATTCATAGTGGATTGAAAAAATAATTAGAGAATGCGACGAGATCAAATTACATCAATGGTTGGATGAATGTCCTCCTTTGACACCGGTATAAAAATATATTTATTTCCCATCATATATTTTTGTTGGAAAACGTGTTCAGATCAATTAAGAATTGATATCCGGTGTAGCGGAAGTTTAAAATTTTATTTTATTATATGGAACGATTCCATATATGGGTATCAAAACTTTTACGATTAAATTTGTTCAAGTAAAAATAAAACCACAATTAAATTTTTACCTCGTCAAGCAAAGGCTTGATCGTGGACTCCAACAGAATTTAATCTGCTCTTCTTGTAAATCCCGGGAACCGATGACAGTCACGATCTAACTCCGGAATTAGGTCCACGAATGAAAAACAGAAACCCTCTGATTGACTGCACTAGAAATCAATCAGAAGTTTTACATAGAGAATAAACAAATATGATCTATTAATTCAATTTGTAATTTTTCACAAAAATCACAAGTCGAATTTTCTCCAAAAAGGACAGAGGAATTTTTGAAAAACCTCTTGAATAATATAGACTGATTTTCGAAAATTGCTAGACTGAAAGCTTGTGTAATTTTCGAACACAGTACATATATTTATAGATAATTTCTAGACTAGATTAAGTTATAATTGCATTAGGACTCTAACTCCTTAGGGCCCACAATCCATAACTTAAGCCCAACAAGCCAAACCCGTTGTTCTAGAAATTAATATAAAATTCATCGTGACTCCGATTGATAAACTGATTTTACCAATGTGCACAGAAACCATTTCTGCATCTTTTAAAGTCAAGATAATTTTTATGAATCCGAATTCAGTGATTTCCAAAAATACCCATCCCTATGTCATTTTAGGAAATCCCACTCCCTTTTAATTAAGAAGTCCAACTTCTCTTTCATTAAATTTAACTCTTTAAATTTAACTATCTCTACGGGGTTTTAGTAATCCATTACTTGTGTAACCCTCAATGGTTCAGGAATACAGCTAGCCGTGGGCTCACAACTCCTTGTGACTCGGAACAACAATTTCCGACTTACCCATCGAATCATGGTAAGAGCGCCTAGCAACATCGCCCCATGATTCCTTAGGTATTACTGATAGTGCCTGCAAGAACCAGTAGATTTTGGTTAGCATACAGTATGGTCCCTTCATCCATATATCCCGATCGAATCAACAACCATTGGTATATCGAGAGTCGTTCGAGATTCGATAACTATGCATAACATCTTGGAGATCTATTAGTGACATCGCATGTGTTACTAGGAACACCAAGTAACCTAAAACACATCATGTACTCTGGCCAGAGATTCGTCACACTAATATCTCCTCAGATCGCATAGGATATCCACACACGCAAGTATGTGGTGAATCCTTGACAACAAAGCATCGACTCCTATATGTGTCGTAACTGTACCCAATCCCGACACCCGATGACCCCAATAGAGTCGGTAAACGAGTCAAATTACAGTACTAGCATATAGAGTCTCAATGATGTTTCAAGTAATAAGGACTAATGGTGTACAACCAAAACCGCGGACTTTATCCACTCGATAAGTGATAACCACTTGGAAAGTCCGAATAGGGTAGTTCGATCATTCATCATATGAATATCCATTTGCATGCTTTGAACATCTCTATGTTCCATACCAATGAAACGTGGTACTCGGCATCACAAATGCTAGTCTCAATCTCGAGCGATCCTTATCCTTATTTGCGGACGGCTCAATTGACTAGGAACAGTTTAGAATATACAGTGACTATAAGATGTGTTTCATGATAGCCATCCCCATGTGCTACCACATCTTACATACACTATAGTATATTCAAGGTCTTTATCAAAACAACAATAGTATATCATAATATAACAATATGAAGAAAGATAAAGTCAATGCCATTATAAAAGTGTAAATTATATTAAACAAAAGATTGTTTTACATAGAGTCATAAAAGCCCTTAGCCACAACTTGGCTAACCGGGCACCCACTCTTTCAATCTCCCACATGCCCTAAAGCCAACCGGTCATACTAAATAATCCCATTGCTTTGCGATGTTTGTCAAAAAATGGTCCTGGCAATGGCTTAGTAAGCGGATCAGCGATATTGTCTGTAGAGGCCACTCTCTCGACACTGATGTCTCCTCTTTCCACGATCTCTCGGATGATGTGGTATTTCCTTAGTACATGTTTGGACTTCTGATGAGACCTTGGTTCCTTTGCCTGAGCAACGACACTCGTGTTGTCACAGTATACCAAGACTGGACCAACAGCTTCAGGAATTACACCCAACTCTTGGATGAATTTCCTTATCCAAACCGCCTCTTTAGCAGCAGCTGATGCTGCAATGTATTCTGCCTCAGTGGTGGAATCCGCTGTGGTGTCCTGCTTGGAACTCTTCCAAGAGACAGCACCACCATTGAGCACGAATACAAATTCAGAGGTTGATTTTGAGTCATCCACGTCACATTGGAAGCTAGAGTCGGTATAGCCTTCCAACTTCAATTCTCTCCCTCCATAAACCATGAAAAAATTCTTAGTCCTTCGCAAGTACTTAAGAATATCCTTCATGGCTATCCAATGCATTTGACCGGGATTGGTTTAGTATCTGCTCGTGACGCTCAGAGCATAGGCCACATCCGGCCTGGTAGATATCATCCCATACATGATACTACCTATGGCTGACGCATATGGCACGTGTGTTATCTTCTCTATCTCTTCGTCAGTCTTGGGACACATAGACTTGGATAGAGAAACTCCATGACACATAGGTAGATGTCCTCTCTTGGACTCATCCATAGAAAACCTTTTCAATATGGTGTCGATTTAGGTTGATTGAGTGAGTCCTATCATTCTTTTAGATCTATCTCTATAGATCTGAATTCCTAGAATATAGGATGCCTCACCTAAATCCTTCATCGAGAATCTACCTGATAACCATATCTTTGTTGACTGCAACATCCCTACATCATTCCCCATGAGTAGGATGTCATCAACATAAAGTACTAAGAATGTTACCGCATTCTTAACTACTTTCTTGTACACGCATGGTTCCTCCGGGTTCTTGATAAAACCAAAATCCTTTATCGTTTCATCAAATTTCTGGTTACAACTTCTTGATGCTTGTTTGAGACCATAGATTGATCTCTGAAGCTTGCATACCTTATGCTCGCTTCCCATGGATGTGTATCCCTCAGGCTGCATCATATAGATCTCTTCCTTAATGTTTCCATTAAGAAATGCAGTCTTTACATCCATTTGCCATATCTCATAGTCATACCATGCTGCTATGGCAATAAGGATTCTTATGGACTTGAACATTGCGACTGGTGAAAAGGTTTCATCATAGTCAACTCCTTGTCTTTGAGTATAACCTTTTGCCACCAATCGTGCCTTTTAGGTCAATACCTTTCCATCAGGCCCAAGCTTTCTCTTTTAGATCCATTTGCACCCAATTGGAACAATTCCATCGGGAGGATCTACTAAAGACCAAACTTGGTTAGAATGCATCGAGTCTATTTTCGATTGCATAGCTTTAAGCCATAAATTTGAATCCGCATCAGAAATTGCTTCCTTGAAGTTTCTTGGATCACATCCAATGTCGGGTTCACTTTGATCCCCTTCAAGAAGAATACCATATCTAATAGAAGGCCTAGAAGTCCTCTCGGATCTCCTAGTAATAGGCGTGTCTTGTGATGATTCTTGAGGTGTAGGATCGCTATTTTGTATCTCGGGTTCTTCTCGAATTTCTTTGAGTTCCATCATCTTGCCTTTCTTATCCAATAAGAACTCCTTCTCCAAGAAGGTGGCATTCCTTGAAACAAACACTTTTGTTTCAGCAGGATGATAGAAATAATATCCGATTGAATTCTTCGGATACCCTACAAAATAACATAAGGTGGATCGACTATCCAACTTATCTCCCACTGTCTGCTTCACGTAAGCAGGACATCCCCAAATCCTCAAGTACGAATACTTAGGAGCTTTGCCATTCCATAACTCGTATGGTGTTTTATCTACTGCTTTAGTGTGGACGTTTTTTAACAACAATACCGTCGTTTCAAGCGCGTAGCCCCAAAACAAAGGTGGGAGCTCAGTGAAGCTCATCATAGATCGAACCATGTCCAACAAAGTTCGATTGCGACGCTCCAAAACACCATTTAGCTGAGGTGTCATCGGAGGAGTCCACTGAGAGAGAATCCCATTCTCTTTTAGATAGTCCAAAAACTCGGTACTTAAGTATTCTCCACCTCGATCCGATCGAAGTGCCTTAATACTTTTACCTAGTTTGTTTTCTACTTCAGCCTTGAATTCTTTGAACCTTTCAAATGCTTTAGACTTATATTTCATTAAATATAAATACCCATACCTAGAATGATCATCGGTAAAGGTAATGAAGTAGGTGTTGCCACATTTAGTACCAATCCTAAATGGACCGCAAACATCTGTATGGATCAAATCCAACAGATTTTGACTACGCTCAGGTTTCCCTTTGAAATGAGATTTAGTCATTTTTCCCTTTAGGCAGGACTCACAAGTAGGTAGAGAGTTAATATCAGACATATCAAACATGTCCTCTCCCACTAGCTTGTTCATCCTCCTTGAGGAAATATGACCTAGCCTAGCATGCCAAAGGTTTGCCGGGTTTTGACTATCGTCCTTTCTTTTAATTGTTGTTACCGGTTTATCAACATAATTAATTGGAACGTCTTTTAATTTTAAGCTATATAGATCGTTTTCAAGTTGTCCATTTCCAATCAAACATTCATTTTTGTAAATATTGCAAATCTCATTCACAAAATTGCAAGAAAAACCATCTCTATCAAGCATAGAAATAGATATAATGTTTTTAACCAAATTCGGAACATATAAAACATCTCTCAAAAATAACTTAAAATTGTTCTGCAAAACTAAATAAATGTCTCCTATAGCTTTGGCTTCGACTCTAGAACCATTCCCGAGCCTTAGCTGGGTCTCACCCATCCTTAGCTTACGACTTCTTGTCATCACCTGCAAATCATTGCAAATGTGAGATCCACATCCGGTATCCAATACCCAAGAAGAAGTATTAAGCGAAACATTTATTTCAATGTAAAACATACCCTTTGCAGTTCGCAACTGTTCGAGGTATTCCTTGCAGTTACGTTTCCAATGACCGGGTTTCTTGCAGTAATGGCAAACGTTTTCATCTTTTGTCCCAATTGAAGCCTTGGCCTTTCCCTTCTTATTTGGTACAATCTTCTTGGGCGGGGCAGAACGTTTCTTACCCTTTCCACTTGGTCCTTTCTTAGAGTTAGAAGAGGAGCCAACCAAGAGTACCGGTTTATCCTTCTTTAGTGTGGCTTCATATGTGACAAGCATATTGACCATCTCTTCAAGGGTGGCCTCTATCTTGTTCATATTGAAGTTCATCACAAAATCGTCAAACGATGAAGGAAGTGATAGAAGCAACAAGTCCGCGCTAAGTTCATGCTCCAAAGTCAAGTCGAGTGTTATCAACTTTTAAATGAGCCCAATCATGCGCACCCCATGCTCACGGACCGATGTCCCATCTCGCATGTGGCTCGTCATGAGCTCTCTGACGGTGGCATACCTCTCCGACCTTGACTGAGCTCCAAAGAGTTCCTTGAGGTTCTTGTGAATGTCAGCAGCATTCACGGTATCCTCAAATCTCCTTTGAAGCTCATCAGACATCGAAGCCTGCATGTAGCATTTGGCCTTGATATCATGGTCCCACCATAAATCAAGTTTGGCCAACTCTTCCGGACTTGTATTAGCCAGGGCTTCCTTCGGAGGCGGCTTCTCTAACACGTAGAAAGCTTTTTCCGAAGTAAGAATAATTTTCAACTTACGGAACCATTCCGTATAGTTTGCGCCAGTCAATTTGTTTTGTTCGAGAATTGAAAACAGTGGATTGCGAGAAGTCATTGTAATAGTATACTGAAAAGGAAACAGACAATAATCAATGATTGTTTAATTAATTTACTAAGACATAAAATATGGCGAATTTTAATTTTATGAATTACACTCCCACTATTTTAACGATTTCACTACCCTCTAGTGAAAACGGGAAACTGTTTTCCTTGGTGAGAACATGGAGTCCAATTGACAAATCATGATCCCGAATAATATCAGCCAACCATAATTTTCAAAAGGTAGAGCCCAATTACTTCCAAAGTAACCCCCATGCTTTCCGACGAACAGGCCCCCCCAATAATATGAGCCGGACCGTATCCGCGGGTAGCATCTCATACATTGATCGTTGATGGAAGGTAGGAATATTTAAACAATATTTAAATTCCCTTTTTTTATTAATCTTGATATCAATTTTAAATCATATTTAAAATGAGGGATTTTTAATTTTGAAAATTTGTCTCATCATGCAATTTATGTATGCTTGCGGGATTCATACAACAAGTCGAATTTTCTCCAAAAGGGACAGAGGAATTTTCGAAAAACCTCTTGAATAATATAGACTGATTTTCGAAAATTGCTAGACTGAAAGCTTGTGTAATTTTCAAACACAGTACATATACTTATAGATAATTTCTAGACTAGATTAAGTTATAATTGCATTAGGACTCTAACTCCTTAGGGCCCACAATCCATAACTTAAGCCCAACAAGCCAAGCCCGTTGTTCTAGAAATTAATATAAAATTCATCGTGACTCCGATTGATAAACTGATTTTACCAATGTGCACAGAAACCATTTCTGCATCTTTTAAAGTCAAGATAATTTTTCTGAATCCGAATTCAGTGATTTCCAAAAATGTTCATCCCTATGTCATTTTAAGAAATCCCACTCCCTTTTAATTAAGAAGTCCAACTTCTCTTTCATTAAATTTAACTCTTTAAATTTAACTATCTCTACGGGGTTTTAGTAATCCATTACTTGTGTAACCCTCAATGGTTCAGGAATACAGCTAGCCGTGGGCTCACAACTCCTTGTGACTTGGAACAACAATTTTCGACTTACCCATCGAATCATGGTAATAGCGCCTAGCAACATCGCCCCATGATTCCCTAGGTATTACTGATAGTGCCTGCAAGAACCAGTAGATTTTGGTTAGCGTACAGTATGGTCCCTTCATCCATATATCCCGATCGAATCAACAACCATTGGTATATCGAGAGTCGTTCGAGATTCGATAACTATGCATAACATCTTGGAGATCTATTAGTGACATCGCATGTGTTACTAGGAACACCAAGTAACCTAAAACACATCATGTACTCTGGCCAGAGATTCGTCACACGAATATCTTCTCAGATCGCATAGGATATCCACACTCGCAAGTATGTGGTGAATCCTTGACAACAAAGCATCGACTCCTATATGTGTCATAACTGTACCCAATCCCGACACCTGATGACCCCAATAGAGTCGGTAAACGAGTCAAAGTACAGTACTAGCATATAGAGTCTCAATGATATTTCAAGTAATAAGGACTAATGGTGTACAACCAAAACCGCGGACTTTATCCACTCGATAAGTGATAACCACTTGGAAAGTCCGAATAGGGTAGTTCGATCATTCATCATATGAATATTCATTTGCATGCTTTGAACATCTCTATGTTTCATACCAATGAAACGTCGTACTCGGCATCACAAATGCTAGTCTCATTCTCGAGCGATCCTTATCCTTATTTGCGGACGGCTCAATTGACTAGGAACAGTTTAGAATATACAGTGACTATAAGATGTGTTTCATGATAGCCATCCCTATGTGCTACCACATCTTACATACACTATAGTATATTCAAGGTCTTTATCAAAACAACAATAGTATATCATAATATAACAATATGAAGAAAGATAAAGTCAATGTCATTATAAAAGTGTAAATTATATTAAACAAAAGATTGTTTTACATAGAGTCATAAAAGCCCTTAGCCACAAGTTGGCTAATCGGGCACCCACTCTTTCAATTTTAATAATGTATAAATATATATATATATATATATATATATATATATATATATAATACAGGCTACAAAATGTCATGGGGCCACAAATTCTGAATTCATTGTGGATTGAAAAAATAATTAGAGAATGCGACGAGATCAAATTACATCAATTGTTGGATGAATGTCCTCCTTTGACACCGGTATAAAAATATATTTATTTCCCATCATATATTTTAATAATGTATAAATATATATATATATATATGACTTTTCAGCTGTCCAACAATATTTTTCCACCTCGTCCCCGACCACTAACCCGGTACCGGGTTTTAGTTGTTTTTTTCGCATAACTAAAACACGGTACTGGGTTCTAGTGGTCGGGGACGAGTTGGGCATCATTGGTTGGGCAGCTGAAAATTTCTTTATATATATATATATATATATATTGTTAAGTGGTAGTAAAATTCAAACGATAATAGAACGAATATTTTACACACACCATAAGTTTATAATTTCCTTTTCTGCACAACTTGGGTTTAGTGCAATTCCCGTCGTAAATGATGACTTTGTTTAGTGCGAGATCATCCCATAAGTTGATTGTGATAGTTTCTAGCATGTGAGATATAACATTTTAAAATATTTGGTGAGTTGGTTGGTTATAAGTTTCAAACTTATATTGTGTTCATCAGAGTTACTTCTCTCTTGTAGCCAGAATTTTTTGTTTCATCATTCTTAAAGCGAAAAACATCTCGGACTTTGATCAAAATTCCAACCACATCTGCGTAAAATGGGAATGATATTTAATAAATTCATTTTGTAGCACAATTATTTAAAGCAATTATAGATAGATCAGTTATCGTGCTCATCATCAATGGTTTTCGTTGATTTTAAATAAGAAAATTCTTTATAGTCCCAACTTAGATTGCAAGTTTGTAGTTGTGGTTGTGCTTCACGCATAGTCGTTGCTCTCTGGATTTGAAGCTCAATTTTGTCATTCACATTGGAGAATTTTTAGTCTATCAGCCGGACAATCGGGTTGCAAATTAATAATATAGCTCTTGTTGATCTTTAATTGATCTTGAAATTATTGAATAATGGTTGAAAACATTACACCTTGAATCATTGTACCCTTGAACAAATGCAAAAAGAAATTTAGTAAACTAAGTTAATACGAAAATCATCTCAATAATATTTTTATGAAGAGAAATTAACAAAGGGAGTAGATAAAGTAATAATACTAATAAGAGAAACATTGGAAAAAAAATGTTTCACGAAAGAAGTATTTTTAAATTTGTAAGTTGGAAATGATTATTTTATAGTAAAGTCGTGCTTGAAAACTTACCTCTTCATCCAAGAAAGAGTATTTTCTATGATGCATACAGTTAATATAATTGAGATAAGAAAGTCAGACGACAATGTAAATGATTTTTATATAATACCTTGGGAGGTTGAGTTTTTGTTTGTACAATCAACATATGAGGAACTATCTCCGTTGCATAAAGCAGTGCTGGTAAAGTTAATAAAATGTAAGCTATGAATATATAATATTATATTATATAATGACCGAAAAAAAAATTACAATAAAACGAAATAAATGTAACAATCACCATTAAAAAACTGTGGTGTGTGCTAATTTAAATATTATTATTATTTGTTTATTTATAACATAAAAAGAACACTTATATGAAAACAAAGTTCACCGTTTTTTTTCTCCTTGACTCTGATGCATTATGAATCCGTTGAGGGAGTTTTTCGATCTCCAGATTTGAATAGCTTGAAACAGATTTGCTGGATTTTGGGGTATTTCTTGCAGATTTTCCTAAACATTATATGTATACAGTTGAGAAGATTGATAAAAAAATAGGAAGCAACTAAATGCTATAGAAAATATAACATCCACTATATTCTGCTCAAAAATATACTGGGGGCTGGATATTTTCCATGCATATCATTGACAGGAGCAGCATTATTGTCATTGAACAACATTCTGTGTGGAAAATGTACAAACACATGGAATCAAATGATAAAATGAAAATACAAAAAAACAATTCATGAACGTTGGAAACCTAGTAATCAAATATTCAGGCTTTAATATTCCAAGATCATTGCACTGCTTTTGGCTGTCTTACATATATATATAATTTTGATCCCCTGCACCCTAGGGTGATGAAAAACTGTGTGCGACCACTAAAACCCGGTAGTGGGTTTTAGTGGTGCAAAAAAAAAAAAAAACCACTAAAACCCACTACCGGGTTTTAGTGGTCGCACACAGTTTTTCTGCACCCTAGGGTGCAGGGGATCGGAGTTGTGTGTGTGTATATATATATATATATATATATATATATGACCTATATGAAAGAGTGAACAAAAGGGCAAAGTTTTACTATTATGAATTTACAACTTTGCTCTTTTATTCAATCTTCTATGTAATTCATCAATGTATTTACAAGGATATAACAGTAAATATGTATACACACTTAATTTATAATACAGGGGTATCAAAGTAAATATATGTTGGTCATTAATTAATTAGTAATATAATAATATATAGTTATTATTATTTTTGTTGGCTATATATATTAAGACAAAAATAAATAAAGAAAATTAAATACATAAAATATGTGCCGACCGTTTTCCAAGGTTTGTTGACTAACTTAAATAAAGGAAATTAAATACATAAAATGTGGGCCAACCATTTCATAAGGTTTGCTAAATAGATTGAAATTAAATACATGAGAGCACCCACTTAATCCCCTCCAACGTTTCTAAAAAATACACACTAAAAAATATGGGCCCCCGTTTCGGAAAACTTATTTAAGAAGGTTTGCTAAATAGATTAGATCGAAATTAAATTCATGAGATAAGCCACTGAATCCCCTCCAACATTCCAAAAAAAAAAACCACTGAAAGGAGAAGAAACGAAGGAGAAAAGTACAAGAAACGAAGGAAATGAGAAGCCATTGTGGTTGCACCGCCTGTTCCACAGAAGAAGAAGTGTTGATGGATCAAAACGCATAGGTAAGATAACAATAGCGAAGGAAGCAAAAATCCTAGTAAATTGTTTGTAAGTAAATTCTAAATCGAAAATGATAACAAACACCTAGAACATAAACAATGTGTTGAATCC
The DNA here is from genome assembly GCF_033568475.1 of Henckelia pumila. Classification (NCBI taxonomy): domain Eukaryota; kingdom Viridiplantae; phylum Streptophyta; class Magnoliopsida; order Lamiales; family Gesneriaceae; genus Henckelia; species Henckelia pumila. The sequence continues at coordinate 134,144,867 of NC_133122.1, read as the reverse complement.
CAAGAGCATACATAAACCTTTTTTAAGAGAAAATTGATGGTTTTCGACCCATTGACAAGCCACAGGCGGTGCAACCACAATGGCTTCTCTTTTCCTTCGTTTCTTGTACTTTTCTCCTTCGTTTCTTCTCCTTTCGTGGTTATTATTTTTGGAATGTTGGAGGGGATTCAGTGGGTTATCTCATGAATTTAATTTCGATCTAATCTATTTAGCAAACCTTCTTAAATGGGTTTTCCGAAATGGGGGCCCATATTTTTAAGTGTGTATTTTTTGGAAATGTTGGAGGGGATTAAGTGGGTGCTCTCATGTATTTAATTTCAATCTATTTAGAAAACCTTCTGAAATGGTCGGCCCACATTTTATGTATTTAATTTCCTGTACTTAAGTTAGTCAGCAAACCTTGGGAAACGGTCGACTCATATTTTATGTATTTAATTTCCTTTATTTACTTTTGTCTTAATATATATATATAGCCAACAAAAATAATAATAACTATATATTATTATATTACTAATTAATTAATGACCAACATATATTTACTTTAATACCCCTGTATTATAAATTAAGTGTGTATACATATTTACTGTTATACCCTTGTAAGTACATTGTTGGATTACATAGAAGATTGAATAAAAGAGAAAAGTTGTAAATTCACAATAGTAAAACTTTGCCCTTTTATTCACTCTTTTATATAGGTTATAGATGTTTATATTATTAATACAGGGGAATGAAAATGTATACGCAGTGTGATGTAACAGCCCCTGGAGTTAAAATCTTAGTAGCATTTTCACCTTTAGCTTCACCATTACAGAACTCCGTAGATAAGCATTCTGTGAAATATAGTATATTATCCGGGACATCCATGTCTTGCCCTCATGTGGTGGTAGCACTTAATCGTGTCACGCCAAAATTACCCTACTCAATCAGATAAACAAATAATGTAGTAGTATGAGTAGGGATCGTTCTCACGAGGAAAGGCAAATTTAATGCGTTCTCAATAAATAAAGGGGGTTTTGAGGGTTGAGATTAACTACTAAAAATTTTAAGCAATGAAAATTCACTAAGATGCAAGATTGAATAATAAACTGGAAAAATTCAATAAGAGATGAGACTTGGTATCGGTCGACTACATCCTTGATATTCATTCATTCAATCATCGATTCTCTAAAAATAATTAATCCTATTAATTATTCGTCATTGAAAATCTAATTCCTGTTCCACCTTAATTTTAGTTAATTAGAAAACAGCATTCTAAATTAACCCTTACCCCATAAATTAACCCAATACCAGTGATAAGATTTAAATCCACGGTAGCATTTAAACTAGTAAAACTGACGAACCTAGACAACACAAACACCAGCGGTTGTATTTAGCCTAGTCAATAATTGATCCTATGATTTAATAAATTCAACAGCAAAAAATATCAAACGTAGTTGCTTCGCAAATTAGATTGTTCAAACAATTACGGATTTGAATTCTAATTTAGCTATTGTTCGCAATACAAAACTGTTGGAACACAGTCATTATCCGGATCGAAAAAGAAAGTGATACCCGGTGCAGCGGAAGTTTTAAATTTTTATATGGAACGATTCCATATGGGTATCAAATTCCTACGATTAAAATTGATAATATAAAATTTAAACAATATAAATTTTACCTTAAAATCTCGAAACGAGATTATGGACACCAACAATTAAACTGCTCTTGTTGTATATCCCAGGAACTGATGAACGAACAATTCTTCAATCAGGTCCACGAACAGAAGTTTAATCCCTCTGATAGACTGCACTAGAAAGTCTATCAGAAGTTTCTACGAAGAGATAGAACAGATATGATCTGCTAATACAGACTGCAAATTCGAAATTTGCAGACTGAAAATTCTCTAAGACAGAGAGAGGGGGGGCGGCCGAAATTCCTAGACTGGAGGCTACGGCTTTCGAAAATCTGAGTGTAAGTTGTGTGTAATTTCTGTACTGCAATAACTTATTTATAATGTGGGCTGCTAACAGCTTAGGGCCCATTAGTCCTAAGTTCAAGCCTGACAAGCAAAGCTCGCATGTTCAGAAATTAATATAAAATTCATCGTGACTCAGATTGATAAACCAATTTCACCAATGTGCACAGAAATCATTTCTGCATCTTTTAAAGTCAAGATAAATTTTCTGAATCCGAATTCAATGGTTTCCAAAAATGTCCATCACTATGTCATTTTAGGAAATCTTACTCCCTCTACTCTTAAATAAGAAGTCCCACTTCTTTATTCACTAAATTTAACTCTTTAAATTTAATTATCTCAACGGGGATTAAAAATCCATTACTTGTGTGACCCTCAATGGTTCAGGGATACAGCTAGCCGTGGGCTCACAACTCCTTGTGACTCGGAACAACAATTTCCGACTTGCCCATCGAATCATGGTAAGAGCGCCTAGCAACATCGCCCCATGATTTCCTAGGTATCACTGATAGTGCCTGCAAGAACCAATAGATTTTGGTTAGCGTACAGTACGGTCCCTTCATCCATATATCCCGATCGAATCAACAACTATTGGTAAATCGAGAGTCGTTCGAGATTCGATAACTATGCAATGCGTCTTGAAGATCAAATAGTGACATCGCATGTGCTACTAAGAAACCATTTCTTAAAACACATCATGTACTCTGGCCAGAGATTCGTCACACTAATATCTCCTCAGATTGCATAGGATATCCACACTCGCAAGTATGTGGTGAATCCTTGACAACAAAGCATCGACTCCTATATGTGTCGTAACTGTACCCAATCCCGACACCTGATGACCCCAATAGAGTCGATAAACGAGTCAAAGTATAGTACTAGCATATAGAGTCTCAATGATGTTTCAAGTAGTAAGGACTAATGGTGTACAACCAAAACCGCGGACTTTATCCACTCGATAAGTGATAACCACTTGGAAAGTCCGGATAGGGTAGTTCGATCATTCATCGTATGAATATCCATTTGCATGCTTTGAACATCTCTATGTTCCATACCAATGAAACGTGGTACTCGGCATCGCAAATTCTAGTCTCAATCTCGAGCGATCCTTATCCTTATTAACGGACGGCTCAATCGACTAGGAATTGTTTAGAATATACAGTGACTATAAGATGTGTTTCATGATAGCCATCCCCATGTGCCACCACTTCTTACATACACTATAGTATATTCAAGGTCTTCATCTAAACATCTTATACTATGTCACAACATAATAATATGATAAAAGATAAAGTAAATGCCATTATAAAAGTGTAAATTATATTAAACAAAAGATTTTTTATACATAGAGTCATAAAAGCCCTTAGCCACAAGTTGGCTCACCGGGCACCCACTCTTTCAATCTCCCACTTGCCCTAAAGCCAACTAGTCATACTACGTAGTCCCATTGCTTCGCAATGTTTGTCAAATAATGGTCCTGGCAAGGACTTAGTAAGTGGATCAGCGATATTGTCTGCAGAGGCCACTCTCTCGATAGTGATGTCTCCTCTTTCCACGATCTCCCGGATGATGTGGTATTTCCTCAGTACGTGTTTGGATCTTTGATGAGACCTTGGTTCCTTTGCCTGAGCAACGGCACCCATGTTGTCACAGTACACCGGGACTGGACCAACAGCTTCAGGAATAACGCCCAACTCTTGGACGAAATTCCTCATCCAAACGGCCTCTTTAGCAGCAGCTGATGCCGCAATGTATTATGCCTCAGTGGTGGAATCCGCTGTGGTGTACTGCTTAGAACTCTTCCAAGAGACAGCACCGCCATTGAGCATGAACACAAATCCAGAGGTTGACTTCGAGTCATCCACGTCACTTTGGAAGCTAGAGTCGGTATAGCCTTCCAATTTCAGTTCTCTTCCTCCATAAACCATGAATACATTCTTAGTTCTTCTCAAGTACTTAAGAATATCCTTCACGGCTTTCCAATGCATTTGACCGGGATTGGCTTGATATCTGCTCGTGACACTCAGAGCAAATGCCACATCCGGTCTGGCGGATATCATCCCATACATGATACTCCCTATGGCTGATGCATATGGTATGTGTGTCATTTTCTCTATCTCTTCGTCAGTCTTGGGACACATAGACTTGGATAGAGAGACTCCATGACACATAGGTAGATGTCCTCTCTTGGACTCATCCATTGAAAACCTTTTCAATATAGTGTCGATGTAGGTAGCTTGAGTAAATCCTATCATTCTCTTAGATCTATCTCTATAGATCTGTATCCCTAGAATATAGGACGCCTCACCCAAATCCTTCATCGAGAATCTACCTGATAACCATATCTTTGTTGACTGCAACATCCCTACATCATTCCCAATGAGTAAGATGTCATCAACATAAAGTACTAAGAATGTCACAGCATCCTTAACTACTTTCTTGTACACGCACGGTTCCTCCGGGTTCTTGATGAAACCAAAATCCTTTATTGTTTCATCAAATTTCTGGTTCCAACTTCTTGATGCTTGTTTGAGACCATAGATCGCTCTCTGAAGCTTGCATACCTTATGCTCGCTTTCCATGGATGTGAATCCCTCGGGCTGCATCATATAGATTTCTTCCTTAATGTTTCCATTAAGAAATGCAGTCTTCACATCCATTTGCCATATCTCATAGTCATACCATGCTGCTATAGCAATAAGAATTCTTATGGACTTGAACATTGCGACTGGTGAAAAAGTTTCATCATAGTCAACTCCTTGTCTTTGAGTATAACCTTTTGCCACCAATCGTGCCTTATAGGTCAGTACCTTTCCATCAGGCCCAAGTTTTCTCTTATAGATCCATTTACACCCTATTGGAACAATTCCATCGGGAGGATCTACTAAAGTCCAAACTTGGTTTGTATGCATCAAACCTATTTCCGACTGCATAGCTTCAAGCCATAAATTCGAATCTGCATCAGAAATTGCTTCCTTGAAGTTTCTTGGATCACATCCAATGTCGGGTTCACTTTGATCCCCTTCAAGAAGAAAACCATATCTAATTGGAGGCCTAGAAGTCCTCTCGGATCTTCTAGTAATAGGCGTGTCAATCAATGGTTCCTGAGGTGTAGGATCATTATTTTGTATCTTGGGTTCTTCTCGAATTTCTTCGAGTTCCATCATCTTGCCTTTCTTATCCAATAAGAACTCCTTCTCCAAGAAGGTGGCATTCCTTGAAACAAACACTTTTGTTTCAGTAGGATGATAGAAATAATATCCGATTGAATTCTTCGGATACCCTACAAAATAACATAAGGTGGATCGACTATCCAACTTATCTCCCACTGTCTGCTTCACGTAAGCAGGACATCCCCAAATCCTCAAGTACGAATACTTAGGAGCTTTGCCATTCCATAACTCGTATGGTGTTTTGTTCACTGCTTTAGTGTGAACGTTGTTCAACAACAATACCGCCGTTTCAAGAGCATAGCCCCAAAACGAAGGCGGGAGCTCAGTGAAGCTCATCATAGACCGAACCATGTCCAACAAAGTTCGATTGCGACGCTCCGAAACACCATTAAGCTGAGGTGTCATAGGAGGAGTCCACTGAGAGAGAATCCCATTCTCTTTTAGATAGCTCAAAAACTCGGTACTCAAGTATTCTCCACCTCGATCTGATCGAAGTGCTTTAATCCTCTTACCTAGTTTGTTTTCTACTTCGGCCTTGAATTCTTTGAACTTTTCAAATGATTCAGACTTATATTTCATCAAATATAAGTACCCATACCTAGAATAATCATCAGTAAAGGTAATGAAATAGGTGTGACCAAATTTTGTACCAATACTAAATGGTCCGCAAACATCCATATGGATCAAATCCAATAGATTTTGACTACGCTCAGGTTTTCCTTTGAAAGGAGATTTAGTCATTTTTCCTTTCAGGCAGGACTCACAAGTAGCTAGAGAGTTAATATCAGACATATCAAACATGTCCTCTCCCACTAGCTTGTTCATCCTCCTTGATGAAATATGACCTAGCCTAGCATGTCAAAGGTTTGCCGGGTTTTGACTATCGATTTTCCTTTTGTTTGTTGTTACCGGTTTATCAACATAATTTATTGGAACGTCTTTTAATTTTAAGTTATATAGATCGTTTTCAAGTTGTCCATTTCCAATCAAACATTCATTCTTGTAAATATTGCAAATCCCATTCACAAAATTGCAAGAAAAACCATCTCTATCAAGCATAGAAACAGAAATAATGTTTTTAATTAAGTCTGGAACAAATAAAACATCTCTCAAAAGTAACTTAAAACCGTTCTGCAAAATTAAATAAACGTCTCCCACAGCTTTGGCTTCAACTCTAGAACCATTTCCGAGCCTCAGCTGGGTCTCACCCATTCTAAGCTTGCGACTTCTTGTCATCACCTGCAAATCATTGCAAATGTGAGATCCACATCCGGTATCCAATACCCAAGAAGTAGTATTAAGTGAAACATTTATTTCAATATAAAACATACCCTTCGCAGTTCGCAACTGCTCTAGATATTCCTTGCAGTTACATTTCCAATGACCAGGTTTCTTGCAGTGATGGCAAACATCCTTGGACTTTTCATTGTTTGAAGCCTTTGTCTTGTTCTTCTTCTCGGGTCCGGTTTTCTTGGATGGGGCAGAACGTTTCTTACCCTTTGTACTTGGCCCCTTCTTAGCAGAAGAAGAGGAGCCCACCAAGAGAACCGGTTTATCCTTCTTTAAAGTGGCTTCATAAGTTACAAGCATATTGACCATCTCTTCAAGGGAGGCCTCTATCTTGTTCATATTGAAATTCACCACAAAACCGTCAAACGATGAAGGAAGAGAGAGAAGTAATAAGTCCACATTGAGTTCATGCTCCAATACCAATTCAAGCGTTACCAACTTCTGAATGAGCCAAATCACGCGTACCCCATGATCACGGACCGAAGTCCCTTCACGCATGCGACACGTCATTAACTCTTTTACAGTAGCAAACCTTTAAGCTCTCGATTGAGCCCCAAAAAGTTTCTTGAGTTGTACGTGAATGTCAGCAGCATTCACGGTATCCTCAAATCGCCTCTGGAGTTCATCAGACATCGAAGCTTGCATATAGCATTTGGCCTTGATATCATGGTCCCACCATTTATCAAGTTTGGCCAACTCTTCCGGACTTATATCAGCTGGTGCTTCCTTCGGAGGAGATTTTTCTAACACGTAGAACATCTTCTCCGAGGTCAAGACAATCTTCAACTTACGAAACCATTCCGTATAGTTTGCGCTAGTCAGTTTATTTTGTTCGAGAATAGAGAATAGTGGATTGCGCGAATTCATCTTAATGAAATACTGAAAAGAAATAGACAATAATCAGTTATTGTTTAATTAATTTACTAAGACATAAAATAGGCGAAATTTATTTTATGAATCTCACTCCCACTGTTTTAACGATTTCACTACCCTCTAGTGAAAACGAGAAACATTTTCTTTAGTGGGAACATGGAGTCCAATTGACAAACTATAGTCCCGAATAATATCAGCCAACCATAATTTTCAAAAGGTAGAGCCCAATTGCTTCCAAAGAAATCTCCATGTTTTTACCTCATGTCCAATAAGAGCCCAATAATATGACGCCGTTTATTGTGACATGTCAAGATGACCCATCAATATTAAGTTGTGATGGACGGTTGCCATGTGGATCCCCAATAATATGAGCCAATCCCATGGGAGTTCCATCCAACTTACAACATGTGTCGATCCAATGTACAGCTTTCCGACGAACGGGCCCCCCCAATAATATGAGCCGGACCGTATCCGCGGGTAGCATCTCATACATTTATCGTTGATGGAAGGTAGGAACATTTAAACAATATTTAAATTTCCTTTATTTATCTTGATATCAATTTTAAATCATATTTAAAATGAGGGATTTTAATTTTGAAAATTTGTCTCATCATTTAAAATTTGTATGCTTGCGGGATTCATACAATTTAGTCTAAACATGCATACAACGATAATATCATATATTATATTTTAGGATGATCGATCCCATTAATAATCGACCTGTGGTTGCCAATCACGATTCTAAGTCCAATCCTAGGTGATATGCAAGTATGCAATGCAATCCTATTACATTGTGCTTCCAATTTACATTTTTTCAGTCTTTATCATTGCTTGCTGGTCCCACCTCCATCTTCAAAAACTCCCATTATTTCTAGTGAATTTAAAATAAATTACTATGACAAATAAAGGGATACATTATAGGGGTGGAAACGGGCCATAAACCAGGCCCACTTTTATTAAATATGATAAAATCAAATTTGGGCCATAAACAAGGCCCATTAATAAAACCCAACAATCAATGATAAAGTCAAATGTAAACAACCTAACATACACCTACAATATTGGTCATGGCAATCGATCATCCTTATCCAATAATATTTAATTCAAAAATTAATTTATTGGATATCATGCAATGGCAATAATTATAAATAGATAAAATCATATTTCATACATAAAATATTATTTTATATATAAAATCATATTTTATCTAGTTTATCCATAAAATCATATTTTACATATAAAATCCAATTTTATACATAAAATCATATTTTATTATCAATTGTACCAAAATTAATAATTAAAAATTTAATTTATGGGATTAAATTTATAAATTTCCAAAATTCAAAATTTATCCAAAAATTAATTTTCTTAAAAATTTTGGGCTCAAACAATTTTGACCCATTGCCTCGTGGACCAACTGAAACAATTTTCAATCGGGCCAAAAACTGGGCCCAAAACCATTTTGGGCTAGAATTCATAATTCACGAAAAAATTTAATTTTTTAAAAAAAATTTCTGGGTAGCCCGGGACAATCCCGGGCTGCCCGCCCGTCGCTGGGCTGGACTCGTCCAGCCCAGCCGCTGGGCCGCTCCATGCGGCCCAGCTGCGCGGGCTAGGGCAACGCTTGCCCTAGCTCGCGCAGGGCTGCACGCGGTGCTGCTCGCTGCCTTCGGGCAGCGGGCAGCCCGAAAATAAATTTTTTTTTTCTTTTCCGTTTTATTTTTCTGAAAAATCGAGGCTTTGTACAATCGATAAAATTTTAATCGTAAAATCCGAGAAGAGCCTGGCTCTGATACCACTGTTGGAACACGGTCATTCTCCGGATCGAAAAAGAAAGTGATACCCGGTGCAGCGGAAGTTTTAAATTTTTATATGGAACGATTCCATATGGGTATCAAATTCCTACGATTAAAATTGATAATATAAAATTTAAACAATATAAATTTTACCTTAAAATCTCAAAACGAGATTATGGACACCAACAGATTAAACTGCTCTTGTTGTATATCCCAGGAACTGATGAACGAACAATTCTTCAATCAGGTCCACGAACAGAAGTTTAATCCCTCTGATAGACTACACTAGAAAGTCTATCAGAAGTTTCTACGAAGAGATAGAACAGATATGATCTGCTAATACAGACTGCAAATTCGAAATTCGCAGACTGAAAATTCTCTAAGACAGAGAGGGCGGGGGCGGCCGAAATTCCTAGACTGGAGGCTAGGGTTTTCGAAAATCTGAGTGTAAGTTGTGTGTAATTTCTGTACTGCAATAACTTATTTATAATGTGGGCTGCTAACAGCTTAGGGCCCATTAGTCATAATTTCAAGCCTGACAAGCAAAGCCCGCATTGTCAGAAATTAATATAAAATTCATCGTGACTCAGATTGATAAACCAATTTCACCAATGTGCACAGAAACCATTTCTGCATCTTTTAAAGTCAAGATAAATTTTCTGAATCCGAATTCAGTGGTTTCCAAAAATGTCCATCACTATGTCATTTTAGGAAATCTTACTCCCTCTACTCTTAAATAAGAAGTCCCACTTCTTTATTCACTAAATTTAACTCTTTAAATTTAATTATCTCAACGGGGATTAAAAATCCATTACTTGTGTGACCCTCAATGGTTCAGGGATACAGCTAGCCGTGGGCTCACAACTCCTTGTGACTCGGAACAACAATTTCCGACTTGCCCATCGAATCATGGTAAGAGCGCCTAGCAACATCGCCCCATGATTCCCTAGGTATCACTGATAGTGCCTGCAAGAACCAATAGATTTTGGTTAGCGTACAGTACGGTCCCTTCATCCATATATCCCGATCGAATCAACAACTATTGGTAAATCGAGAGTCGTTCGAGATTCGATAACTATGCAATGCGTCTTGAAGATCAAATAGTGACATTGCATGTGCTACTAAGAAACCATTTCTTAAAACACATCATGTACTCTGGCCAGAGATTCGTCACACTAATATCTCCTCATATTGCATAGGATATCCACACTCGCAAGTATGTGGTGAATCCTTGACAACAAAGCATCGACTCCTATATGTGTCGTAACTGTACCCAATCCCGACACCTGATGACCCCAATAGAGTCGGTAAACGAGTCAAAGTACAGTACTAGCATATAGAGTCTCAATGATGTTTCAAGTAGTAAGGACTAATGGTGTACAACCAAAACCGCGGACTTTATCCACTCGATAAGTGATAACCACTTGGAAAGTCCGGATAGGGTAGTTCGATCATTCATCGTATGAATATCCATTTGCATGCTTTGAACATCTCTATGTTCCATACCAATGAAACGTGGTACTCGGCATCGCAAATGCTAGTCTCAATCTCGAGCGATCCTTATCCTTATTAACGGACGGCTCAATCGACTAGGAGCTGTTTAGAATATACAGTGACTATAAGATGTGTTTCATGATAGTCATCCCCATGTGCCACCACATCTTACATATACTATAGTATATTCAAGGTCTTCATCTAAACATCTTATAGTATGTCACAACATAATAATATGATAAAAGATAAAGTAAATGCCATTATAAAAGTGTAAATTATATTAAACAAAAGATTGTTTATACATAGAGTCATAAAAGCCCTTAGCCACAAGTTGGCTCACCGGGCACCCACTCTTTCAAAAACTCTAAGATGGACAATCCTAAAATCTCGCATACAAATATGAAATCAAACAGATCAAAGATTGATACTTAATAAAGATTAAACACTACGAATCGAATCTTATGAATAAAATATATCAAGATTTTTTCTCCCTCAACCAAGTATTAAAAGTTTAGCCAACAATACTCATGATCCAAATCAATAAAAATTCAAAGAAAAGAAGAAAACTAGAGATAAAAATTCAAGAATAAAACCTAGCCTCCAAGAGAGAGTCTCCAAATCTGATAATTAGTCCTAAAACCCGAAATAAAAGTCTAATAAAGGTTAGAGAATAAAATAACAAAGTTTCCAAAATTATAAAATGTTTCCCAGAAAGTGACGCTCGCTCGATCGGCAACATCCTGCAGATCGAGCGGTGTAAAAATCCTAAAGCTACTGCCTGGCATAAACGAGTGCCGCTCGATCGGTAAACTCCTGCAAATCGAGCGGCATAAAACTTCCAACGTTACTGTTTCAAGGTAAAGGCGCCCGCTCGATCAGCAACATCCTGCGGATCAAGCGGCGAAGAGATCTTCAGAAATTCCAGTTTTTCCATTGCTTCAAAGCTCCGTCCTAGTCCGCCCAAAATATGCGACCTAACCACAAAAACGAGAATCCCATCATGCAAACACAGAAAATGCAATACTAACAAATTGCAAAAATAAAACCTGTAAACTAATGCAAAACAACAACAAAATGACACTAACAAATGCATAAAAACATAACTATCAAATACCCCCACACTTACTCCTTGCTCGCCCTCGAGCAAGTCATACAAGATAAAATATGCAAACAAGAATCAAGAAATACTACGCAGTACTGGCCTCAGTTCATTTTTTTCAAACTTTTCACATTCACCCATCCAACTCACATTGTTTTGAAAATTTTAAAACCAGACGGATTTCACTTCACAAACTTATAAACCCCGCAACTCAAGTTCAAAACACACTCCTCCAAATTCAATTCACACATTCATAGATCATGAGGATTTTTCATGGTTTCACAGGATTATAATGAATATAAATCAAATCAACACACTCACAATCGGTTAAACACAAAGAAATCTAGTGTGTACGTGTTTTGATAAAAAAAATTCATACTCATCAATAGTGTCAATCGACAGTCCATAGGCAAAATTCTCGCAACCCCTCTCCACTAGTATATTGGGCGACTGTGACTCGGTCAATAGGTCTTAATTGGCTTATAATGTAGGCTTGGCTTATAGCTACAATAAAGAAAAAGGATTCAAAGAGGGAGTAAATTATGTCTATCTTTAGAGTTCACTCCTTTTTCATTCAGTTTTCACACCATTTTTCACTTCATTGATCTCCACAATTTTTTTTCTAATGCTTTTCACCATTTAATTTCCCTTCTTTTCTTTTTTTTCTCTTTTTTTCCCCACTTTTTCACTACTATTTTTCTTTTTCTTTCAAGCTATCATCACAACATTCCATATTAACCATTCAGAGCAGGAGCATAAAATGATTTCAACATTCAACTCACTCCCTTAAAGGTAGGAAACAGTGTTTAGGCTATAGGTAGTAGTTTTAGGACCTTGAAATAATGCCGAACGAGGGTTTACCACACATTTGCACGCATGCCATTCGTTTTTCAATCAGGCTCAAACAAGGTACTAGGGATAATTAATAAAGTGGGTGGCTAGAAAAGCTCAAACAAATTCAGAAAAATTGCCAACATCACTCCTAAGTCACAGTTTACCCGTATTTCGCCTCGAAGGGTGTTTGAACTAATTCTAGACATGTCTCAATTCACAATCAACTCATACAAATATTAATCAGTGAAGAAAAGAGAAATCATCAACAGTAAACGATGATTTTGCACAAATTTCAGAAATATGCACCTCATGTGCTCATATATATGTGAAAGCTCAACGGGCATCTAAGGAAAAAAATTCAAGAGAAGTTAGGCCCAAAGAATCCAAACAATGCCTCAATCCTATCCACGTTTGTATGTTTCAAAATTCAGATTTGAGTGTAATTCACAGAGTATGTAAGAGTTCACTCGTCTACTAAGTTCCATCAGTGCAAAAACTTGTCAGATAGGCATGTAATTCACAAACAAAGCGTCATCATTGGCCAGGCTACACGTTTCCTTCTCAACTCAATACAGAATGCAACAGAATGATAAAATCCAAAAACAAACTAAATGCAACAACGCAACAAAAACAACAATGCAATGAAATGCATGCATGAATGCACCCTCCCACACATAAACGAAACATTGTCCTCAATGAAAGACAACACAAAACTCAACCAAACAACTAAACAGAATGAAATGCAAAAACAAAAAACGGGACTCCCCTGGTTTACAGGTCTGCGGCATCTTCCCCTTCAGCCTCCGGAGGAAGGACAGGAGAGGCATACTGGAAAGGGAAAGGTGGCGGGAATGGGAGAGTGGCTGGAACGGCATTTTGATCAAGACCAAAGTTCAATGTGAGATTCCGCAATAAAGAATCCACCGCTTGCAAATTGTGAGCCACCACCGTATTATAAGCATCCTGATGGTGAGCGTAGGCAGTGAGCTCATGGATGGAATCGGCTTGAGAGTGACGAGGAGGTAGAGGCGGCCTTTGGGGGGCTGGCGGTTGTTGGAAGTGGTCGTCCCTCATAAAATGCTTGACACGATGCGCTCTCTTGGCTTCGATAAAGGCGGAGTCGAGTGGTTGCTGAGGCTGCAACCACTCTTCATCATTCCAAACAACAACCTCGGCGCGTATGCATAGACAGGTGATGATCATGGGAAAGTAGAGACCCACTGTGACATTATGGATTGATCTGTGAATCTCACTATGAAGGTCACGCCCCACATTAATTGGTGCTCCTATTTCAAGCGTATAAAGAAGTGTAGCGCGGTCAAGATTGACATCGCTTGAATGTAATATCGGCATCAGACACCGAATCACGAAAGCATACCACGAGGCAGGAAGCACACGTAAGAACCGCTCCTTGAAGTTCACGATAGAAACTGGGTCAACCCATGTAGCTCCAGGGTATGCTAGTTTTTCAAGAAACTCATCCAAATCCGGGCCGTCGTGTAGGCTTTGATAGAGCGAATCGTCCACCTCTGGTATTTCAAATAAAGCATTCAACTCATGGGGCAAAAAAGAAAATAGTTTCCCCCTAACAAATGCCTTTCTATCTGTTCTCTTTGCTGCATTCGCATAGAATTCACGAACAAGCGGGACTACAGCCGGAGGAGGTGGCTCGCAGAATTTTGTCCAACCCCGCTCTTGAATAGTCCTAAGAATATCAAGATAGGCCAAGTCTAACTCAAAACCACATTTAGGAATGGGTGAACTACTTGCCTTGGTAGTGATGTAACGATCACGAGCGGCGTCATTGACAAAGAGCCCGGTGAAGTTGGCAAAAGATCGAGCAGCGACTCGAGAAGAGGACTCTCCTTGACTTCGTACGCGTTTAGGTCCCATGTAAAGTATGAAGATAGCACCGAGTGAAGGATGCAATACGTCGAACACTTGGCGTGCGAAAAGAATCCGGTGCCTCTGAGAAGATTTTGCGTCTAAACGGAACCGAGAAGGAAGATGGAGCAGTAGAAAGTCCTACAAATGAACGAAGAGGATGATCGGAGATGATGGCCATGCGCGAGAAGATGGGGTGCCGATCGTGAGATTTCCGACGAAGGAGAAGACTGGAGAAGATGATCGGAGATGATGGCGACTAGAGTGCGGTGGTCCTTCCCTCGACTAATTCCTGCGGATTAAGAGAAATAAAGATGAATTTAAGGAGGTAAATTGGTAGAAAGTATTTTGGGGATTTAAGTCTTTGGAAGATAGAATAGAGGGAATGATAGAGGGAAAGGGGATTCTGGGTTTTAATTAACGTAAAAAGGCTGTCGCTCGATCGGCAAGATGTTGCGGATCGAGCGACAAAAAATAAGCGACTTACTGTCCCGAAGAAAAGCACGCTCGCTCGATCCGCAAAATGTTGCGGATCGAGCGAGACAAAAAACATAAAATCACTGTCTCCAACAAAAAAGCGCTCGCTCGATCCGCAAGCTCTTGCCAATTGAGCGAGCCAAAGAAAAAAAAATATTTTCGGCTTTTTCAAAATTTCGGAAAAACAAGAAAAAAAACTGGAAATAAAATTAAAACTAAGGAAAAAGAAAAAAAAAATAAAGGAAAAAAAAATATAAAAACGAGTAAAAGCAAAAGGGAAAGAAACACTGGGTTGCCTCCCAGTCAGCGCTAAATTTGTAGTCAGTCTATAGCTCGACTGCATGCCGTGATTTAGTTGACATTTGGCGGAGCATCAAGAGTGATATCATGCTCGTCCTCTCCGATGTTCACTTGGACTCCTTCATAGTAATGCTTAAGACGGTGGCCATTCACCTTGAATGTTTTGGATGTGTCCAAACTTTGAATTTCGACTGCACCATGAGGAAAGACATTAGTTACAACAAAAGGTCCATTCCAACGCGAAAGTAACTTACCTAGAAACAACCAAAGTCTTGAATGATAGAGCAAAACTTTCTGACCGACTTCGAAGTTCCGTCGAGAGATCATCTTGTCATGGAAGGCCTTTGTTTTGTCCTTGTAAATCTTAGAGGTAGCATAGGCATCATTTCGGATCTCTTCCAATTCTTGCAACTGCAGCTTTCGGTGCTCGCCGCTCTCATCCATCTGCATGTTAAAATGTTTGATAGCCCAATAGGCTCTATACTCCAATTCCACCGGCAGATGACATGGTTTCCCAAAAATCAACCGATATGGAGACATTCCAATCGGCGTCTTAAACGCGGTTCTATACACCCACAAGGCATCATCCAAACGTAAGCTCCAATCCTTTCTTGTAGGATTCACGGTCTTTTCGAGGATAGATTTGATCTCTCTGTTTGATACCTCAGCTTTACCGTTGGATTGTGGATGATATGCAGTGGAAATTCTGTGGGTCACATGGTATTCTTTAAGCAAACTCGCCATGGTCCGGTTGCAGAAGTGTGTACCTCTATCACTAATGAGGGCTCTTGGAATTCCAAACCTAGAGAAAATGTTATGCTTGATAAACTCTGCAACAACTTGAGAATCGTCAGTACGGGCGGCTTTTGCTTCCACCCACTTTGAGACATAATCCACAGCAAGTAATATATAAATATAACCATATGAACTCGGGAAGGGTCCCATGAAGTCGATGCCCCAAACATCAAAGATCTCACAAACTAGAATAGGTTGTTGGGGCATCTCCTTTCATTGGGAGATGTTACCTGTCTTTTGTCATTGAGCGCACGACTTACAGAACATGTACGCGTCTCAAAATAAGGAAGGCCAGAAAAATCCGCTATCCAACACCTTCCTTGACGTCTTTTTCGGCGCATAAGAATGACAAAACGTGAGGATAGGGATTACCTCGCTCGCAGGTACACATCGACGTATCACTTGATTAGCGCAGTGTTTCCACAAGTATGGATCATCCCACACATAATACTTCGCATCTCTTCGCACTTTGTCTCTTTGCGCCTTGGAAAATTCAGAGGGGAAACCATTAGTAACTAAATAATTCACAATATTTGCGTACCATGGTAATTCGGCGCTCGCCGAAAACAGTTGTTCATCAGGAAATTCTTCTCGCAAATTCAGCTCCTCATCAACATGAACTAGACATCTCAAGTGGTCAGCAACTTGATTCTCGGCCCCTCTTTTGTCCTTAATTTCCACATCAAATTCGCTCATAAGTAGTATCCACCGGATCAGTCTTGGTTTTGCCTCTTTCTTCGCCATCAGAAAACGAAGAGCTGCATGGTCAGAGTAAACAATAACTTTAGCACCAAGTAAATAGGAGCGAAATTTTTCTAATGCAAAAACAACAGCTAAAAGCTCCTTTTCAGTAGTGGAATAATTTCGTTGGGCATCGTTCAGTATACGCAAAGTGTAATAAATAGCATGCGATGCTTTCCCAACTTTCTGGCATAAAACAGCGCCAACGGCATAGTCACTGGCGTCACACATAATCTCGAATGGCTGGCTCCAATCCGGTGGTTGGATTATTGGTGCAGATGTCAAGGAGTTCTTCAATTTGTCAAAGGATGATTTGCATGACTCATTAAACTCAAATGACACATTTTTTTGTAATATCTTGCACATGGGGGATGCGATCTTGGCAAAATCTTGGATGTACCTCTTGTAAAAACCTGCATGGCCAAGAAAAGAACGCACTTCCCGCACACATTTGGGATAAGGGAGAGACTGAATGATATCAATTTTAGCCCTATCTACCTCTATGCCCTTAGATGACACAACATGACCCAAAACCACACCTTGCCCAATCATAAAATGACATTTTTCAGAATTTAAAACTAGGTTGGTTTCGATACACCTCTTAAGGACAAGTGCAAGGTTAGATAGACATTTTTCAAAGGAATCACCATAGACAGTGAAGTCATCCATGAAAACTTCTAAGATATGCTCAATAAAGTCCGAAAAAATACTAACCATACACCGTTGGAAAGTGGCCGGTGAATTGCAAAGTCCAAAGGGCATCCATCGATATGCAAAGGTGCCAAACGGGCATGTGAACGTCGTCTTTTCCTGATCCTCTGGCGCGATAGCAATCTGAAAATAACCAGAATATCCATCAAGAAATCAATAGTAAGGATGACACGCTAACCTTTCAATCATTTGATCAATAAAGGGTAAAGGAAAGTGGTCCTTTCGGGTTCCGGCATTCAGCTTCCTATAATCAATACAAACCCTCCACCCATTTTGAATACGGGAGGGAACCATCTCGTCATCCTTGTTCTTCACCACAGTAATTCCGGTTTTCTTTGGTACCACTTGTACCGGACTGACCCACTGACTGTCAGAAATTGGGTAGATCACCCCAACTTCAAGTAGCTTCAAAATTTCAGCCTTTACCACCTCCATCATTGGTGGATTCAGTTTGCGTTGCGGCTGACGTGAGGGGTTTGCTCCTTCCTCCATCAATATTCGGTGCATGCATGTGGAAGGGCTGATTCTCTTAATGTCTGCTATGGTCCATCCAATAGCAGTCTTGTGCTCTTGTAACACCTTGACTAATTGCTCCTCTTGATCGACTTCCAAACTGTTGGAGATGATAACCGGTAGTGTTTCTCCTTTACCAAGGAAAACATACTTCAGATGGTTTGGAAGCGTCTTCAGTTCGACCACTGGTGCCTGCAAAACAGGTGGAAGATGCCTAGTATTAGAGATTGGCAAAGATAAGTAAGAGACATTACCTGACTGAGGTAGCTCAGGTGAATTATTCAGAAGTTTCTCAATCTCTTTCACTTCTTGACTGCATCGAATTCCATCTTCCGTCTGTATAATGGGTGCTGTAATAGCCACCTCTAGCTCATCTTTCCCTGCATGCTCACAATAATCTTGGGCCAAGAAATACACAATATCAACAGAAAATACACAATAATCACTATCAGGAAATTTCATGGCATCATAAATATTAAATTTCACAATCTCGCCATAGAATTCCATAGTAAGTGTGCCACTGTGAACATCAATTTTTGTCATGGAAGTTTTCAAAAATGGTCTGCCTAACAAAATAGGACTATTATGATCACCGTTTTCCATGTCTAGCACATAAAAATCTACAGGAAACACCAATTCATTGACTTGCACCAACACATCTTCTACTACTCCTCTAGGGTATGCATTAGACCTATCAGCTAACTGGATAACAATTCCAGTTTTGTTCAATGGGCCAAGTTTCAATGATGCATATATAGAATAAGGCATAACGTTGATTGATGCTCCTAGATCTAGCATGACCTTCTCAAGTCTAACATTCCCTATAGTGCATGGGATAGAAAACATACCTGGATCCTTGCATTTTGCAGGCAATTTCCGTTGGATCATAGCAGAGACATTCTCGCCAAGTTCCACTTTTTGACAGCCTTTCAATGTTTGTTTCCTCTTTGCTGTACACAACTCCTTCAAGAACTTCGCGTATCGAGGTACCTGCTTAATAGCATCTAGCAACGGAATATTCACCTCACATCTACAAAAAGTCTCATAAAGATCTTTTATCCCTTCATTTTTTCTAGATTCTTTAAGTGCTAAGGGAAAAGGGGCGACAGGATTATATTCAGAAAGTGGAGGAAACTTACCTCTTGGCGCTTCTTCCTTGGATGTTTCTCCATCAGTCGCCTTTGGCTCTTCTTGTTGTTTATCCTTGGGTGAAGTCTCCACTTCTTTTTCCTTGATCTTCAACTCCTTCCCATTCCTTAGAGTGATTGCACTTGCGTTTTCTCTTGGGTTTGGAATTGTTTGAGATGGTAGAGCATTGGAATGTTGTGCTTCTAGCTTGTTGATGGCGGTGGCGAGCTGTCCCATCTGGGTGTTCATGTTCTGGATACTTGCTCTTGTTTCCTGTTGAAAAGCTTCAGTGTTAGTGGCAAGTTCCTTAACTATATTTTCGAGAAACTCACCTGGTGTTGGTATCTGAGGTCGCTGCTGTTGCTGTTGAGGATACGGCGGCCTATAATTTTGATTATATGGTGGTGCTTGAGGCCCCGATTGATTTGCTTGAGGTTTCCCATATCTCAGATTGGGATGATCCTTCCAACCAGGATTGTATGTGTTGGAATAGGGATCATATTTCCACTGCGGTGGTCCAGGAAATACCCCCGTAGCATTAATCTGTTCAACCAAATTTTCTTGAAATGTGGGACACATATCAGTAGCGTGTCCCACTGCAGCACAAATCCCACATGCCTTTGCAGTCTGTCCATTCCCTACAGCCATCTGACGCACAAGAGTCGTCAATTAAATTAATTATTGTTCAAGGAAAGAGACATTTACCTCATTGTTCTTCCTTGGTACATGCTCATTCCTGTTGGTGCCGAATTGTTGAGAATTGGCAGCCATGTTTTCAATTAAATTTCTCGCTTGTACCGGCGTTTTATCCATGAAAACACCTCCACTCGCCGCATCTAGCATACTCCTGACATGAGGTAACAAACCTTCATAGCATAATTGAATTAACTGGTTTTCACTTATCTGGTGTTGCGGACAGCTAGCGCAAAGCTTCTTGAACCGCTCCCAATATTCGTGTAGTGATTCCCCTGAATGTTGCTTGATTCCATAAATTTCCTTCCGGATGTTCGCAGCTCTAGAGGCTGGGAAAAATTTATCTAGAAAGATCCTTTTCATCTCCATCCACGTTGTGATAGAACCAGAGGGAAAGTAATATAGCCAATCCTTAGCAGCACTCTTCAAAGAGAAAGGAAAGGCCCTCAGCTGAATCTGCTCCTCTGTCACTCCATGGGGTTTCATACTCGTGCAAACCACGTGTAATTCCATCAAGTGTTTATTCAGGTTCTCACCTGCAAGACCATGAAAATCAGGTAATAAGTGAATTAAACCAGACTTAAGCTCAAACGTAGCATTATTTTCTAATGTAGGAAAAGTAATGCATAAAGTTGTTGATTGGGATCAGGACTTCCCAATTGTCTAAGACTCAGGTTTGCATTAGCATTAGCGGCCATCTCTTCTTCTGGAAAAGCAGCTCGAGCAGCGGCTTCTTGTTGTTGCCTACGGAGTTCTCGCCTTCGCCTATGCAAAGTTCTTTCAATTTTCGGATCGTAGAAAAAATCCTCTTCAGCAAAATCACCTGAAAGCATGAACTAGAGAGAACTAGAACCAAAGAAAAGAACAGAAAGTGAGATTAATCAAAATAAAACAAAAAGAAAAGGAACACAATAAATTAACACCGTTCCCCGGCAACGGCGCCAAAATTTTGTAGCGCTTAATCGTGTCACGCCCAAATTACCTGACTCAATCAGATTAACAAATAATGTAGTAGTGTGAGTAGGGATCGTTCTCACGAGAAAAGGCAAATTTAATGTGTTCTCAATAAATAAAGGGGGTTTTGAGGGTTGAGATTAACTACTAAAAACTTTAAGAAATGAAAACTCACTAACATGCAAGATTGAATAATAAACTGAAAAAATTCAATAAGAGACGAGACTTGGTATCGGTCGACTACACCCTTGATATTCATTCATTCAATCATCGAATCTCTAAAAATAATTAATCCTATTAAATATTCTTCATTGAAAATCAAATTCATGTTTCACCTTAATTTTAGTTAATTAGAAAACAGCATTCTAAATTAACCCTTACCCCATAAGTTAACCCAATACCAGTGATCAGATTTAAATCCACGGTAGCATTCAAACTAGTAAAACTGACGAACCTAGACAACACAAACACCAGCGGTTGTATTTAGCCTAGTCAATAATTGATCCTACGATTTAATAAATTCAACAGCAGAAAATATCAAACGTAGTTGCTTCGCAAATTAGATTGTTCAAACAATTACGGATTTGAATTCTAATTTAGCTATTGTTCGCAATACAAAACTCTAAGATGGCCAATCCTAAATTCTCGAATACAAACATGAAATCAAACAGATCAAAGATTGATACTTAATAAAGATTAAACACTACGAATCGAATCTCATGAATAAAATATATCAAGATTTCGTCTCCCTCAACCAAGTATTAAAAGTTTAGCCAACAATACTCATGATCCAAATCAATAAAAATTCAAAGAAAAGAAGAAAACTAGAGATAAAAATTCAAGAATAAAACCTAGCCTCCAAGAGAAAGTCTCCAAATCTGATAATTAGTCCTAAAAATCGAAATAAAAGTCTAATAAAGGCTAGAGAATAAAATAACAACGTTTCGAAAATTATAAAATATTTCCCGAAAAGTGACGCCCGCTCGATCGGCAACATCCTGCAGATCGAGCGCCATAAAACTTCCAACATTACTATCTCAAGGTAAAGGCGCCCGCTCGATCTGCAACATCCTGTGGATCGAGCGGCGAAGAGATCTTCAGAAATTCCAGTTTTTCCATTTCTTCAAAGCTCCGTCCTAGTCCGCCCAAAATATGCGACCTAACCACAAAAATGTGAATCCCATCATGCAAACACAGAAAATGCAATACTAACAAATTGCAAAAATAAAACCTATAAACTAATGCAAAACAACAAGAAAATAACACTAACAAATGCAATAAAAACATAACTATCATGTGGTTGGCGCTGTTGCTTACCTTAAATCATTCCACCCAGATTGGTCCCCTTCTGCAATCAAATCAGCTCTCATGACGATTGGTGATTTGACTGAAATTTAAAGATTGTGTAGTCTGATCATCTTTTCTTTTGTATGCCAACTCTTTTTTTTATTCTCTCTTTTCTTTCTTTCATCTCATAGCATGGAGAATGAATGCCACAAATGATCCAAATGGCGAATTTTCTTACGAAGCAGAACATATCGATCCCATCAAATCTGTTGACCCCGGCCTTGTGTATGATATCACACCAGAATATTATATCAAATTTCTTTGCAACTCCATCCATGACGCGTCAAGGCTTAGCAAAATGTTAGGAACAAGTATAATATGTCCGGACAAGAAATCGACATCCAACGATCTGAATTATCCAACAATGACTTTTCAATTCCTCTCTAAAAGTTTCATGAGCACACCATTCTCAGCCCAGTTCAACAGAACAGTAACAAATGTAGGATCCACAAATTCAACATACAAGGCAATCACCAGCACTAGTTCGGATTATAACATCACCGTCATGCCTAGAGTTCTCGATTTTACGACACTGAATAGAAAACAGTCATTCGTAGTGTCAATTAATGGGAAAATAGATTACAAGACAAAGATATTTGCATTACTGGAGTGGTCCAATGGTGTTCATACTGGCAGGACTCCTATCGTGGTATATTATGGATACCTTATATAGACCTATTTGTTTCTAACCAAGAATAGGCTAATGCTTATTACATGGATAAGATGAGTGCTTTCTCCCTGTGATATCAACTTAATTTAAGATCTTCTTTGCAATTGTGTATGTATTTTTTTTTAATTCATCCTATAAATTGGTTTGAATTTTTCTTGTATGGTTGATCTTCATCGTGAATGCCTTATTGGGTTGGGATATGTTAGGGTTTTGACGAAATAAATTTCAGATTAAGTGTTATCTCTCAGTGTTGTGAATACTTCAAGACACACTACGCAGTGGAATAATTAAATAAAAATAATAAATAACACAAAGATATTTATGCACAAGTACCAAGTACTTGCGTGATGCCTCATATCAAAATAATCACTAGAAAACAAATCAGTTTACACAAAAACCAACTAGTGATTGTTTATGAAAAACTACTTTTCTCAATAAGTTGAGAAAATAAACATCATAAAAACTAGTAGAAACTAGAATAGAAAAATCAATATGATGTTGAACACATGTACCAAAAACAAAAACCAAGGTTTCACTTTCAGATCAACACTTCACTCGCGTGATTCTTCAAGTGTCTACTACACGGCAACACGATTATTCAGCAACGATCGACGATAAAGCTTCTTCAAGAAAATCTCGATCAACGCTCAATATGTTCTGAATTAATCTCTCTGTTGATCTCGCTTTGTTTCTCTTCTTCTCTCTATTTTCTACGCAGCAGTCTTATTGGTATATATAGAGATATGTCCTTGCTTTGATAGGATTTCTTAGATAGAGTCCCACAAGATAAGGAAATAAAGTTTATTAGGAAATAAACTCTTTTAAATATAAAGGAATCATATCTTACTAACCAAGGATTATTATAAATCTACAAAATATCAAGTCTAGAAAGGCAAAACTCATAAATAAGATCTAATTAAAATTAGGAAAATATCATTAAGGAATTTATGTCTTGCAAGGCAAGTCATATTCCTTTCAATCTCCCCCTTTTTGTCTTTCTGGGCAAAACATGCACAAACGAGTTTCAGTAAACTCTCCCTTAGTTTAAAACCATTTCTCCCCCTGAATTTAAAACATATACACAGTGTTGTCACTCGTGTTGGAAACACAAGGAATAACATGTGTAACAGAGCTACATGAGGATCCTATTCATATTAGAGCAATATGGGCGTATCATTAGAGTATTACTTAGGGAGTTAAAATTAAAACATAGTAAAATTATATAAAAATTCATAGCATTGAGATTAGAGTAAAAGAATATATAGTTTAAGGATATTTCTTCTTAATCTTTAGCATTCCCATCTCCTGTTCAACATCTTCAGTCCAATATCCAAAGTTTCCAGCAGTTTGTGAGTTTGTGCCAACTACATCTCCCCTTTTTTTACCAGAAACAACCAATTCAAGAATCAATATATACTGAGCCAATATGGCTTCAGAGTACACAATGATTTATCTGGAGAAATCAGTAGCGGGAGAAATGTAGTGCAGAGCTTCAACAGTGTTGTCATATTGTGTTGGTAACACTCGACTCAACACCAGATGCAGACCAAGTTAGGTCTATCTTCCTCAATGACAACAAAAGTAGGCCCGGGTTAAAAACCTTGTCCTTCTTCAAAATGATCAAAATTTGCTCAGTAAAATTTCCTCTCATCAAAACAAACGAGTTAGTATCTCATGAGAGTAAAAACAAAGCCTTCCAAGTAAGTGAAATAGAAATATTAAGCAGGGAGTTAGATGGAAAATTGAACATCAAAAAACAATGAATGTGATGTTAATCAAATTTGTGTAAAATATATGGTGAACAATTTATCCAAAAATCTACTATCAACCCTTCACCTTTCAAAAGACCCATGCAGAAATACTTTCCAAAAAAGAACAATGGGTAAACCTTTGAATTTAACGAAATAAAATGTGTAACACCCGAAAATTTTTATACGTAAATTCGCATGCATAATTAGGGAAAATAATTATTTAAAAATTCTATTTGGGTTAAATGACTTATATGTGTTATTATGTGAATTATATGGATGATTTAAATTTATTTTATCATTTAACCCGCAGTTATTTTATTTTTATATTTTTGAAAATTTTATTGAGTTGATCGCGTAGACGGGACCGTGAACGGACGAGATACCAACTTTTGAGCCAAAAATATTTTATGAGTTTTATGAGTCTTAAAATATTATTTTAAGGTATTTTGTCAAGAAAATTTTAGTATTTATTTATATAATTATTTAAGGGTTGATTTTTAGCCAAAATAAGTCATTTTAATGACTTTTATTAAATTTTAAAAATCCTCTAAATTATTATTTCGGGATTTTTGGTTTATTATCAGATTAATAGGCTGGGTTTGAGTTTTTAAATATTTATTTAGGTATGATTTTATCCTAAATTAGTTATTATTCTAATTTAATTATAATTATCAAATTTAAAAAAACAAAAACAAAAACCTATCCTACCTTACCCTAAACTCCGTTCAGCCGACTCCATCCTCCTCTCCATTCTCTCTTCACGATCAGCCACCTCCCAACATCCTCCATAGCCGATTTCCTGAGAAAAGTTGGAGTTTGTCGCCCCGGAACCCATACACGCACGTTTAGCTACAAATAAATCATCAAGGCATGTTTAATTCCTTCCTTTAACACCATATAAGCTATATAACCTGTTTATGTCCGATCACATGGTTGTGTTTCTGTTTTTTTCTTTTTAGTTCATGAAGATTTATGGCTAGAACCCGTATAACTATCTTGTTTGCTTGATTTTCATATGCATGGCCACGTTTTTATGAAAGGGAATGGATCCGGCTGCTGGCAGATGATTATAGACGTGTATTAGTGTCCTTAGGATTGATCTGGGTTAGAATTTTAAGGTGGAACAAGCTGGAAACGTGAGTTTTACTTTATATTGCATCAGATCGCGCAGTTCAAGGGTTCTGTGGAAGAGAGGCTCGTTCTCCTTCCTCAGGCTATGGTTTGATGTAAGATTGGTTTCATTGGAACCCCTTAGATGTTGGCTAAGTTTTTGCAAGTGGTCTCATGGTCATTGGTGGTCAGAGCAAGCGGCACGATAAAAAATACAGTCGCTGCTCCTCTCTGAGCGCGAGCTGGGATCAGCCTTAATTCGAGGCTTCGTCTGGGCTACTCAGGCCACGGTTTGGGATGAATTTTATCTTGATAGAAACCTTTAGATGTTGGCTATAAGTGAGAAGTGGTTTGAGGGAAAAATATATTCGGAGTAGGGAGAACGATTGGTTTTGGCCGAGTCGCTCACCTGCGCGCGCTAGTACAGATGATGCTTGGTGTTTGGGTTCGTTCTCCATTTACGGTGCATGGTTTGGGTTGGTTCTTAGCTTTTTGGAAAGGTCTCGAAGTGTGCTAGCCAGTGATGGTGGATCTCCGGCCATTGGGTGGCCGGAGATATCCAGAAACAGGCTGTAAAGCCTGCTGCTCACGGCCGAGCCGAGGGAAAGAAAGGGGGAATCGGGTTTTGGGTTTTGGTTGTTTCCCGGGTCGGGTTGGGGCCTGGGTCGGGTCAGTTGGGTCCGGGTCCGGGTTAGGTGGTCCGGGCTCGGGTATTTTAATTTTTAAGTAATTAATGTTTTAATTGATTTTTGGGCTTTAAAATTAGTTAGAAAATTATTTGGGCCACCAAATAAATTTATTTGGGCCTTAAATAATTTATTTAACTTAGCCCAATGATTTTTATGGGCTTGGGAGCCCATGAATATTTTTGGGCCAGTCAGTGGATTTTTGGGCCAGTCTAGAATTTTATTGGGTTTAATTAAGTTAATGGGCTTAAATATTTTTATTTAGGCCGAGTTAAGTTAATCAAGTTATTTGGTCTAAGATATGATTATTGGGCTTTAATTTAAGTTTAATGGACTAAGAATGAGTGATCAGCAGTCTGGACCAACCCATGAAAATAAACTAAGTCCGAAATATATATTTAATTATTTTTATGCTTGAAGTCTATTTTAAGTAAAAGTATATTTATTATGAAAATTTAATTAAATATATATTACGGACATATTTTAAGTGCATGCATACATGAAGAGTTTTATGATATGTTTATGATTAAGAATTGAGCATGAAAAATATTTTTATGGAAATTGAAGTTATGTGGCGGCACAGAGGTGGTTTACCACCAGCACAGAGGTAGTTCTACTATCGGCATAGAAGTGGTTTTACCACTGACACAGATGTAGTTTACTACCAGCATAGAGGTGGATTTATCCACCGCCACGTACGATGGTTCTCAGACTGATCAGTCGCTCATGTTTACGAGCCACATATACGGATATAACCTTCACAGTTACTTATGATTAAGTCATGCTCTATTTACGTATGGATTATATGATTAGTATGATGGATGTTATGTTATAAGATATGGTATGCAAGAGTTTACAGTGCACATTTTTAAGAGCATGCATGCATACTCATGATATTATATGTATTAGTATGATTATGTGATGCATTATTTTTAACCCTTGTTATAAAGGATTAGACATGTTGAGCCCCTAGGCTCACTACGCTTATATGGTGCAAGTGAGTGTGATGATTCGTTTGTAGCTCCTACCGGTGGCGAGGATGTATGAGCAGGCATGGCAGTGGCCCCGTGACCGTCGCATTGAGTCTTGCATGTTTGAGTACCTTTGAGATTTTATAAAACATGTTTCGTATTTTCAGTTTCCAGTGGTTGAGCGAATTAATTTTATTATTTTTATTTAGCACGACGAGAGATTTTCAGTGGTTTAATATTATTATTTATTTAAGTTTTTATTTTAAAGAATTTTATT
Organism: Henckelia pumila; assembly: GCF_033568475.1. Lineage (NCBI taxonomy): Eukaryota > Viridiplantae > Streptophyta > Magnoliopsida > Lamiales > Gesneriaceae > Henckelia > Henckelia pumila. The sequence continues at coordinate 134,117,346 of NC_133122.1, read as the reverse complement.
TATTAGCAGTATTTTTAATGTTTATACATATATGTATGGGCATATGTGTATAGTATTATTCTTAGTTATTTAAAAAAAAAAAATTTCCGCATTTATTAGTAGTAGGCGTTTCAAAATGCGACCCAATTATGACAATAATCTGAGATTCAAAGCAACCCAAAAATTCTCATAAATAACTCGACATCGGCTCAACTACACTAAATCATTGTCAATCACATAATATCAATTTTTAGCAAACAGGGTATTTCACCTTATTTTGTCCATTTAGAACTTACAACTCTAAACAGAAAATATTCACAATTTATGATATATGCATGACCTAAGTTATGTCTAAAACAAAATGTAATGATATTAGATCAACAATTAAATGCATGGGGATAATTATTGAATATATCCTTCTAGTTTCATCATCATCCCAATTATATCCCTTTCGTTTTTCAATTCATGAATATATCCCTTATTATTTAAAAAGTGTCTCAAATATGTCCTTGAAACTAAATAATACATATGCTGCCCTTTATTTTCCATTTTTATATTTAAAAGCTTAATCTCATCATGCTTTCGTAAGTAAATTAAAGCAAATTACCTTTTTGACCAAATTATTGTCGGGTTATGTCCACCGGGTTTTACGGGTTGCTCCTCAAAACCAAACCACGCGATCGCAACCGATGGTTCCTGACACACACTCTTTCAGCAGCAGCTAGCACAACCTTATTTTGTTTCCTACCTTAAGGCGTATAGTAAAAGCTTAATTTTGAAATGAAGACAACATGATAAGGGAGAGCTTCGGAAATTTATTCAGACAACATATTATTACATAAATCAACCTCATTTGAAGAGGAAGAGATAACTAGTTTAGCTACTCATAGTAGCCTTGTTCTTGAAATACATAAAATTAAAAATTAATACAAACTTAGAAAGAGAAATATTACAATGTTTTATTTGTAAGAAAACTGAATGGAATGATCGATGTCTTCAGCTTCCTCAAAATCCTTTATTTATAGCTGAAGTTCCACTCGTTTCACCGAGAAACTTCAGGGAATCTTACAGCTGTCTTAAATTTTATGCCATTATTAATGGCAGTTGTCTTGAATTTTTATGCCATTATTGATGGCATCTTTTACTAGTGGAGGATTCACATGTCTGCCACTTTATTTTGGCTCTATTCTCCTCACATGACTTCTTTAATTTTGTCGGGGCATCTTTTACTTTTGAAGTGAGCCCTTGTGAAAGCGTGTATTCAGTGGCCCTTGTCTACCTTTGCTTGTCTCGAAAAAATCCTTCCGATCCGTTCGGGGTTTGAAGGTTTTTCCAAGTTCTGGCTCCTTCTTGCTTGAACATTCTGGGCAGATGTTTTCTGACCATCTTTCGATATGAGCCATATTGCAAAATTTTCGGCGAGTTTCTTTACTCCCCGGTATCTTGTTGTTCCACAAAAGGTTTCTCTTCTTTTCGAAGAGTTCTTCCGCAAAAGTCGTAGTTTTTCCTGTCATTGTATTTAACAGGAATGATCCATTCACAGAATTCTGATAAAATTTGAACGGAAACTTGACCTTGTCCATCTCAGTGAGACAAACCTAGATACCCCATGCCTTCTAGTTGAGATTTCATTTTCTCCGAAAGTAGATACCAATGGTATTTATTCAGATATAGGATCCTTAATAAATCTTTGATTATTTCAATCAGGTTTCCTTAGCTTGATGAAATGAAAGTACTCATGTGATCCTTTCCCTGTTGGTTCTGGAGCTGCACTAAATAAGTATAACTCGAGCACATCTCCTCTGGACCAAAGGTCATTATTTGCCCATATTTCTTGGACTGCTTCCTGAATTCATTTCGGTAGCTGTGATATCTCCTGGAAGCCTGGTGAAGTTGTATAAACTTAGGCTAAAGCCCCAAATTCATACCATAGTTTTACATCCTTAGGATTGACATTATTTTTTAGCCAAACCCTTGGATATATCCCCGCAACATCAACCCTGCAAGTGTTTGGGTTAATTTCACTTCTTGTACTTAATTTCTTCCACCTTTGTTGATAAACCTGAAATAGAGAAATGACAGCTGGATTAGTATCAATCTTAGATTTGCCCTTGTCTGTGTGGGGCCTAAGATTGATCTCTTCCTCTTTTACCCCAGGGGCGGAGGGTTGAATTGATGAGTTATCCTCATCAATTGTTGCTTTATGTAGATCATCAAAACTTGATGATAGATTAGCACTTGTTTCCTGAGTTTTAGAATCCTCATTATCTTGTTTCTCAACCGCTGGCTGTATTTCTTGTTTTTGTAAAACCAATGGTTTTAGCATATCTTGTTTATGAAAAACCAATGTTTTCTCTATAGCCTTCACAATTGGCCCATGAATAGCAGCCCATAATTGAGTTTGAGCTTGCATACATCCTATAATTCGATTAGATACTTTGATCTGATCAGCTTGTTGTAACCTGCCGACCATTTCAGCATTATTGGATAACTGGTTGAACTCGATTTGAAGAAACCCAAGGTGTTTCCTGAGATGCCTCTGAATTTTCATGATGGAATCTACGTCACCGCCTTCCATCTCTTGTTAGAAAATATGAAAGAATATTTTCATGAGATTTAATAATAACAATATCAAAAATATAATTTTGACATAAAGCTTGCCATCTTAATAATCTAGTCTTCTCTAGTTTAGATTCAATTTTATTTCTTAAGAAAGCTTTTACCTGGGTATTATCAACTTTCAAAATAAATTTTTTAGCAAGTAAAAATAAAGGCCATTTCTCAAAAGCCTTTTTAACTGCGTAAAATTCCTTTTCATTGATATGCCATCTGATACGCTCAGATTTTGTAAATAGGCCGCTACAGTATCTGCATGGTATTTCCCCATCTGGAGTGAGCTTAGTAAGAACTGCAGCCCACCAATCATCACTGGCGTCTGTAAATAACACCAAATCATCTTCATCTGCGGATATAGTGCTACAACTTAAATGGTAATTCACCCAAGTGTAGGTTGTCTGCAAGTAATATACTCGTGAGTACGAGATCGATCTACGGAGAGGATGCTGTAAGTTTAATTTTAGCATGATATATTATAGATGGAAATATTATTATGAAACTTCAAATACACAAATTATAAAATTGTCAAGGTTTCAAAGGTTGATTGTTGGTTTATTTAATATTGCTTAATAAAAATAAATAAAAGAAACTAAAATAAGAATAAACATAAAAGAAAAATGAAATATTTAAACAAGTATATCATATAATATAGTTCCCACTATATTAATATCAGATTAACCGATATTTAATACATGGTACCCATAATATATATATAGATGAATAAATATAAACATAAAAAGAACAATTAAATATTTAAACATGTATATCATATAATATAGTTCCCACTATATTAATATCAGCCGATATTTAATACATGGTACCCATAATATATATATAAATGCATAAATATAAATTGACATAAAAGTAAATGTTAGATCAAATCACAATATTTCATTTAGAACAACCGGCAGAGCCACGCTATCGTCTAAATAAAATACATGACTTTATGTTAGATGCGATAAAGTAAATGTTAGTTGCGAAAAAATAAATGTTATAGGCGAGAAAGTAAATGTTAGTTGCGAAAAAGTAAATGTTAGTTGCGATAAAGTAAAAGTTAGATGCGAGAAAGTAAATGTTAGTTCAAATCACAATATATTATTTAGAACAACCGACAGTGTCACGCTATCGTCTAAATAATATATATGACTTTATTATAAATAGATACTTATATTTATAGTATATAATTATTGTAGTATTTATTGTATCATATTTTGACAACAAATCAAGGTAACCACATTCAAGGTACCAAGCATTTGATGTAAATAGATAACAACAAATCTTCCAAAATTATACCTACAAATAAGGATCAATTAGAAAAACAAAATAGAAATAGAAAAAAAGAAGAATATACAAAATATAAACAATATTACTTGACCAACAATGAAACCTTTTCACCTTGACATTAAAAGATTTAGCTTGCCATGAACATGAAACTCAAGAGTAAGGATAAAATAAATTTCATACTTGAACTTGAGAAATATGCACACTCAAACTTTTATTCTCACACACACAATATTTATTTTACAAATGAGGACTTCTCTACACTCTTGCACACTAAAAAGCTTATACAACACATCTATTTATAGGCCAAATGAGAGAAAGAGTCCAAGACTCATTAAATATAGAATAGTAAAGTTGGTGAGTGCTTGTCTCCTTGAATGTCAATACATTGACCCAACATTAATTGGCATGTTTGATGCCTTAGACTTCCGATTTTGCTTCTGCACAAAACGTATAACACGTAGCCCTTTGTCTGTAGATGTGTTTTGACAACTCATTCACCCCTTTTGGATAAAATATGAAATACTTATGATATTTTTACTCCAAGCTGGTCATAGTAAAAGTAAATCTATCTCCATTTTGATGTTTGATTATTTTGATCATCTTAATGAAGTTTTTGGAATTTCTTGTCTTCTACAAAGTTGAAGATGCCTCTTTTGTGATTCTACACGTTTTGAGATTACTCCATTATGACCTTTGTAGCTTGAGTAATTTTATTTTTACCAAACCTGCGCAAACCGTAAAATACAACATTTTAGTAAAACATTTAAATATAAACACATAACACTAAAATAATACAACTTCATAATTTTAATTAAACTTAAATTTTAAAACACACTTTTTAACATATAAATAATTACAAATTTTAAGTTTCATCACACCCCCAAACCGGCTAATTACTAGTCCCTTAGTAATAAAATATCATAAAATATCATAAAATCACAAGTTAGATTTTTATTCCTTAATATATATATTCAAATTTGCAAACTTTGAAATTTTAAAAACACACTTGTGAGCAGATCATATTTTTATTTATAAATCTCATTATCAATCAATATATTAATATGTAATTGGATGAGCTATACATATATATTTCACACAATATCAAAATATTAAATATATATATAATTTTTTTTACATAAATATTTTCTAAAAACTTTGAGAATAATATAATAAAAAGGATAATAGAAATCATTTTCATAACATGTATATCATCAGGAATATTAATGTAAAAGTCTCAACTCGATATTCTCTCGGGTTAAAGTATTTCATATATAGCTGTTTTTCACTCATGGAGTTGGAAGAAAATTATACACTCTTTGAAAATGGCTAGTAAAGCAGACAATCAAATAACCTAATATTGAAAATAAGATAAGATGATTTACAAAGAATAAACCCATTTTTTTTTTTTTGATGTTTTTTTTTTTTTGTTTTTTTTTTTGCTTGGCTGCAAAATTGTTTTTACATAATCAAATACCTCCAATAAACTTTGAAAATGTAACATTTTTTTTTCAAAGTTTATTTATTTTTTTATTTTTTATGAGGTAAATCTATTACATTAATAATTATAGTAGAGATATTAATACTCTACATCTTTACAATCAAACTTCAAACAACTTTGCAGCCAATTTTCATTTTTCTTTTTTTTTTCTTTTTTTTTTCAAAATGGGTTTAATCTAGTAATCAACCATTTCTTAATAATCAATAAAAGCTTATAAGTTGTTTTTTCAGTTCTTACCCCTCACTCACAAAATTTATGTGAGTAACTATTGCACTTTTACAAATTAATTCCCTCAATTATACATGTTATTATTTATTCAATCAATATCACTTTAATTATATACTCATAAAAGTTTTAGAAAATATGTTATTTGAAAACACACAATTATATATTATTTATAACTTATATCCCATCAATTATATATTTTCTATTAAATTGATAAAAAGAAGAATAAATAAACATCTATACAAAAAGACTTCATTTTCTTAGTAGTTTGCAATTTAAATATATACGGAATATTAAAATCTAATCTATTGTGATAAGATGATAAATAAAAACTAATGCGTGTCAGGAGTTTTTGACTCCTTACTCTGCCATTGAAAAATAAAAATAAATATTATTATAGAAATATATTTTTTTAAAATTTTAAAAAAAAATTTTTTTTTTTTTTAAGGATAAACCCTCCCCCAAACCTGAATATGACATTGTTTTTAATTTTTTTTTTTTAAGAAAAATAAAGAGTACATGATGAAAGAGATATCACCTGGAATTATTGAAGATGAGGAACAAACACAAACCATTTCATGACATGTTGAATCAATGATCCAGTTTTCTTTTCTTACTGGTTGGTTGAGACCAATTGATCTTTGTTATAGCTGAATCAGGTTGATGAACAAAAGCTTGGAGATCATCAATTAATTGGTCTTCATTCGAAGCAGAGATGAGCATCCTTCGTGAATTTTCTGAAATAAAATTTTGTTCCACGGCTACATCAAGAAAAGTCAACAAACCATCATAATAGTTATTGATATTCAACAAGTCAACAGGTTTATTATGGATATTAAGTTGTGCCCAAGACACAACATGAAAAATTTCTTCTAAAGTACCAAAACCACCAGGTAAGGCAATAAAAGCATCAGAATTTTCTATCATTTTAGTTATTCTCTCGTACATTGATAAAACTTTCAACTCTTTCCCAACCGTAACACCTGTAATATTTCCTTCAGCTAAAGCTGTAGGAATAATACCCAAAACCTGACTACCTCCAAGATGAGCTGCTGTTGAAATAGATCTCATTAACCCAATATTGCCTCCTCCGTAAACCAAGTGAATTTTTCTCTCTGCTAACTTTTTTCCAAGATTAATTGCTGCATCAACAAATATTTCATTCTTTCCAGTATTAAAACCACAAAAGACACAAATATTTTTCAATTTTTGTGAAGAAGATCCTGTCATGTTTTTTTTTTCTTTTCAAAAATATAGAGAGAGTTGAGTGATTTTATAAGGAAAACAAGGAATAAGACAGAAATAGGAATACAGATGTGAACAAAATGATGAAAATAGTAAAAAAAATAATATATAATAATAACATGCATGCGTATAAACAGTGATGTGATTGTGGCTCACAGTGTTCCTTCAATATTTATGAGTCGAGGGTTGGCTTACCATCCAATTTTCTTATAAATTGGCAAATAGAGTCTTTTTTAGTCAGATTCCCAAGACCATCACCATGACGCTGCGCTTGGAATAGTTTCCATAAACGGAGAAGTTGACCTTGTACATCTCCACTAGAATGTGTCTCAAGAGTCAATGAGATATCATCCAATGACTCTTTACTCAGCCCATTCTTAATAAAATCAATTTTATCTTCTCTATTTGTGGAAACATATCCCAAAGATCTGCATTGTCTATTACAAGTCCATCTGGCACAATTATGACAAACATCTAACCTTTTAGCCCTTCTTTTCTTCGCATAGGTACTTTTTCCTAGTTCAGACATATTTCGAACAAGTAAGAATTTTGGAACTTCACCACCTAATCGAACCTTGGCTTCAATTATAAGACGAATATCCTCCGGGATTCCTTTTTGCATAAGCATTCTCAATCTTTCACATCTGCCTTCATAAATCATTCTCAGAACTTTTTTAGAAACAGATGGAAAATATTTACCAAGTTTTTTGATAGCTTCATCCATAATATATATATATATATATATATATATTCAATTATTTTGGAAAATTGAAATAAAACCGACTGAAAGTAGTCACGGAGTACCGTTATCCGCCACTTAACCGGGAAGTGAACTCAATTCTGCAAAAATAAAATAAAATATAAGTAACAATTAAGTTGGATCATATAAAGGCATAAACTCTTCATTAAAAACTTTATTTTCTATAAACGGTTTAAGTCTTTGCCCATTAACTTTAAATACATTATTATTTTTAAGATTTACAACATCAACAGCACCATGAGGATAGACAAATTTAACAATAAATGGTCCAGACCATCGCGATCTAAGTTTTCCTGGAAACAAATGCAAGCGAGAATTATAAAGTAAAACTTTCTGTCCGATTTCAAAAGATTTCCTCATAATATTTTTATCATGAAATGCTTTTATTTTATCTTTATAAATCTTTGCATTTTCATATGCATCATTTCTTAATTCTTCTAGTTCATTTAATTGCAATTTTCTTGATTTAGATGCATCATCTAAATTAGTATTAAACGCTTTAATTGCCCAATAAGCTTTATGTTCAATTTCAAAAGGTAAATGACAATGCTTTCCAAAAACTAATCTATATGGTGACATCCCCAATGATGTTTTAAATGCAGTTCTATATGCCCATAATGCATCACTTAATCTTAAAGACCAATATTTTCGATTTGGATTGACTGTTTTTTCCAAAATTTGTTTTATTTCTTTATTTGCAAGTTCAACCTGACCATTCGTTTGAGGGTGATATAGAGTAGAAACTTTATGTGTAATACCATATTTTCTTAACAATGAAGAAAATGATTTATTTATAAAATGACTTCCCCCATCACTGATTATAGCTCTAGGTATTCCAAATCGACTAAAAATATTTTCTTTCAAAAATTTTATCACAACTTTATGATCATTAGTTCTACATGCAATTGCTTCAATCCATTTTGAAACATAATCGACAGCCACTAAAATATAAGTGAATCCAAAAGATAATGGAAATGGACCCATAAAATCTATTCCCCAACTGTCAAATATTTCAATAATCATGATTGGATTTAAAGGCATCATGTTTCGTTTTGAAATTGAACCCATTTTCTGACAATTTTCACAAGATTTGCAAAATGAATGTGTATCTTTGAATAAAGAAGGCCAATAAAATCCACATTGAAAGATTTTTGCAGCTGTTTTCTTTGACGAAAAATGACCTCCACATGCCTCAGAATGACAAAATTTAATGACACTACTTACCTCATTGTCGGGTATGCATCGTCGAAAAATTTGATCAGGACAATACTTAAACAAATAAGGATCATCCCAATAAAATTTTTTGACCTCTTTCAAGAATTTATTTTTATCTTGTGAACTCCAATGAGAAGGCATTTTATTTGTCACAAGAAAATTTACAATATTAGCAAACCAAGGCATAGTAGTAGCATAAAATAGTTGATCATCCGGAAAATTTTCATTTATTGGTATTTCATTTTGAGATGATTCAGAAATTATTCTTGATAAATGATCGGCTACTACATTTTCTTTTCCTTTTTTATCTTTTATTACAAGATCAAATTCTTGTAACAACAAAATCCATCTTATTAATCTTGGCTTAGCATCTTGTTTATTTGATAAATATTTTATGGCAGAATGATCAGTGTAAACAATAGTAGTAGAACCAATTAAATAGGATCAAAATTTATCTAATGCAAACACTACTGAAAGTAATTCTTTTTCAGTTGTTGAATAATTGATTTGAGCACTATTTAAGGTTCTACTTGCATAATAGATCACATAAGGTTTACCTTCTTTTCTTTGTCCTAACACGGCTCCTACAGCATAATCACTTGCATCACACATTAATTCAAATGGTAAAGACCAATCAGGAGGTTGTAAAATAGGTGATGTAGTTAAAAGATTAATTATCTTTTTAAAAGCAGTTTCACATTCTTGAGTCCATTCAAATTGTGCATCTTTTGTTAAAAGATTTGAAATTGGTTTCGATATTATGCTAAAAATTTTTATAAATCTTCTATAAAATCCCGCATAACCCAAAAATGATCGAATTTCTTTGATCGTGTTTGGTGATGGTAAATTAGCAATAACATCAACCTTAGCTTTATCAACTTTAATTCCTTTTTTAGATATGACATGCCCTAACACAATTCCGGATTTAACCATGTAGTGACATTTTTCCCAATTTAAAACAAGATTTTTTTCTTCACATCTTTTTAAAACTTCTTCCAAATTTTTAAGACAGTTTTTAAATGAGTTTCCAAAAACAGTTATATCATCCATAAAAACTTCCACAAATTCTTCAATCATGTCACTAAAAATACTTAGCATGCATCTTTGAAAAGTAGCCGGGGCATTACATAAACCAAATGGCATTCTTTTAAAAGCAAAAGTTCCGAACGGACAAGTGAAAGTAGTTTTTTCTTGATCTTCTAATGATATTGGTATTTGATAATACCCCGAATACCCATCAAGAAAACAATAATAAGGATTACCTGCCACTTTCTCTAAAATTTGATCTAAAAATGGTAACGGAAAGTGATCTTTTCTAGTTGCATCATTTAATTTTCTATAATCAATGCACATACGCCAACTAGATGGAATCCTAGCTTGTAATAATTCTCCCTTTTCATTTTTTATAACAGTGATGCCTGATTTTTTTGGTACTACTTGTGTTGGACTTACCCATTTACTATCCGAGATTGGATAAATAATTCCGGCATCTAATAGTTTTAAAACTTCATTTTTAACAACTTCTTTCATGTGTGGATTTAATCTTCTTTGTGGTTGTTGATATGTTTTAGCATTTTCTTCCAAGTGAATTCTATGTGTGCAGATTAAAGGATTTATACCTTTTATATCTTGCAAAGTCCATCCAATTGCATTTTTGTGTTTTTTAAGTAGTGTTATTAAATCTTCTTCTTGTTTTGGTAAGAGGGTAGAAGATATTACAAAAGGATATGTTTGATTTTCACCAATAAAAGCATATTTTAGTTCTATTGGCAAGGGTTTTAATTCAAGTTTTGGATGATCATTTTCTTTTACTTCTTCAAGTTCATTAATTTCTTCAAATAACTTTGATTTAAAAACATTTTTTGAATCAAAACTTTTCACTAAACAAACTTCAGATTGTTGATTTAAGTTTTCTTGGTGTATATTTTCTTCCACAATTGTTTCTATTGCATTATCATTTTCATCTTCATTAATACTTGGTTGTTTACATAAATTGAACACATTAAGTTCTAAAGTCATATTTCCAAAAGACAATTTCATTATTCCATTTCGACAATTAATTAAAGCATTTGAAGTTGCTAGAAATGGACGTCCCAATATTACTGAAATTTCGTTATGTACTTCTATTGGTTGTGTATCTAAGACAATAAAATCCACAGGATATATGAATTTATCGACTTGAACTAACACATCTTCTACGATACCTCTAGGTATTTTGATTGACCTATCGGCTAGTAAAAGAGTGACAGATGTAGGTTTTAAATCTCCTAACTTAAGCTTTTCATAAACTGAATAAGGAATTAAATTCACACTTGCTCCCAAATCTAACAAAGCTTTTTTAATTTTATTTTTTCCAATAATACATGAAATTGTTGGACAACCGGGATCTTTATATTTCAAGGTAGAATTATTTTGAATAATAGAGCTTACTTGCTCCGTTAAGAATGCTTTCTTCTTTACATGCAATTGTCTTTTCACAGTACATAAATCTTTTAAAAACTTTGCATAAGAAGGCACTTGTTTAATAGCATCTAATAATGGAATATTTATTTTTACTTGTTTAAAAACTTCATAAATATCAGAATCATTTTTTTGTTTTTTATTATTAACTAATGCATGAGGGAAAGGAATATGTTTATTTGACTCACATATTATTTCAGATAATTTATCGTCAACTTTCTTAATCTTAGGACTCAAAGTATCATCTTTCTCGAAAGTATCAAGATTTTCATCCTTACTCTTTGAGTTTGACTGATCTTTGTTTTCATCACTATATGAATCATTAACTATTTTACCACTTCTAAGAGTAATAACAGATTTTACTTGATCAAATTTTTCTTGATTTTGATTTTTAGGATTAGGTTGTGGTTGAGATGGAAATTTTCCTTTTTCATGAATATTAAGTGCAGATGCAAATTTTGCAAGAGTTTCTTTCAAATCATTCATAGATTGAATGTTTTGAATATTGATAGACTCTTGCTTTTGAATGTATGCATGAATTTCATCTTCAAAATGTTTTCTTGGAGGTGGGATATAAGGAGCATAACCTTGATGACTTTGGTTATTGTGAAAAGGTTGTTGTGAAGGTTGTGCATTATTATCGTTCCTCCAACTAAAATTAGGATGATTTCTCCAACCAGGATTATATGTTTGTGAAAAAGGATCTAATGTTGGTTTTTTAAAATTGTTAACATAATTGGCTTGTTCATAGAGACATTCTTTAAATGAAGGCAAAGTAGGACAATTTTTTGTAAGATGATCATGTGTGTCACATATATGACAAACAATTTCTTGAACATTTTTTAATTGATCACTCTTTTTCATTTCTAATGACTCGATTTTTCTTGCTAAAGATGCAAGTTTAGCTTGAACATCTACATCATCTTTAAGATGATAAATACCACCCCCATTTATTGAATTATTGGTTTTACTTGGTGGTTCAATTGAGCCTATATTATCCCAATTTTGAGCATTTTCTGCTAATGACTCCAAATATTCTATAGCTTCATTTGGGTTTTTTATCTTCAAAAGTTCCATTACACATGAATTCTATCATTTGCCTATCTTTAGGTATTAAACCTTCATAAAAGTGAGAAATTATCCTCCATATTTCAAAACCATGATGTGGGCATGTATTAAGTAACTCTTTATATCTATCCCAACATTGATAAAATGTTTCCCCTTGTTTTTGAGAAAAAGTTGTAATTTGTCTTTTAAAAGAGTTTGTTCTATGGGAAGGAAAAAACTTTTTTAGAAATTGTTGTTGCATTTCTTCCCATGATCTTATTGAACTTGATGTCAAATTTTGCAACCATGTTTTAGCTTTATCTTTTAAGGAAAAAGGGAAAAGCTTTAATCGAACAGTATCCATGCTACAATTTTGATCATTATAAGTGTTGCAAACCTCCTCAAATTCTCTTAAATGCAAATATGGATTTTCAGAATCTAAGCCATGAAAATTTGGTAAAAGTTGAATGACTTGTGGCTTAAAATTGAAATTAGATGCATCAGGAGGAAAAACTAAACAAGATGGTGTACTAGTTCTTATTGGATTCATATGGTGCCTAAGTGTTCTTGGTTGTTCATGTTCTTGATGATGATTATTATTATTATTATTATTATCTTGATTATTATAATTATCTTCCATGTTTAAAATATTTTCAGTTACTCGAACAAGTCTACCACTTTGTTTACGACTCCAAGCAATCATACAATTAAAAACAACATACTATTTACATAATAACAAAATTAAACTTAATTTATACCTCCCCGGCAACGGCGCCAAAAACTTGCTACAACTTAAATTGTAATTCACCCAAGTGTAGGTTGTCTGCAAGTAATATACTCGTGAGTACGAGATCGATCTACGGAGAGGATGCTGTAAGTTTAATTTTAGCATGATATATTATAGATGGAAATATTATTATGAAACTTCAAATACACAAATTATAAAATTGTCAAGGTTTCAAAGGTTCATTGTTGGTTTATTTAAGATTGCTTAATAAAAATAAATAAAAGAAACTAAAATAAGAATAAACATAAAAGAACAATGAAATATTTAAACAAGTATATCATATAATATAGTTCCCACTATATTAATATCAGATTAACCGATATTTAATACATGGTACCCATAATATATATATAGATGAATAAATATAAACATAAAAAGAACAATTAAATATTTAAACAAGTATATCATATAATATAGTTTCCACTATATTAATATCAGCCGATATTTAATACATGGTACCCATAATATATATATAAATGCATAAATATAAATTGACATAAAAGTAAATGTTAGATCAAATCACAATATTTCATTTAGAACAACCGGCAGAGCCACGCTATCGTCTAAATAAAATACATGACTTTATGTTAGATGCGATAAAGTAAATGTTAGTTGCGGAAAAATAAATGTTATATGCGAGAAAGTAAATGTTAGTTGCGGAAAAGTAAATGTTAGTTGCGATAAAGTAAAAGTTAGATGCGAGAAAGTAAATGTTAGTTCAAATCACAATATATTATTTAGAACAACCGACAGTGTCACGCTATCGTCTAAATAATATATATGACTTTATTATAAATAGATACTTATATTTATAGTATATAATTATTGTGGTATTTATTGTATCATATTTGACAACAAATCAAGGTAACCACATTCAAGGTACCAAGTATTTGATGTAAATAGATAACAACAAATCTTCCAAAATTATACCTACAAATAAGGATCAATTAGAAAAACAAAATAGAAATAGAAAAAGAGAAGAATATACAAAATATAAAAAATCTTACTTGACCAACAATGAAACCTTTTCACCTTGACATAAAAAGATTTAGCTTGCCATGAACATGAAACTCAAGAGTAAGGATAAAATAAATTTCATACTTGAACTTGAGAAATATGCACACTCAAACTTTTATTCTCACACACACAATATTTATTTTACAAATGAGGATTTCTCTACACTCTTGCACACTACAAAGCTTATACAACACATCTATTTATAGGCCAAATGAGAGAAAGAGTCCAAGACTCATTAAATATGGAATAGTAAAGTTGGTGGGTGCTTGTCTCCTTGAATGTCAATACATTGACCCAACTTTAATTGGCATGTTTTATGCCTTGGACTTCCGATTTTGCTTCTACACAAAACATATAACACGTAGCCCTTTGTCTGTAGATGTGTTTTGACAACTCATTCACCCCTTTTGGATAAAATATGAAATACTTATGATATTTTTACTCCAAGATGGTCATAGTAAAAGTAAATCTGTCTTCATTTTGATGTTTGATTATTTTGATCATCTTAATGAAGTTTTTGGAATTTTTTGTCTTCTACAAAGTTGAAGATGCCTCTTTTGTGATTCTACAGGTTTTGAGATTACTCCATTATGACCTCTGTAGCTTGAGTAATTTTATTTTTACCAAACCTGCGCAAATCGTAAAATACAACATTTTAGTAAAACATTTAAATATAAACACATAACACTAAAATAATACAACTTCATAATTTTAATTAAACTTAAATTTTAAAACACACTTTTTAACATATAAATAATTACAAATTTTAAGTTTCATCATATAGCCATTTTCGGGAGTTTCTTACATATCTCCTTTAATTGTTTTACCCTTTTAGTATGTTCATCGGTCCATATAAACCTAGCATCCTTTTTTAATAAAGAACTGAACACCTTCCTGTGCATTGCTAGGTTGTTTATGAACAATCCTGCAAAATTAACCACTCCGAGAAAACTTTGGAGTTGTTTTACATCTTTGAGTTTATCTGGAAAATTCTGTACCTTTTCCACAATATGGGGTTGTAGAATTATTCCAGATTCATCAATTTCAATACCAAAGAATTCAATTTTCCTTGTTGCTATGACTGCTTTCTTTTCAGATAAAACAAGTCATTCTTCTTTGCAAATTTTAGAGAAAATCACTAAATGTTTAACATGTTCATCTATGTTTTTTGATGCTATAAGAATATCATCAATATAAACAAACATGAAGTTGAAATAATCTTTAAACAGATTATCCATCTTTTTTTGAAATATTTGGGGTGCATTAGCCAATCCCATAGGCATAACTTCCCAAATATAATGTCCTTGTGGTGTAGAGAAAGCTGTGAATTTTTTACTGCCTTCTTCCATCCGAATCTGGTAAAATCCAGATTTACAATCAAATTTTGAGAATAACCTAGCATTTCGTACACAACTAATTAGGTGTTCTCTACTGGGTATGAAGTACCCATCAAACTCCAGGATTTTATTAATTCTTTGGTAATTAATAACTAACCTGGGTTTTCCTCTTTTTATCTCACCATGATTTCTGACCAGAAAACCTGGACTAATATATGGTGAAACTCCTTCTTTGATTAGACCAAGGTCTAAATGTTCCTTGATAATTATTCTCATATCCCTTTGATCTGTTACGTTCATCGGGATAGGCTTATATCTAACGAACTCATATTCTTTGCCTTCCTTTAAAGTAAGGCTGAATTTGAGTTGATTTCTATCCCACCATGCCAAAGGATGTTCATTATAACTTTCTTTGAGCCTCTTTTTGACATCTTCAAGGGATACCTTGTTCTCCAACTCTATATCCCTATGGTTTAGAGTTACCTTGAGAAGGTTCATATCCTCTATTTTAAGTTCTTATTCTCTTGTTATTTTCAACATAGTTTCCCCAAATATCCTAGAATCTTTCATGTTTGGGTGAAAAAGTTGTCCTTTATCACCACGCTGGTTGCGGAACAATATTGACATTTGTCTATAAAACGCCATCTTGAGTCGTTGAACGATAATCTTATGATCACAAATGGTAGTAAACATAAGTCGTCTTAATTCGTTATCTTGTGTGTACTTTTTAACATTTGTAAAAAGTTATTTTCTAACAAGATATCGGCTCCTGTATCATGGAAATATATTGATGGTGTCTTTACCTTGTACCAAGGAGTCTGACATGCGCCTCCCATAAGGATCTGTGCTTGTTTTATTCCTCTACAAAGAATTAGAATTCTTTTCGAGAAATCTCGCACTACTATAAAAAAGCTCATACACAACACTTAAAAAACAACGCTTTTTACCAAAAACGTTGTCTTTTATTTTTTAACAACACTTTTACTGAAAAGCGTTGTCTATATATATTTTTAATTTATAAAAGACAACATTTTTAAATTTTTTTTAGGGAAAGACAACGCTTATAAATAACGTTTTGGCTTAGCGTTTTTTTTCAATTTACAATAACGTTTTTTTTTTTTAAAAAGGATCGTGAACTGAGCGTTTATATATTTTTTTAAAACCTACAAGGACATATTTCTCTCTCCTCTGTATCTGCACGTTCCTTCTCCTATCTTTTTATTTCGTTCCTATTCTTCTACTTTTGCCGCCTTTGACAGCCGATATTTTCTCAGCCGGTGGTCGGATTTCAGATATAATCGTAGATTTTGAAATCCCGCGAGATAAGCTTTCAAGTGATACCTATTTTCCTAAGTTTTGAGCTCGTTCCGTCGAATCCATTTCTGGAAGCCGTCCCTTTGCCGTCGCCGAAAGTCGCCAAGGCTTGGAGGAAGGGTTTTTTTGGTTGTTTGGAGCTATTTTTCCAATGCTTTGAGGTATTTTCAGAATATAGGGTTTCGAATTTTGGTATTTTGGTTCATTTGAATTCCTATAATTGATATATGTTTAATTGTTTGTTGTAGGTGCAATATTTGCGCCGATTGGATGTATTGGGTAATTCTTGGAATTTATTTAAGAATTAATTCGAAATTTTTAAATTTATTTGCTTGGAGGTGACTTTGGTGGGGCTGGCCTCGTGCAGTGATTGGGGTATGTTACAGTGGTGGGGTTTGTGATGGTCTAGCCCGTGGTTGGGCTGACCTAACGCTTGGTGTGCCACAAAGTGACTTTGCCACAAGTTCACCTCCGGGCGGAGTTTCTTGGATGAGAAAGAGATATGGTTTAGCACTAGATATTCGTGATGTAGGTTAGCGGCATTCGAAGCTCATGGTGGAGCTGACTCCGTTATTTTTACGGGAAAAAACGAAGCATCATTTAATGGTGTGAGATATCCATTAAGCAGCCTCGAAAGTTAATCGGATGGAGGCCCAGAGAAGGGGTTTTGGATTTCTGTTTTTAATTTTTGACCGTTTTATGTTTTATTGAGGTAAGAACTTTTGTGTCATTTGTCAATGATTGAGTCTCGTACTTGGTTCCTTTTTCCCTTTTTTTAGTTATACACTTATACTTGGGTTCTTTTTTGTTATTTCTTGCTTTTTCCCTTCTCGTATGTTTGTTGTTTAATATTATTCCCAATTGTTGGATCTTGACGGTTTTATGATTTCAGAATATTTTTGCCTTGTCTACATTTGTTGAATGACTGTGATTTGGGAACTAAGACCAATTCTTTAAAATTATTACAATCATTTGTCTTAAGTTTTTTCCTGCATAAAGATTGTGGAATTAAGTTTTCCTATTTTATTATAATGGTTGACGAATTTTAGAGTGAATGGAAGCTACTTTTGGCTTTCATTGCTTGCAATTGTTTATGGATTTAAAAGGGAATATCGGTTTGGTGAATTTTAGCCTTTTCACAGCTCCGAATTATCGATTTTTTGGTGGATTTTGCTGGTTACTAATACTAATTCAAAAAGGCTGAATATTTTACTCTTCGTGGTGGCGATCGAGTGTCTATATATTGTTTATATGTTTAGTGTGATTGTGAGCAACTTTACTGTTCTTGAGTTTCTTTTTTTGATGTGAATCATTTGATCATGGCTGCTCAACTGGATTGGGTTTATTTAGGTTATGCTTCTTTTCATAGGTTCAAAGAAAATCTTATTTTGCATAATTGCTCTCTTCTATGCATATGAGTTTTCAGGTGTTTTACTTGGGAATCAAGCACTGTGAATTTGTGACCAAACGTGCTTCATATGAGAATTTCGTGGAGTAGTTTTGTTAAATTCATACTGATTGTATGATTTCTTTAAAAAGTTAAATTCTCTTGATTTTGACAGAAAATTTGGGTGCGTAAATAGCTTATGGAATCGCATGATGTGTTAAATTCTCTAATTTCCAAAAAATTGCTGAATTTTGTATTTTGTTCTTTACTTGGCCAAGGCTTAAAGATCACATGGAATATTACATGCATCATCTTGAAGAAATCAATAAGCTATCCAAATTGAAGGCACGAATGACAGGTATCATGATATTGAGCTTAAATTTTAGATGTTAAAGATATATTATATTTATGTTTGGTGCTGTACTTATGCATGCTCAAAATGTTAACAAATTGGGCTCGTTTTCCATAGCATACATAGTTGAGATTCCTTTCAAACCTGCCCCTGTAGTTCTCCAGGAACTGGTTTTTAATTCCAGTATCTTGACTCCTATTATGACAACCTAGCAGTTTTCATCTGATCATGTTTGTTTTGTTCCTAGGATTTCACCCGTGTACCTGATGTGGTTAACCTTGCTTGTATGCGTGATACTATGAACAAGATTGGCAGTGATTCTAACAAGATCAATCTGTTGGTATGCAGTGTTGTATTGGTTTGTATTGGTTTGTATTGGTTTGTATTCTCTTTGGGTTACTAGATATCGGAAATTCATGCTCGGTAGATTTATCTTTATTGAATCTTTTTTTTATCATGGTATTAATAGTAATTGACTCATTATTGTGCACAGAATTGATTTAGTTTGGATAAATTCAAATGCTAACTTTTCCAAAGAATGGAGCTTGGCAGAAGGCTTTTCCTGGATTCTAGACAAGTCAAGTTTTGGTTTCAGAATAGAAGAACTCAAATGAAGGTACATATTAGGAAATCCTTTTCACCTCTTTAATTTACTTGTGTATATTTGGTGGGTCTTTGTTATTATCCAAATCCCAGACGCCCCAAACGTGAAGCTGCTATAAATTTGCAAAAGGTTTACAAAAGCTTCCAAAGAAGGAGAAAGCTAGCTGATTGTGCAGTTCTAGTAGAACAAAGTTGATGGAAGCTACTGGATTTTGCAGAACTGAAACATAGTTCCATATCTTTCTTTGACATCAATAAGCATGAGACTGCGATTTCGTGGTGGTCACAGGAAAGAACAAGTGTTACTAAGGTAATTTTTTTTCTTTTGAATATCGTCTGATGTCTTAGCTAGCGATCTGATGCTAAATTTTGCAGGTCGGAAAATATTTATCCAAGAATGTCAAAGCCCAGAAACTTGCTTTGTAACATTGGTTTAAAGCTCTAAATACATTGAAACTCTTTTACTTTCTCGAGTCGAGACTAGGTAGCCATGTCATCAAGAATTCATAATGATTTATTTGGTTTTTTTTTATTTTAACAGAGTGATCCCTGTCATCAGTATGGGCACAATCTAAATTTCTATTATGCAAAATGGTTGGATTCTCAAAGAAAAGAGACCTTCTATTACATCAACTTTTTGTAGTTTCTACGTTTCCATGTTGGATATCTAATTCCATGTTGGTTGTATTTTGGATTTGTTGTTGTAGATTTGATAAGTTCAATACATTAGTCTCTGATATGGAGCAAGGTAATTGAATGAAGAAGATTATTGTTTGGTTTACTTTTGTTGGATATACATTAATAAGGCTGCCCTGTTGTAGCCACCTTGAGTTGGAGCAGATGGTTGTCTGTGTGAATTACATCTCTTGACTTAGGGGCTTTTGGATTTGTTGCGTTTCTGGGCTGTTGGAGGCAGTGTTGTGCAGTGGATTTGGGATGTTTGGAATGAATTTGACACTGTTTTAAGTGCCACTCTTCTTTTGGACGTGATTCATGTTTCTGCACACCGAGTATTTGAGATTTGATTCTCTTAAATTACAACTTTATTGCACGAGGTACTTGGATGTTCACTTGCTCTTTTATTATGCTCTGGTATTGATGTATTATTAAAAGATTCATGTGTTTTTTATTGATGAATCTGATTTTCGGGGATTTTTTATGGTGATTGTGTAATATGATGCTTAAGCATTTTCCCTCTCGATGTTTACGATGCTAGCTACTGTCATGAATGCAATATTTTTGCAATCAACGATGGAGAGCATTGACATCCCAACAAGAGTTCAGACTGCATTTCGCATGTCAGAATTGCTGAGTCATACATAAGAAGAAGAGTCGTTCGGCATTTAGAGAAAGGAAGAGTTGAAATTTTGCAACTGGTACTGGGAATCGCTTCTTCACAACTGATACTGCTGCAGCACTTCGATGTACAGAGAGTGAGTCCATTTTTATGACTTAAATGCTTATATTGATATGATATTTGTTGAATGTTATTAAACCATAAATCCCACTTGATTTTCCTTCGTATTGTATAAATATTAAGTGCCATCCATTTTCTTTCTAGAGTCCTGAATTATTTTGTCCCTTATATCGTATCATTTTATTGAAATGGTGCATGGGAAACTGATGTTGCATTTCTGAATGATATGTGTAGTTAATGCGGAAGTGGTGCTGAAAGCTACCAATGTGGATGGAGTTTTTGATGAAGATCATAGGAATAATCAAAATGCAGGTCTATTAGTTTATGGATTTAGAATTAGATTATTTTTTATGTTTGAATGATTTGTAATATTGGAAGATTGTATATTAAATTTTATTTTACAAATTTTTGAATTTTGAGTAATTTATAATATTGAAAATTTGTGAATTAAATTTTAATTTTTTTTGTTTTTCATTTGAAAAAAGACAACGCTTTTTAAATGTTGTCGTATAGGATTTAAAGCGTTGTTAAAGCCAGTGTTGTAAAAAAGTCAGTTCAACGACAACGCTTTTTAAGCGTTGTCTTTTTTAGAAACGACAACGCTAAAAAAGTGTTGTCTTTTTTAGAAAAGACAACGCGAAAAAAGCGTTATCGTTGAGCGGATTTTTTTTACAACACTGGTTTCAACAAAAAAGACAACGCGGAAAAAGCGTTGTCGTTGAGCGGATTTTTTTTTACAACACTGGTTTCAACAACGCTTTTTCAACCACATAGACAACGCGAAAAAAGCGTTGTCTATGATCTTTTTTCTCGTAGTGTCGTCCAACAATTTTTGGCAATTCTTCTTCACAATCTGTAGGGAAGACTCATCTTTTGCTGTACAAATTCCTGCTCCTGAATCAATATAAACTGCAAAGTATTCAGCCTTATATTGTTCATACAACATCCCAATTGGAATGTATATGGAGAACACTTGTTGTCATTTAAAAGTATTACTAAATGGCCCCGCTATTTTTAATTGGCTGTGTTGTAACTTAGTAATCCGATTAAGACTATTTAGCCTTAATCTTCCTAAGGCTTCAGTAGGTAGAGTATGGTTACTCTTTTCTACTTCCTCAATGCGTTCTAGTAAATCATGCTCATGATTTACTAACTTCAAGAATTGTTTCTTTCTCTATTTGTGAACAGAGTTTTCAAATCTGGTTAAGGGATTATCCCTTATCCAATTTTCTTGATTGGCCATCTCGTATAATTTTTATTGAATTCTCCAAGTTTTATCTTTTGCCATAAACTCTATTCTTCTTTCAAAGCGTTTCCATGGTTTATGGTCCTCAAGGAATTCTAGACCAAGAATGAGTTGGTCTACTTCTTTTCCTGGAATTTCACATATTTGAACTTTCAATTCTCCAATATATATCACTCTTTGGTAAGTTCCTTTTTCTTGTTGTTCTAAATAGTAAATCGAGTTACAAGGGAATTGGTTCCGATGACTTGTAATTTCGAATACTATTTTTACTTCTTTCCATCTTTCTGGAGATCTAAGTTTTTCTATTATCGAAAACTCCTTTTCTTCAGGTGGAGTTTCCTGAATAGGAGATTTTTCCCACCTACAACTTGTCATTTGATTATCCTGAAAAGATAACCTTCTGTGTTCTATTTTATGTTCTCTGTATAGAACCGGTTGGTCTTGAATTTGAATGTCTGTTTCCTGAATTAAGGGAAACTCGATTTTTTCTGAGTAGATTGCTTGAGCAACCTTTCCAAAAATCTCTGGAATTTCAATAAACTCATTTCTAATAAATAATTCTGAATGGTGAGTATTAGAAAGAGCATATGAAATTTGATATGTAATAGAATATGGTTTATTACCTTCTTTCATCAGTCTTTTTTCCTTGAAATTTTGATGTAATGTCAAGGCTCGACTAAAATATCTGTCGGCTAAATTGTAGGCTATTCTTGGGTAGATAACTCCTACAATTTTTTCTGCACATAAATTTCCTGAGATAGTTCCCAGAATACCATCTTGTATATTCCCCATTCTTTTATCGCATACTACGATGTCCATGAGTGAATCTATTCCTTCTTTAAAAGTAGTTTTGATCATTATTTGGATTGCTCTAATATGAATATAGGACATCGTCTTTGCTACTTCACTTTTCAGCTTTTGCAATTCTTCTCTTATTTTTTCAAAAGGAATTAATTGCATTTCAATCTGATTACTAGTTAATTCCATGGGGATTGCCATTTCCCTTCTGGATACCTTGTAAATCAGATTGTGTCTTCTTTGTCTAAGGCCCAGGTTTCCTAAGACTCTTTCCACTTGTCCTGCCGAAAATCCTTGATATTTCTGTAGAGTAGGATTTTCTCTCATAATCTCTGGATCAAATTATGAGATATAGTAGTTTGACTAAAAAACCCAGCCAAACTCTCATGTGTTTTTTGCCGAAACACTTCTTCTTTACTCTGATTCTGATTTTGATTCATCCTCAGTTTCTTCTAGTATTTCTTCCTCGTATATACTTTCGTCTGAGGGTATATCCTCAAACTGATATACTTGGACTAGATCTCAAAAGAAGACCGCATCATCCATGTCAAGTGTTGCTTCAAAAAGTTTGACTCCTTTCTTCTCATTTTCTGGACAATTTGTTGAGATATGTCCTCTTGCTCCACATGTCCAGCAGTTACAGTCCTTAAAACTTTTACTTGCTCTCGTATGAGTTCTTTTGAAAGTTCTTTTGGATGGTACTTTTCCCCTGTTTTGAGATGAACTCATTGCTGGGGGTGTTCTTGCAGGTCCGTTTCTATTTCCTGATCTATAAGATCTGGCCTTTTGTTTGGACCAAACTGTTCTTGGTTTCCAAGAACTCCTCATTCGTTTGTTATATGGATTATTTATGAATTTTTTTCTTTTAAATCCCTGTGATCTGTTCCCAATGATTGTTGGGAGATCATTTTCTTTACAACATAAATGAGTACGTTTATTAATACCCCTTATCTTCTTGTAGTTCTTTTTTAATGCTGCCATGTGACACGATTCTGCTAATTTTTCTTTTAGAAAAGAGGCACGTCTTGCCAATGTGTCTGGATTACCCGGAACGTATTCTTTTATTAACATTTCTCTCCAGGGACTTGGCATCTTTGCAAAAAATAGCTGAATGGCTACGTTTTCCTCGACTCCCGAATTCCATCTATATTTGGTGAAAAACATAATATATTCATCAACTAGACAGATATCGTGCAAGTCGAGACTATACAGAGCTTGAGTATATCTTCTCTTTTTCTCTGTATCTTGATTATTGAAATAGTCAACCCCTATAAATTGTGCTTTAAATAGAGTAGTCATTCTTTATCCAATCTCGCTTAGGGATTCTCCTGCAAAGACTGATTCTTTGGTTTCTGGCATGGTCATTTCCCAAGCTATATTGACCGATCCCATTAGACTCATTTCTAGGAGTTTAATGAATTCTTCTTTATTGAAATCTAATGTTCCTGCTGCAATTATCATAGCTGACATCCAATCATCTATGAGATCTTCTGTGTTTTTAAAGTCCAGAACATCAAGGTTTAACATAACCCCATAAGGATGTATCGGATCTAAAAAAGTTTTTCCGTAAGGAGTTTGATGGAGTGGTATTTTACTCCTTATTGTCCTTGTTCCTGCTGGATGGGAATTTTCTCCAACGTAAAATTCACTATATGGTTCTTTTGTTTTAACCACATATCTTTCCGGATTTCTTGTAGGTTGTTCACCCTCAGGGTAATTCATCTTTAGATCTACTACCTTAAGATTCGCAAATGAATTGGCAAGGTCTTGTAGATCTTCAAGATTTAATCTTTCTAAAGTAGTCATCAAATAGTGTTTTTCTCTGATACTGCTTTTATAAGATTAATCATCATTTCTTCATCAGTTAAAAGTTTTTGTACCATTTTGGTTTTACCTTTCTGATGTAACAAGGGTTCGGTACCAAAAGAGAGTGGTAACCTTCCTTCTTTCCTAGAACTCGACGTTTGTTCTAGGTTCTGCATTTTGATTTGAAGATCCTTTAAATTTACAAGAATTTCTTCTTGTTTTTTAAGGATTTCTTCAATTTTTCGAGGTATTTCGTATAGCTGGTTGCTATAATATTGTACCATTTTTTGGATTTCTCTAAGATCTCCGAAGAGTTTAAAGGATTCTGGTGTGATCTCTAAGAATTGAGAATTAGAGATCATATTTCTTAATTTTTTCAGAGTGTGTACAAGAATCTATTTTATATAGATTCACTTGTTTATGAGATTTCATATAAATGAAATCATTCTTGTTCAAACTTTCGTTTGAATCCATGTTTTGTTTAAAATCTCTTCCTCAACAAAGGAGAGTATGATTTAATGAATAATATAATGTCTGAATAAAATTACCTAGGCTCTGATACCATTTTTTGAGCCCCAGGGAAAATCTAATACAAAATATTAACATAAAAGTAGTATAGGAAATTTTTTGTTTGAAGGACATATCAGGAAAACTTTTTATTAAAAGAGGGATGTAATTGGGAACGAAAAAAGTGTTAGTATATTTTTGGAAAAATAAGAAAACTATAAGGACGTATTGGAGAATTATTCCAAATGCATGCAAAGTGTGTGCAGTACGTGTTAAGGATTAGTGTTGGCAACACTTCCCAACAACACTGTAGTTTTCAAAAAATTTTGAATTTTTCACGCTACCAAAGCCATATTTTTCTTATTATTATTTTTTATTTTAGTTCAAAAGCGGTAGCCTGCTCACTAAAAGAACGGTCTTCATTGGACCTTTTTAGGTAGCTTTCTTCAATTTTCTTCCGATTTATGTTTGATTTTCAAGACATTGGTTACTGAAATTTTATCAAACTATACTCTAAATTTGCGAAACCACTTTTCACATGGGACAAGATCATGTAATACACGAACATCTCTCAACTACTTCGTGGTTTAGTTAGAGCACATTATCATGGCAACTGTGATTTTAAAATAAATTTTGCAGAAGAACTACAACGTGTTAGTCAGTGTTATCAAATAGTGCAAAACATAGGACATTATGAAAATGCAGTATGCCTAAGGTCCTAAAAATGTACATGTATGTTTGGTGTTGTCCTTCAGTGTTGGCAACACTTAGGACAGCAACCGTATGTGATTATAATGAACACATGCTAAGAGATTTCCTTCGTTTGGAGAATCTCTCAAAATCAAATGATTCTGTTAATATATCTGCCAATTAGTTTTTTGTTTCAACAAACTCAATACAGATCAAACATTTCTTCTCTATTTGTTGTCCATAGAAGATAATCTTTTCCAGGATTGTATGTTTGTTCTTAGAGGATGTGTGATTTTAACGTGTGTTTGTATTTAATTATTTCGATAAAAGTGTGTTAATTATTATGACAGACTACGTATACCCACATTTTTTGTAAGTCGTGAATGTATTTTTTGTTCCATTTCAACATCCTAAATACAAATATATTTTTTCTTCCGTTTGGTGTCTTTGATTTTTATTTCAATATGAAGGGTGTAAAGTTGTCTACATTTTTTGGTTTGGCTTCTAGATTTTCTGTTTCTTTTTCCATTATTTATTACTAGATTTTTTTCTTGTATTCTTGTTGATTAATTTGTATTTTTTATTCACTTCGTTTACATGTTCGCTCTTCTCTATTTGTTGTCCATCGAAGATAATCTTTTCCAGGATTGTATGTTTGTTTTAGAGGCTGTGTGATTTAAACAACGTTCCACTTTCTTCTACAATTAGAGAGTGAATGTCAGATCATAATATTTATTACTTATATATATTTTAGGAAAGAGGTTAGTCATATTATCATATATACATACATATTTTATTACTTCTACAATTGGCAATGTCCACTCTCTATTACGCGATCGCAGTTGGATCAAGTATCATTCTTAATATTAGTAAAAAATAATGTGTAAAAAAATCATAGACATTTAAATAGTACATCATGCAAATTTTTTTTATTTAACTATCCATATACTATTTTGTAAAATTTATTGAAAAATAGTGTATAAAAAACAAGAAATTTAATTAAATTCATGATTAGAACTCAAATAGACTCAAAACATTTATAGTTTATCTCAAATCTTGGACCCATCATTCAAAGAACGTTTGATTAAATTCAGAATATTGCTTGTGCTACTATTTGCCATAAACAATTATTGTATCTTTTGTAAAGTATGAAAAAGTTATTATACGAGAAAATAATATTTTTCAAAATTTTTAATATTGATTATCATAGTGTGTTGCTTGCTAGGAGCTTCAGTAGTCAAAGGTAAGATTAATTGTTGAAGTAGATTTGTATATCGTCCGTGCCTATCAAGTTAGATATTGGAAACCAAAAACATGAATATGATATAGTTGATATTTTTATTTAAATATATAATTTAAACATATAATTTATGTGTTAGGATCGGTTGAAAGTGTAGAGGAGGAGTGAATATACTTTCAAGTAGTTTAGTACAATATATTTGAATTCAATCGGTTTAGTCACTGAATCCTGAGCTTATCTTAATGTCTGATGGAATTTAGCAAACAGAAGTATGTGCGGAAATATGTCAAATTGTAGATTTAAACACTGAGTGAGTAACAGTTTAGGTTAGGTGGTGATGGTGAGTAAACTGAAATGACACAAGCAATTGTTTATGGATGTTCGGAGATTTCAAACACTCATACGTCACCCCTTCTTCCACTTCGGAAGGATATCACTAGAAGACTTTGAATTTTACAAGTAATTTGCAAAATCCCGATCCAGTTTAGGACTTAGACACTGCCTAAACAAGAACTCCTAGTACAACACCTCGGTTTCAGTCCTAGACTGATGATAGAACAAAGTGAATACAACTGGAAATCCTTAGCACAAAAATTGATCCTACAATGATCAGAATAACACTTCGGCGTTTGTGCTTCGAGTTCCTTGATCAAATCTTGAGCGTATGAAGCTTTGAGTATTCTCGTAAAATAGCAGAGTTTTCAGAGCGTGAGAGAGAACTGCTTTGATCGATCAAGATCTCTATTTATACCCTTTGGATTGCCAACGGTCATAAATCCAATTTTAATTCTTCAGATAGGTTTCAATATCATTCCCATTGGATTTGTCACTATCATCAACGAATTCTGGAGCTGACATTTCCCTTGGTATCGCGGCACTACCTTCTGCAGAGTGTGTCATAGTACGGATGATCTTATCCAGAAATGGCAAGTTGGTAGACTGATGCGGGTAAACTGATGCAGTCAGTTTAGCAAGTGTAAACTGATGGAGTCAGTTTAGCATATCTTGGCTAGTTGAGCGCGATCGTTGATCGTGACTTAGTTTAGCTTCGAATATTAGTTTAGCGCTTCTTAGTTGCTTAATTAGTTTTGCCTTTGTTTAAGCTTTGTAATTTGTAAACATTAAAACTAAATTTCCCCACAATTTCCCCCTTTTTGGTGTTTATCAAAACTTTGAGATTTTGCGTGATTAACTGATATTCAATGTAAACTGATTTTTGGCAAAGATATTCAGTTTCAAGTTCTTGTAAATCTTCCTTCTTTTTGATAACTGATAATAAAGATCCGAAAGTGGAGATACAAGAGTAGATAACATAATAATCTTTACGCAATACAAAGTAGATTATCTTCGATCGGAAGAAGATCTGTGCAACGATGAACTGCGAGATGGTTGATGAGCTGCTGAGGTATGACGACTGATCGAGCAAATAGTAACACTGAAAATCAACTTAAATATATCTATCAATTAAGCTCGAATAAATCGCAAGTGCATGAGTCAAGTAATAATATAGTGTACAGAGTACAAATATCGTCCCACAGAGATTGATTTGTGACAAAATTCCTCAGGTATGATTCTTTAGTTAATATAACGAGAGATGGAGAATAAATTAATAAATTGAAATAAAGGAATAAAACAAAAGAGAATAAAGAAAATAAGTTCATAAAATAAATAAACGATTGTTAGGATCTCGGTTCATCTGCCCCTTTCTTCTCTAATGATTGAATTTTAATTCTAAAGTCATGCTTTTGACGGAATTCCCTAATCTATCAATATACTCTCTCGAGCTATATTAATCTAAGTAACGAAATGTAATAACCAAGTCTCCTTGCGTTATTTAACAACTGCAATTGCATTAACGATTTGTGGAATTCTCTAGCTTTCGACCTGGTGGACTATGACTATCAACATGTATCCAACCTCATATCTCTATTCAAGTTGTAGATCCATAGATTATATTATCCTTTCATGTCATAAAATTTCCTCTCGATATCAATTATAACACATAAGATCAATAAAAAGTTGATCAATCTTCAAAATTGCAATAAACACAATAATATAATTAAGAATGCTTAAAAACCAAATTCAATCTTCAAGAATCAAATCAAAACATAGTTTTGGGGGTAGGATCCCCTAAATCCCAACAAATAAAAGAAAAAGAAAAGAGAAAAATAGTTTGTGCGGTTCTTAAATTTCTCAAGTTTTCTCCCTCTTCACGTTCTTCTCCTTGGATGGCCGCCTCCTCCCTTCAATCTAATGTTTGGAACCATTAAAACATCAGAATTTTTCCTATTTATAGTGCCCAAGAGTTCTTTCCATGTAAAATACCCGAAAAATATAAATTTCCAGCTTCGCAAGGGGGCTCGATCGGTAAAAAATGACGGACCGAGCGCTGAAAATTATGCCTGCTTTCTGCCTATTTTTAGATGTGGCGCTCAGTCTGTAATAAATTGCAGATCGGGCGCCCCTGTTTCTTCCCAGCACGCGAAATTGTTGAAAAATTAATAACTTAAGTTCTAACCGTCGGATTGAGCTGAAATTTTGACAGCATCTTCAAAACATCCTGAAATTGAATTTGAACAGTGGAGATTTGATTTGGAGCTATTTAAAATTAAATTTGAATTTTTGACCAAAGCTGCTCCGTAATTCATTCTTCAAAAATTCATTTTCCTACAAAATTAACCCGAGGAGTGAAATACACAAGCATGCACTAAAACAAATAAAAACACATAAAAACAATATGAATGCACATAAAAAAGACATAAAAATATCACAAACTAATTCATACAAAATGCACTTATCAACACCCCCATACTTAAATTTTGCTCGCCCTCGAGCAAGACAAACAATGCAACAAGCACACCACAAAAACAAGAGTAGAAAAATTCATGGGAAGCTACCTCAGAGAAGTCATATGTCAAATTAAAATACGAATGCTCTCAACCTTTTATAATACACCGTCGATTTAGCATGAATGTGCGTGTGTGCTTTGTCATTCCAGTTTCATGCAACTCAAATAGAATCCGTTTACATGACTTCTTAGTGACCTATAAACACATCAGTGCAAGTTCCTTCTCATGTAACCATTCCTTCCAGATAACACTGAAATTTACACCTCCCTCAAGATTTTGAAATAACAAAAAAATAAGGGTGATTTATATTTTTAACGCACATCTTCCTCATAAATTACCCGCATACTTAGCTGCAACTAAGATAGGATTAGGATTTCAATCCCCTCGTTTATAGCCCGGATGGAGCTCCAACACATTTCATCCGCATACTTAGCCTTTGATTTAGGGATTAGGATTTCAATCCCTTTTTTCATGGCCCGGATGGAGTTGTTTTTATTTTTCAAAGTGCGTATACAAATCACTCAATTTTGAAGTTACAAAAAAATAAATCCGAGATCATGAATGCACTTATTAGAGTATCACCAAAATTCACAAGAATACAATCGAGTTCCCTAATCACCTAGTTCCGTGCAAAGGTCAAGCAGTCAAAAAAAAAACATCAACAAATCATTCGCTACAATTCACTGGTTTAACATAAGTGCTTAAAAATATTCACGATTCAACCTACGGTTTCTCATGTCAAGTCAAGAGCAAAAATAAAAAATTTTCACAAAAATCATAACTTCATATCATCATTGGCTCCCATTAATCATCCTACTCAACACAAATGCAAACAATGACTAAAACAAACTATATTAAAATAAACTAAACTATTATGAATGCAACACAAACATAACAAAATACCGAAATAAACTAGTCTACCCCCCATACTTATCCAAAGCATTGCCCTCAATGCTCTAGAAACAATCAACAGAATGCAAAATGAACAAATGAAAAGAAAACAAAAATAACACTCCCCTGGTCATAAGAATCCGCTTCATCTTCCTCTTCGGCAGAATCTTTTGGGATGACAATAGCAGGCTGGATACATCAGTGAGGCACGGCAAAATGGAATGAGAAAGAAGCAAAAATTAAATAAATAAAACATAAACAAAAATTAAAAGAAAAGAGCAAGGAAAAGAACACTGGGTTGCCTCGCAGTCAGCGCTAAATTTATAGTCTACAGCTCGACTATGCAGAAGCAACCATCAAAGAGCGGTTGACGCCCAAAGTAAGTGTCATATGACACCACCAATGGGTCTTTGTTCCATGTGCCCTCAAGCTTGGCCAGATGTAAACATTTTATGCTCATCACCTCAACAAAACTCCATAGCAGCTGATATACATGGAAATAGAACATCTCTGTGGGCTCTCGGAGAACAAATTCTTGTGAAATTGGTATTGGAGGTGTATCTGCATATATTTTCTCCCTCGGAACTCCTTCCGGTCGAGGTTCAATGGAAAGAGAAGACTCAAACACCTCAAGATCTTCAACATGAATTGATTCGCACTCCAAATCATGGTTCTCTGAGTCATCATCATCGAACCAAATTTGGGGGATCACTGTTTGAGTATCTTTCTTCAACTCATGTTCTTGGTGTTCATGGATAATTGATATTTTGAGATTCTCTATCTTCTCCTCAAGGTGACATCCAGAATTTATTAGATCTTCTATAGCTCGCTTGTTCATGGCCACGTACTTGCTCACCATATCCTTCAGTGAATGGAACATCAATTGAGAACAACTTACCTCCTCTTCTTGAAGCTCGAATGGTTGGTCTGAAAATTCTGGGTAATGAGCATCTTGTGGGTCTTGGTGGCTCCAAATATGTGGTGTAAGATCCCAATACCTGTGGTAGTCAAATTCTGTCATATCCTCTAGTATGTATATCGCACTGTCATCATCTCGGCAAAATAGTGGACAACCAGTTTGCAAAGCTCCATTAATTACCCATCTCCGTGTCACTGCATCCAAACCATTAAGAAAAAATTTAAGAAGAGAATAATTCGAGAAATCATGATACCGGAATTTGTTCGCCAAATTATTGTATCTCTCCCATGCTGCGTAGAATGGCTCTCCATGTTACTGGGTAAAACTCGTGAATACTTGTTGATGGAACATCTCCAAGTATTACACCAGATGAATTCCTGCAAAAAATAAAATAGCAAATGGTAGATCACGCAGGAATAAAAAAGAGCAAAGAAATAAAAAAAAATTAACTAAATATAACAAGAAGCAAAAATTGTCTATTCAATCCCCGGCAACGGCGCCAAAAACTTGATCGAGCAAATAGTAACACTAAAAATCAACTTAAATATATCTATCAGTTAAGCTCGAATAAATCGCAAGTGCACGAGTCAAGTAATAATATAGTGTACAGAGTACAAGTATCGTCCCACGAAGATTGATTTGTGACTAAATTACTCAGGTATGATTCTTTAGTTAATATAACGAGAGATGGAGAATAAATTAATAAATTTAAATAAAGGAATAAAACAAATAGTAACACTAAAAATCAACTTAAATATATCTATCAGTTAAGCTCGAATAAATCGCAAGTGCACGAGTCAAGTAATAATATAGTGTACAGAGTACAAGTATCGTCCCACGAAGATTGATTTGTGACTAAATTACTCAGGTATGATTCTTTAGTTAATATAACGAGAGATGGAGAATAAATTAATAAATTTAAATAAAGGAATAAAACAAAAGAGAATAAAGAAAATAAATTCAAAAAATAAATAAACGATTGTTAGGATCTCGGTTCACCTACCCCTTTCTTATCTAATGATTGAATTTAATTCTAAAGTCATGCTTTTGACGGAATTCCTAATCTATCAATATACTCTCTCAAGTTATATTGATCTAATTAACGAATTGTAATAACCAAGTTTCCTTGCGTTATTTAACAACTGAAATTGCATTAACGATTTGTAGAATCCTCTAGCTTTCGACCTAGTGGACTATGACTATCAACATGTATCCAACCTCATATCTCTATGCAAGTTGTAGATCCATAGATTATATTACCCTTTCATGTCATAAAATCTCCTCTCGATATCAATTATAACACATAAAATCAATAAAAAGTTGATCAATCTTCAAAATTGCAATAAACACAATAATATAATCAAGAACGCTTAAAAACCAAATTCAATCTTCAAGAATAAATCAAAACATAGTTTTTGGGGTAGGATCCCCTAAATCCCAACAAATAAAAGAAAAAGAAAAGAGAAAACTAGTTTGTGCGGTTCTTCAATTTCTCAAGTTTCCTCCCTCTTCACGTTCTTCTCCTTGGATGGCCGCCTCCTCCCTTCAATCTAAATGTTTGGAACCCTTAAAACCTCAGAATTTTTTCTATTTATAGTGCCCAAGAGTTCTTTCCATGTAAAACACCCGCAAAATATAAATTTCCAGCTTCGCAAGGGGGCTTGGTCGGTAAGAAATGACGGACCGAGCGCTGAAAATTATGCCTGATTTCTGCCTGTTTTTAGATTCGGCTTGTTTTTTTCCCAGCGCGTGACAAGTTTGAAAAAATCATAACTTAAGTTCTAACCATCGGATTGAACTAAAATTTTGACATCATCTTTAAAACATCCTAAAATGAATTTGGACGGTGAAGATTTAATTTGAAGCTCTCTATAATTAAATTTGAATTTTCGACCGAGGCTGCTCCGTAATTCATTCTTCAAAAATTCATTTTCCTACAAAATTAACCCGATGATTGAAATACACAAGCATGCAATAAAATAAATAAAAACACATAAAAATAATATGAATGCACACAAAATAGACATAAAAATATCACAAACTAATGCATACAAAATGCACTTATCAACGACCAGAGACTTGAGCTTCATGTTGAATGCGCAAAATATTCTGAGATAAGCTTGCCAAGCTATGCAGTTGTCTGGAAAGTCCTTGAAAATTTTATTGAACTGATGTGTGAAAGGATTGAACAAATCCATTCAAGTGTTCAACTTTTGTCTCCAGAGACTGATGAGAATATTGCAGTTGAATCAAAGAACTGGTCAGTTGACTTGAATCATCGAAGAATTTGTCCAATAGTGCAAGTTTGTCTTGAAGTTTTACAAATTCTGCACTCATTGACTATTTCAAAAAAGAGATGTTGCTGTTGGTTGTTTGTTGATTTTCCTTGAGACTAGTGACAGTCTTGGATATAGCATAGACTGAAGTCTCAATCTGAGAGATCGCCTGATACCAATGTGGGAGATGGAGTTCCTTTAACGCTGGATGAAAGGTTTTTCTTGGTAAAATCTGTCTTCTGTCATTTGGGAGGAGAGGAAGGTGCAGTTGAGATCATCTCAATTTTTTCTTTTCCTTTGTGCTGTTGAGATAATGATCCAGGGGCCGAATGAACAACCAAAGTTAAATTATGAGACAAAGTTTCAATCCCAATAGCTTTATCATCAAGAGATGAATCTCTGGTGATTTGTACGTGTGTTGGTGATTCATGTACTGGTTATTGATGAGTGAGGCACTTCTTCTTGAAGAGAATTTGATAGAGCAAAAATGTCATCAATTTTAGATGGAGTCTCTAAAGGTACTGAGGCTTTCCTTGATTCTATCAGAGCTTGTTCAGTGGGAATTTGAGAAAGTAACTCATCCATTTGAGAAGTTTGTTGTTCTGTGGATTCCATAAGAGACAAATTTAATGTGTCGTCTTCATTGTTAATACTTGGAGAAGGTGGTGTGTAACACCCGGTATTTTAAATACGTAAATCCGCATGCATAATTAGGATATTTAATTATTTAAATTTTAGATTTATGGGTTAAATAATTATGTGAATTATTTGTGCATGATTTAATTTATTTTTAAGCATTTAACACATAATTAATGATTTTTATGATTTTTAGTATTTTAATTATTTTATCGCGTAGACGGGACCGTGGACGGACGAGATGACAACTTTCTAGCCAATTAATTTCATGAGCCTTTTTAGAACCCTAAAATATTATTTTGAGTTTTATTATCTCAAAATTTTTAGTGTTTAATTTTATATAATTTTAGGGGTCCATTTTATTCAAAATAAGCCAAAATATTGACTTTTTAGTATTTTTAAAATTCCCTTAATTTAATATTTCGAGATTTTTAGTATCAGATTTTTTTTAAGTATTAGTTGGAGCTTTTAAGTTATATATTTTAGTATTAAAATCATTATTAATATTTTAATATCCTAAAACCTATTTTAATTAAGTTATAACCCTAAATTCTACCCTAAACCTACCCTACACCCCACCACAATCTCCTTAGCCGCCTCCCCCATATCTTTCTGCATCTTCCTCACGGTTTCAGCAGAAAACAAGCCACCATAGCCGATCAACTTTTATTTGAGGATTTATTTGGTAGTTCGTCGTCCCGGAGCCTCGTATACGCGTCTTTCTTCGTCAAATAAATAAAAGGAATGTTTAATTCCTCCATTCAACACCATATAAGCTATTACTTCATGATTTATCAGAAATATTATGATTCCCACGTTTAAATTCTGAAGGGTCGAAGCATGTTAGTGTTTTCTTTTCTTTGCTTGCACACGGTTTGCATGGGTCGAATTTTCTTGGCATGGGGCTTGGTTCAGACGGTTTACAGAGGTTCTAAGGGTCAAGTAGGGTCTAAGGGACCGAGCCATGGCCAAGGGAGGGGTAGCTAGAGGCTCGGCCGAATGGTGTCTCGTCTAGGAGGATTGCAAGCGCAGGCCTAGGGTTTCTGGAAGGGGGCTCGGTTCGAGCCATGCAGGGGCTAGCCGAGGGTGAGGCCTGGTGGGTTAGGACCGCCCAGACGTGGGCTACGTCTGGGCGGCGGTGCTCCGGCCAGGGGCGGCCGGAGCCGGGCGGCAGCAGGCCATTAAGGCCTGCTGCTCGCGCAGCCAAGAGAGTAGGGAGAGGGGGTACGGGTTTGGGCTGGGGGTGGGTTCAGGGTCGGGTCCTGGGGGTCCGGGTCGGGTCCGTAGTGTCCAGGTTTGGGTCAGGTGGTCCGGGTCCGGGTTAGGTGGGCCGGGCTCGGGTATTTTTAATTTTAAATCAATTAAGAGTTTAAGTGTAATTTGGGCTTTTAAAATTAGTTAGAAAATTATGTGGGCCTCCAAATAATTTTATTTGGGCTTTTAAAATTATTTTTAAGTTAGCCCAATAATTTTTATGGGCTCGTGGGCCCATAGGAATTTTTGGGCCAGTCAGTGGATTTTTGGGCCAGTCTAGAATTTTATTGAGTTTAATTAAGTTAATGGGCTTAAATATTTTTATTTAGGCCCAATTAAGTTTAATAATTTTATTTTGGGCTAAGATATGACTATTGGGATTTTATTTAAGTTTAATGGGCTTAGAGTGAGTGACCAGCAGTCTGGATCAACCCATGAAAAATAAATAAGTCCGGAATATATATTTAATTATTTTTATGCATAAAGTCTATTTTAAGTATAAGTATATTATATTATGAAAAAAATTAATTAAATATATATTACGGACATATTTTTAGTGCATGCATTCATGAAATAATTTTATGGCATAATTTAATGTTTAAGATTGAGCAAAGAAAATAATTTTATGTTGGAAGTTGAAGTAGTGTGACAATTTAAGGGGGATTCGTTCCCATATGTGAACTATTGAAGGGCAGTTTACTGCCAATTTAAGAGGTGATTCGTCACCGCCACGTACGTTGGTTTCCACGCTAATCAGTATTTAATGTATGATTTAAGGTTACACTACGGATACAACCATGCGATGTTAGAAAATTAATTGCTCAACAATGTTTATGTATTATTATGATATTCAAGTCTAATTTAAGTTATGTTATGTTTATGATATTTTTAAGCATGCACATTCATGTATATGATATGTATTAGTAATTATGTGATGCATTATTTTTAACCTTGTTATAAAGGATTAGACATGTTGAGCCTCTAGGCTCACTAAGCTTATATGATGAAGGTGAGTACGTAGAGGATGAAGTAGTACCCACCGGCGGCGAGGACCTATGAGCGGACATGCAGTGACCCCGTGACCGTGATAGATGTCTGAGTCACATGCATGTTTTTGATTATGTCAGCACGTTACACTTTTTATATTATTTTTCAGTGGTGTGAGTTTTGAATATTTTATTGAATATTGTCAGTGCATGCAAATTTTAATCATTTTATTTATGCAGTATTTTTAATTAAATGTTTGACTCAGATATTTATTTTATTTTAAAGAATGCATTTTTATCTAAGTATTTAATTGTTTATTTATTTATTTTTAAATATTTTTATTCTGTGCATATATGTATGGACATATATGTACATATTTTTATTTAGTAAGTAAATAAATAAAAAAAAAAAATTTCCGCATATTTATTTATTAATTATAGAGTTAGGGTCGTTTCAGTTGGTATCAGAGCGCGGTCCTCGGAGGGGTCAATACTGCTACGCGAGCTCAGAAATCCACGCTACCGGTCTGTAAGTTTTAAGTGTTTATAGCATGATTTAATTCTTTGGATTTAAGTTAGTATTACTTTTAAACAACTTAGTTATGCATGGCGATTTACGTAAAGAAATATGTGGTGGTGCAGAATGCCTCCCAGACCGATGAACAGACGTGGGGGATCTCCACCTACACCTCCACCTCCACCTCCACCTCCGCAGAACCCTCTAGCAGCATTGGAACAGGCCAATGCGAATATGATGGCAGGGATTACTGCACTGTTAGAGCAGCAGGCTACTCGTCCCAGGTTGTCCCATGAAGAGGACGTTGCTGAGAGGTTCCAGAAGAAGGGACCCAAGGAGTTTGTTGGTACCACCGATCCTTTGGTGGCGGAGGGATAGATTCGCTCTCTGGAGTCCATCTTTGCTTATATGGGGATCACAGACACCGACAGGGTGAACTGTGCGACGTATATGCTGAGGGGTGATGCAGCGCTCTGGTGGGAGGGTGCAGCCAGGGGAGTTCACCTTCCTACACTGACCTGAGCAGAGTTTAGGCGTATCTTCTACGCCAAGTACTTCACTGAGGATGTGGGCAGTCGCATGATCCGAGAGTTTATGAGTCTCCGTCAGGGGGACAAGACAGTGGTTGAGTATGTGAGACAGTTCGAGAGGGGCTGTCACTTTGTGCCTCTGATTTCAGATAGTCCACCAGAGAAGTTGAGGCAGTTTGTGGAGGATTTGAGGGCGGATATCAAGCATGATGTTCGCATGGCAGACGTCCTTACTTATGAGTCTGCAGTCAGTAGAGCCTTGCGTTCCGAGGAGGGTCGGAGAGAGATTCAGAGAGAGCAGCAAGGGAAGAGGCAGTTTCAGGCTGGGTATCAGCGACCATCTTCGCAGCCTCCTGCGAAGAAGCAGTTTACAGGGCTGGCTAAGGGCCCGAATCAGCAGTAGAGGCCACAGCAGCAGAGGCCGCAGCAGCAGAGGGGCGGGGCCCCTAATGCCATAGCTTATCCTACTTGCCCGAAGTGCCAGAAGATGCATTCGGGACCTTGTCTATTGGGAGCAGGAGTTTGCTACCACTGTAGGGAGCCAGGGCATCAGATAGCTAACTGCCCGAGGAAGAAGAACACCGCTGGTAGGGTGTTTGTGATGCAGGCCGAGGAGGTAGATCCAGACACCTCCTTGATCACCGGTATATCTTATCCCTAGCATTTTAATAACTCTCCTTTGGTTAAAAAAAAAAAAAAAAAAAATTAGTCTTTAATTTGGAATTGTTGTTATTTGGGTTATTTAACTGCATGTTAGAATAGGAAGCATGTTTTACTTGTGATTAGAATTAAGAATTAGTAGTGACACGTTGGGGAAAATTTAGTAGTGGTATGAATCTGTTGGGAATTTTCTGCGTGCAGGGAGAATTCTAGTTGGAGGCAACTCCACGTTTGCGTTGCTAGATTCAGGGGCTACGCATTCGTTTATCTCCCTGGAGTTTATCAGGCGGGTAGGCATCACACCTAAGAGTAGTGACTGTGGGTATGATGTTACTATGCCGTCAGGGCAGATTATTTCTACCTCGAAGGTTATTCGAGGACTGGAGTTGGAGCTGCAGGGACACTCCATTCGAGCAGATGTGGTGGTTTTGCCATTGAGTGGATTCGATTTGATTTTGGGCATGGACTGGTTGACAGTAAATGGACCTTCGATTGATTTTCGTCGGAGATCAGTGTCAGTGAGACCTACAGTAGGCGACCCGTTCACTTTTCATGCATCTCAGAGCAGTGATATGCCTCAGGTGATATCTCTTATTTAGGCGAGGAAGTTGTTGAGACGGGGTTGCCAGGGGTTTCTAGCAAGTATCGTCACGACTTCAGAGCCATCTAGCAGACCATTATCGGAGATAGAGGTGGTTCGTGACTTTCCGGATGTCTTTTCGAAGGATGTTGCAGGAATTCCACCAGTGAGAGATGTGGAGTTCAGCATCGACTTAGTGCCAGACACCGTGCCTATCTCTAAGGCACCGTACAGACTTGCTCCTACCGAGATGAAAGAGTTGAAGGAGCAGATTCAGGAGTTGTTAGAGAAAGGCTTTGTTCGTCCTAGCTTTTCTCCGTGGGGAGCTCCGGTGTTATTTGTGAAGAAGAAGGATGACAGTATGAGACTGTGCATCGATTACCGAGAACTCAACAGGGTCACAGTGAAGAACAAGTATCCATTGCCGAGGATAGAGGATTTATTTGACCAGTTGCAGGGAGCTTCAGTGTTCTCCAAGATCGACCTGCGATCTGGTTATCATCAGTTGCGTGTTAGAGATGCAGATGTGTCCAAGACTGCTTTCAGGACACGATATGGGCATTACGAGTTCTTAGTGATGCCTTTTGGGATGACCAATGCTCCAGCGGTTTTCATGGATCTCATGAACCGAGTCTTTCAGCCGTATCTAGATCAGTTCATCATAGTCTTTATTGATGATATTTTGATCTATTCTAGGAGCATCGAGAAGCATAGACAGCATCTTCAGACAGCCTTGCAGACTTTGAGGGAGCATCGTTTGTATGCAAAGTTCAGCAAGTGCGAGTTTTGGCTTGAGCAGGTGGCATTTCTTGGCCACATTATTTCGAGAGATGGGATTGCAGTTGATCAGTCTAAGGTAGTGGCAGTGCAGAATTGGGGTATTCCGAAGAATGCTTCAGAGATTCGCAGTTTCTTGGGTTTGGCAGGATATTATAGGAAGTTCATCAAGGGTTTTTCCTCTATTGCAGTACCCTTGACTTCCTTGACCAAGAAGAATGCGAATTTTATCTGGAGTTCAGACTGTCAGAGGAGCTTCGATCAGCTGAAGGAAGCACTCACTACTGCACCAGTGTTAGCGATGACAGTACCACACGAGGAGTTAGTGGTGTACACCGACGCGTCTAAGCTGGGTTTAGGCGCAGTACTTATGCAGTGTGGTAAGGTTATTGCGTATGCGTCGAGGCAGCTGAAGATTCATGAGCAGAACTACCCGACGCATGACTTGGAGTTGGCAGCAGTGGTCTTCGCTTTGAAAATCTGGAGGCACTATCTGTATGGCGAGAAGTGCAAGATTTTCACAGACCACAAGAGTCTCAAGTACTTCTTCACACAGAAGGAGTTGAACATGAGACAGCGCAGATGGTTGGATTTGGTGAAGGACTATGACTGTGACATTAGCTACCATCCGGGTAAAGCTAATGTAGTGGCCGATGCTTTGAGTCGGAAGTAGTCAGTGGTATCATGTTTGACCGTACAGTTACCACTACAGAGCGAGATTCAGAGATTTGGCTTGGAGTGTTATCCGAGTGGCCATGCACCGAGCTTGTCAGTGTTGACGGTGCAGCCAGTTCTGCGAGATCGGATTAGGGAGGGACAGTCTACTGATGAGGAGTTGCAGCGATGGAGACAGAGAGATGAGGCTAGAGGTAACCTCTTGTATACAGTGGAGGATGATATCGTTCAGTACCGTGGTAGGATGTGGGTACCGAACGTCGATCAGTTGAGAGCTGAGATTTTAGCAGAGGCTC
Source organism: Henckelia pumila (assembly GCF_033568475.1). Taxonomy (NCBI): domain Eukaryota; kingdom Viridiplantae; phylum Streptophyta; class Magnoliopsida; order Lamiales; family Gesneriaceae; genus Henckelia; species Henckelia pumila. Next base: position 134,076,670 of record NC_133122.1, on the reverse strand, counting down.
ACACATCTCCGTACTCCATTCACCCCGAAAGTACGAAGATGTACAAAGATTTGCAGCTATTGTATTGGTGGCCCGGGATGAAGAGTGACATCGGGAGAGTGGTGTCAGAGTGCTTGACTTGTCAGCAAGTCAAGGCAGAGCATCAGCGTCCAGCAGGACTTCTTAGACCTTTTCCTATTCCGGAATGGAAATGGAAGAATATTACGATGGACTTTGTGGTTGGCTTACCGAGGAGTGCCAGAGGTTGCACAGCGATTTGGGTGATTGTGGATAGACTCACCAAGTCAGCTCATTTCTTGCCGGTGAGGACTACTTATACTTTGACACAGTATGCAGAGCTTTACATCAGAGAGATTGTTAGACTGCATGGCATACCAGTGTCTATTGTGTCAGACAGAGATCCGAGATTCACATCTGCGTTTTGGAAGAGTCTGCACACAGTTTTAGGGACGAGGCTTTTGTTCAGTACAACATTTCATCCCCAGACAGATGGTCAGTCTGAGAGAGTGATCCAGGTTCTCGAGGATCTTCTGAGAGCTTGTGTCATTGATTTTCGGGGCTCTTGGTAGACTAGACTGCCATTAGTGGAGTTTACCTATAACAACAGCTTTCAATCGTCTATAGGTATGGCTCCTTATGCAGCATTGTATGGGAGGAGATGCAGATCTCCTGTGCATTGGGATGAGGTTGGTGAGCGGATTTTGCTGGGTCCTGAGATTGTGCAGCAGACAGCTGACATAGTGACTCAGATTTGAGATCGGATGAGGACAGCTCAGAGTCGGCAGAAGAGTTATGCAGATGCCAGACGACGAGATTTGGAGTTCGCTGTAGGTGATCATGTATTCCTGAAGGTGTCACCTATGAAAGGAGTAGTGCGTTTTGGCCGAAGAGACAAGCTTAATCCGAGGTATATAGGGCCATTCGAGATCTTGGAGAGAGTTGGCACGTTGGCCTACCGATTAGCTCTGCCACCGGGGCTAGCGGCAGTGCACAACGTTTTCCATGTATCCATGCTTCGGAGATATGTCTCCAACCCGTCGCATGTGTTGGATTTCGAGCCCTTACAGTTGCCACCAGATCTAGTGTATGAGGAGAGGCCAGTGCGGATCTTGGCAAGGGAGGAGCGGAGGCTTAGGACGCGGGTCATACCGATGGTCAGAGTCCAGTGGCTGAATCACTCAGAGGAGGAAGCTACTTGGGAGACCGAGGCAGACATGAGGACTCGCTACCCGGAGTTGTTCGGGTAAGTACTTTAATTTCGAGGACGAAATTCAATTTAAAGGGGGGAGAATTGTAACACCCGGTATTTTAAATACGTAAATCCGCATGCATAATTAGGATATTTAATTATTTAAATTTTAGATTTATGGGTTAAATAATTATGTGAATTATTTGTGCATGATTTAATTTATTTTTAAGCATTTAACCCATAATTAATGATTTTTATGATTTTTAGTATTTTAATTATTTTATCGCGTAGACGAGACCGTGGACGGACGAGATGACAACTTTCTAGCCAATTAATTTCATGAGCCTTTTTAGAACCCTAAAATATTATTTTGAGTTTTATTATCTCAAAATTTTTAGTGTTTAATTTTATATAATTTTAGGGGTCCATTTTATTCAAAATAAGCCAAAATATTGACTTTTTAGTATTTTTAAAATTCCCTTAATTTAATATTTCGAGATTTTATTTTAGTATCAGATTTTTTTTAAGTATTAGTTGGAGCTTTTAAGTTATATATTTTAGTATTAAAATCATTATTAATATTTTAATATCCTAAAACCTATTTTAATTAAGTTATAACCCTAAATTCTACCCTAAACCTACCCTACACCCCACCACAATCTCCTTAGCCGCCTCCCCCATATCTTTCTGCATCTTCCTCACGGTTTCAGCAGAAAACAAGCCACCATAGCCGATCAAATTTTATTTGAGGATTTATTTGGTCGTTCATCGTCCCGGAGCCTCGTATACGCGTCTTTCTTCGTCAAATAAATAAAAGGCATGTTTAATTCCTCCATTCAACACCATATAAGCTATTAATTCATGATTTATCAGAAATATTATGATTCCCAAGTTTAAATTCTGAAGGGTCGAAGCATGTTAGTGTTTTCTTTTCTTTGCTTGCACACGATTTGCATGGGTCGAATTTTCTTGGCATGGGGCTTGGTTCAGACGGTTGACAGAGGTTCTAAGGGTCAAGTAGGGTCTAAGGGACCGAGCCATGGCCAAGGGAGGGGTGGCTAGAGGCTCGGCCGAAGGGTGTCTCGGCTAGGAGGATAGCAAGCGCAGGCCTAGGGTTTCTGTAAGGGGGCTCGGTTCGAACCATGCAGGGGCTAGCCGAGGGTGAGGCCTGGTGGGTTAGGACCGCCCAGACGTGGGCTACGTTTGGGCGGTGGTGCTCCGGCCAGGGGCGGCCGGAGCCGGGCGGCAGCAGGCCATTAAGGCCTGCTGCTCGCGCAGCCAAGAGAGTAGGGAGGGGCGGGGGTACGGGTTTGGGCTGGGGGTGGGTTCAGGGTCGGGTCCTGGGGATTCGGGTCGGGTCCGTAGTGTCCAGGTTTGGGTTAGGTGGTCCGGGTCCGGGTTAGGTGGGCCGGGCTCGGGTATTTTTAATTTTAAATCAATTAAGAGTTTAAGTGTAATTTGGGCTTTTAAAATTAGTTAGAAAATTATGTGGGCCTCCAAATAATTTTATTTGGGCTTTTAAAATTATTTTTAAGTTAGCCCAATAATTTTTATGGGCTCGTGGGCCCATAGGAATTTTTAGGCCAGTCAGTGGATTTTTGGGCCAGTCTAGAATTTTATTGAGTTTAATTAAGTTAATGGGCTTAAATATTTTTATTTAGGCCCAATTAAGTTTAATAATTTTATTTTGGGCTAAGATATGACTATTGGGCTTTTATTTAAGTTTAATGGGCTTAGAGTGAGTGACCAGCAGTCTGGATCAACCCATGAAAAATAAATAAGTCCGGAATATATATTTAATTATTTTTATGCATAAAGTCTATTTTAAGTATAAGTATATTATATTATGAAAAAAATTAATTAAATATATATCCGGACATATTTTTAGTGCATGCATTCATGAAATAATTTTATGGCATAATTTAATGTTTAAGATTGAGCAAAGAAAATAATTTTATGTTGGAAGTTGAAGTAGTGTGACAATTTAAGGGGGATTCGTTCCCATATGTGAACTATTGAAGGGCAGTTTACTGCCAATTTAAGAGGTGATTCGTCACCGCCACGTACGTTGGTTTCCACGCTGATCAGTATTTAATGTATGATTTAAGGTTACACTACAGATACAACCATGCGATGTTAGAAAATTAATTGCTCAACAATGTTTATGTATTATTATGATATTCAAGTCTAATTTAAGTTATGTTATGTTTATGATATTTTTAAGCATGCACATTCATGTATATGATATGTATTAGTAATTATGTGATGCATTATTTTTAACCTTGTTATAAATGATTAGACATGTTGAGCCTCTAGGCTCACTACACTTATATGATGCAGGTGAGTACGTAGAGGATGAAGTAGTACCCACCGGCGGCGAGGACCTATGAGCGGACATGCAGTGACCCCGTGACCGTGATAGATGTCTGAGTCACATGCATGTTTTTGATTATGTCAGCACGTTACACATTTTATATTATTTTTCAGTGGTGTGAGTTTTGAATATTTTATTGAATATTGTCAGTGCATGCAAATTTTAATCATTTTATTATGCAGTATTTTTAATTAAATGTTTGACTCAGATATTTATTTTATTTTAAAGAATGCATTTTTATCTAAGTATTTAATTGTTTATTTATTTATTTTTAAATATTTTTATTCTGTGCATATATGTATGGGCATATATGTACATATTTTTATTTAGTAATTAAATAAAAAAAAAAATTTTCCACATATTTATTTATTAATTATAGAGTTAGGGTCGTTTCATGGTGCTTCCATAGTGATTGGTTGAGGTTCTTCAGGTTCTTCTTGAAGAATGAATGAAGGCACAACTTCGCCTATAGATGTGTCTGTTACAAGAGGAAGTTGTTGATTGTCATCTTCAATGTGTGAAATTACTTCATCAATGTTCATCAATTGCAGTACAGGCAGTGTGGTTTCTGCGCCTGAAATGTGAAGTTGCTACTCAATAGATGTATTTGTTGTATTGTGAGCAACTGAAGTTTCCTTTTGAAGTTCTTCAAACACTTGATCAATTGAGTGGTTGGAAGATTCAGTAGAGTGACCCTTTTTGCTTTTCTTGTGTTTGGATCGAGACTTGGAATGAGATTTTTGTTTCCTCCAAACAAAAGATTCTGGAATTCCCAAATATTGATCAGTCTGCCAAAGCTTTACTCCCATTTGAATATTGATGAGATCAGTTTGAAGTTGAGTGAAAATGGATCGATCTTCATAAGATGTTCTAGCACGGGGATCATAGTTCCTTTGAAAATCATCAACAAATTCACTTAGTTTCTTGATCCTCAAAAGATCATAGAAATATTTTCTTCTTGTCAAGGCTTCTGGAATGTTGACAGTCTTGACTACCCTTAGCACAATTTCTTCAAGTTTGACAAATTTAGACAACTCATTATTTTTGGTAAGATGTCTAGCCAATGTAGAGGTCCTGTATTTTTGCCAAGTGTCAAAAATTTCATCAGTGCGCTTCTCACCATATTCAAGTACCTCATCCATGGTTAAGTCAATTTGAATTTGAATGACATTGGATGGCCTGTCAGGATCTGAGGAAGAGGCAATTTGAGAGCTTCCTATGGCCAAGTCTAGGCCTGAATGAGTATATTCAACAAGTTGTTTTGAAGATAAACCACCGATTGGTATAGCTTGAGGTAATATGATGATTGGTGAGATAAATTTCCAAGGAGCCTTGTTTTAAAAAATGGTTCCAAATCTTCAATTGAAGGAATTTCTTGAGAAGGGTGGAGGCTCTGAATTGGTTCAACCATCATGGGTTGCTTTCCCTTTAAGTCAGTTTTGGTTTTTAGCTTTTCAACTATTTCATCAAAGGAGTGTGTGTCTTCAGTTGAGGCCACATCCATCTATTTAGGAATCACAGAGATGATAAGTTTAGATGGAGATGAGATAGCCTTTGTCTGTAAAGTTCTTGTCCTCTTGGTTTGGGGCTTCTTCACAACTTCTTTACTATCAGTTTCCTCACTGTCATGTATAAAAAAATTTCTCTTCTTTCTGGCTAGTTTCTTGACTGGTGTTTTGTGAACTTTTGCAATGACTAAATCAGTTGATTCCCTGGAGTGAAAATTTGTCAGATATTCAACATTCAGGACTTGGAGCTTGTGCAGTTAAGAGGATGCTTGAAGGGTAACTCCTAGAATTTCAAGGAGTCGACTGGCTTGCAGTATAAATCCAGAGGATTGCTTTGTGGGAGTCATCATTTGAACAAAAATATTGAATAGAATGTTACTCCAGTTGATCTTCACACCTTTCATGATAGCAGTCATCACCTTGAATTTATCGACAGTTAATCTGGCGAAGGACCCTCCTTTTGCCTGAATACTCTTAGCAACAATGTCAGCTAGCATTTGATATTCAAGCTTCAAATCTCTTTTGAATCCAGACAGAGATATCAGTTGACTTGAGCCAGAAAATTTACTTTGCATTTCAGTGATATCAGCAGTTGATATAGCATTGAAGTCAGTAGTACCTGAAGTAGGTAAACTGAAAGTGTTGGCAAAGAATTCTTCACTGATTTGGATAGTATGTCCTCCGAGAGAAAGTAAAAGTATTCCATCATCGTTGAGCGTACAGTTGTGATATAAAGACACCAAATACGTTTGATAGATGTCCAAACTCTTGATATCCAAAAAGGATCGAAGCCCAGATTGCTCAAGAGCTGTGCAAATCTCGGTTATGCCCGGTTTATCCATCCCATGTAGAGATTCAAAATCGACGGCGAGGGCATTGAGAATGTAAACTGTAGATGAAGTAGTCATTGAAGTATTTCCTGTGGATCAATATAGAAATTCAAATGAAATTAGTGTAGGCTTAGGGTTTACGGTAAACTAAAATGGTGAATAATGTGTGACTTGGTCAATACGACAAGTGAATGACGTGACACACATAAAAGTTTGTAATTCAAAATGAATAGACATTAAAGCGGGAGATAGTACAGATTTTTCCCTCTAAAAATGCTATAAATCTCGACTATAAATAATGGGCTACAGTATGATAAACAAATTCATAAATTTAAAAAATGAGTAACAATATTCCTTTGTTTGGTTTTTCTCAAAGTCCATATGTGACATGTGAGGCATGCAAAGAATGTTACTTTGAGGCTGAGAAAAAGAAGATTGAGGAAAGGGTTTATGAAAAAGTTATGAAAGTTTGGTTGAATATTGACGAGCTGCATATATATCATCATGCCCAGTTTCCTCCAAGAAAGTTCAAGGAAGCTGAGGAGATAGCTCAGAGGAGGATGTACTACATGTCGCTCATGATACATTTGAGCCCAGAGAAATTTTTAAGGACAAAAATGTTCTCTACATGATGCTCAGCAAAGAGTATGTATCATTTGCTTAGCATTGCATCAGATTAGCTTATGGATCCTTCAGTTGCCCCTCTTCGAGCTTGGGTGATGAACTGGAGTTTTGAGATTTTTCTCAAGATGAGGGAAATTAGGCGTGTGTGATTGTAGCTTTTAATTTCAATTATCAATGAAGGAGATTTTACTAAACTGATTTTGTTCATAAACTGTTTACCTAAACTGTTTTAATGCAACTGCTAAGTTAATAAAGGTAAACTGCAATATGTAATAATAAGCACGAATAACAATGTTATCAGATAATTATTACATGCAATCAAATTTCAGAGATATTTTGTAATAAACAGTGCCTTATTTAGTGAAAATACACGTAAGAGAATCTTCATATTCAAAAAAATAATAAATGTAAGAGACTCTTCATTGTCTAAACTTTTAGTTTGTAAAAAGAGACAAGTTAGGGAATTCAGTTGTTAAACAAGCAACAAAAAAAATAAAAGAGAGATGGAGAAATGGATAATAGCCCATGAAAATTTTGTGGAAGAAAATCTAGCTCGACTGCGAGAAAAACTTGTGCGGATGCAGTTCAGAGGGTTGGGAGCCCTTGCTCCTGACGAGGTTAGATGCCTCGAGAAGTATAAACAAGTGCTCGGTATCAACAACCCTGCTTATGTCCTCGGCCGAGAGGGCATAAAGCTGCTGCTCCTGAAGAAGGAGTTGAGGGTGGTGACCCTTCTCCATGGCTTGGAGGAGCTGGAGGATGGGATGAGCATCTGTTCCTCTGGAAACTAGCTGTGGATAGTGAAATAGACATTGTAAATGGTGTTTATTAATAAAATATGCTCTTTTGTTTTATATTGTGTTATTTGATATCTGTGATGCGCCTAAGAGGTAAACTGCAAAAAAAAATAAACAAAATAAGATAACAATATTCCCCCTTAATATATGTGTAAACTGAATTAAAAAAGATAAAGAGTGTTCAAATAAACGAGGATATATACAATGAAATATTTTGGATGAAATAAGAAATCCGTTTAATGATTTGAGAAAGATTCAGTTTAGGTCAAGCTAAACTGTTAGGAAATTTGCAAAGCATAAACTGAACGATGTAAATTTAAGTCAGTTCAATGAGCCCTAAAATATTTCAAAAGTAAGAAAACTTAGACTCTGAAAGTGGTTTGGTGAAGATGTCAGCAGTTTGTTGCTCCGTTGATATGTGCTCTAGTCTAATGTCCTTCTTGAGTGCATGATCACAGATAAAATGATGTCTGACTTCGATATGCTTTGTTCTTGAATGAAGAATAGTATTGTAATTGATTGCAATGGTACTGGTGTTATCACAAAATATAGGTGATTCCTGTTCTTTAATTCCATAATCCCTCAACTGTTGTTGAATCCAGAGCAGTTGAGCACAGCAACTGCCTGTAGATAGGTACTCAGCTTCAGTTGTAGAAGTTGGAAATGGAAGTTTGTTTTTTGCTGAACCATGAGATCAGTCTATCCCCGAAGAATTGACATGATCCACTTGTACTTTTTCTATCCAGTTTGCATCCAGCATAGTCAGCATTTGAATATCCAACTAAGTTGAAAGATTTTTCCTTAGCATACCATAGACCAACACTTTGAGTCCCTTTAAGATACTTTAGTATCCTTTTGGCAGCTATGAAGTGGGACTGTTTTGGATAGGATTGAAATCTGGCACATAGACAAACTGCAAAAACAATGTCAGGTCTACTAGTTGTAAGATAGAGTAATGAGCCTATGAGACCTCGATACATTGTTGCATCAACTGGTATTCCCCTTTCATCTTTGTCAAGCTTAATTGATGCACCAATGGGAGTTGTTGCAACTATGAAGTTTTTCATTCCAAACTTTTTGATTAATTCCTTGGTATACTTAGTTTGACTTATAAATATTCCATTTTCCATTTGTTGAACTTGCAAACCAAGAAAGAAGTTCAGTTCACCCATCATGCTCATGTCGAATCTTTTATGCATTAGCTTAGAAAATCTTGTGCACAGATTGGGGTTAGTTGACCCAAAAATAATATCATCAACATATATTTGGACTAGTAATGCGTGATCACCTTTTAAATAGAGTCTTATCAAGTGTGCGCATTGTAAATTCGTGTTCAAGAAGAAATTTGGTTAGGATGTCATACCAAGCTCTTGGAGCCTGTTTCAGTCCATATAGAGCTTTGTTTAGATGGTATACATGGTCTGGAAATTGTTGATTTATGAATCCAGGCAGTTGTTCAACAAATACCTCCTATTGAAGTTTTCCATTTAAGAAAACACTTTCGACATCCATTTGATATACCTTGAAGTCTTTGAAGGATGCATACGCAAGGAATATTCTTATGGCTTACAGTCTAGCTACTGGTGCATAAGTTTCATAATAGTCAATTTCTTCGTCTTGCCTATACCCTTGAGCTACCAGTCTAGCTTTATTTCTGACAACAGTTTCTTTTTTCATTGAGTTTGTTTCTAAAGACCCAGCGAGTGTCAATGGCTGATTGGTGTGATGGTCTTGGAACAAGATCCCAGACTGAGTTTCTAGTAAACTGATTCAACTCTTCTTACATAGCCTCTATCCAACAGCTATCTGTTAATGCATCTTCAATTTTCTTTGGCTCTTCTTGAGATATAAAGGCTGCATGAAGAAATTCTTTAATCATTTGTCCTCGAGTCTTTAATGGTTCATTAGGATTTCCTATCACCAAATTGATTAGAAGCTTCTTGGACCATTTGAGTCTAGGATTAGGCTGATTCTCAATGTCCACATGTGCCTCTAAATCTTGATCAGTTAAGTTATCTTGGTTAAGCTCTGTTCCTTCAATGTGTGATTGATGTTCTTGAGTCTCATGTTGCTGCTCTTAATTATTCTCAACTGTGTGAGTTTGGTGGATACCAACTGGTTGATAAATTTTATAATCCTCAACTGTTGGGTCCACTAGTTCAGGTTCAGGAGTTTGAAGTGTTCTAATTGGTGGTGAAAATTCATCTTCACTGTCATCTTCACTGTCATTTACACTTTCATTGTCCAATTGAATTTCTTGAAATAGATCTGAGATTTGATGAGCATTAGTTGGAATGTCGTTAGTTAAATCCTCATCAAATATTACATGAACCGATTCTTCAACATTTAGAGTTCTTTTGTTGAAAACTTTATAATCTTTGCTAATTGAAGAGTATCCAAGAAATATACCCTCATCTGACTTTGCAAAAATGCAGTCAGATGACTTTTACCATTGTTGTGGATGTAGAATTTACTCCCAAAAATCTTGATGTATGATACATTTGGTTGTCTGCCATTCCAGATCTCATATGGGGTTTTAAAAAATTTCTTGCATATCATTGATCTGTTCTGAGTGTAGCAAGCAGTGTTCACAGCTTTTGCCCAAACCTTTGAGAGACTTTGGAATCAGCTAACATGATTCTCGCAGCTTCTTTAAGAGTACGGTTTCTCCTTTCTGCAACAACATTTTGTTGTGGTGTTCTAGCTGCTGAGAATTCATGTTTAATTACATAGTGCTCTATAAATGAAGACAAAGTTTGATTGAAAAACTCAGTTCCCCTGTCACTCCTGATTTTGTCAATCTTACTAGATTTTTTGTTAAAGGGTCTTTTAAAAATCTTGATTAGTTGAGAAGCAGTTTGGTCTTTTGATTTTAAGAAAATGACCCAGGTGAACCGAGAGTAATCATCAATGATGACAAGAGTATACCTCATTCCCCCTAAACTTGTTACTGGTATTGGACTGAATAGATCCATGTGCAATAGTTCCAAGCATCGGGAAGATGAGTTATAACCCTTGTTTTTAAAAGATGACCTAACTTGATTCCCAAATTGACAAGCTGAGCATACTTTGTATTTGGAAAAATCAATTTTAGGTAGTACTATTACTAGCTCGAGCTTACTCAGAATGGCAATTGACTTGAAGTTAAGGTGATTCATTCGCTTGTGCCAAATCCAGTTGCGCTTAGAGTTGGAAGCTACGAGGCAAACTGGTTTGATAGACTGAATGTTTCAGCATACTTTATAAGTGTTTCCACATCTGTTTCCTGTCAAAATGGTGTTACTAGAAGTATCTTTAACAAGACAAGTTAGCTTTTGAAATTCAACAGAGTACCCATAATCACACATTTGACTAATGCTAATTAAGTTATATTTCAAAGTCTCAACTAGTAGAACATCTTGAATGATTATGTTGTCGTGGATAATCTTACCCTTACCCATGTCTTATCCTGTGAGTTTTCACCAAATGTGATAGTGGGACCATGGCATTTAATGAATTTAGACAGTAGTTTATCATTTCCAGTCATGTGTCTTGCACATCCACTGTTTAAAATACCATGATTCATCTACCTTTTCTTTAGTACATGTTACCTGCATTCACAAAGTTGAATAACTTTTGGTACCCACATCTATTTGGGTCCACAAGGGATTAATCATTTAGGAACCCAAACCTGGAATACTTTAACCAGTTTACCATTTTCTGTGTTCCTATAGGTACGTACTAAATTATGTGCCCTATGTTTTGGAGTGTGATGTGCTTGTGATACCATATGTTGTTTTCCTTTTCCATTATACTTGAAATGCCTATATTGCTTTTGAACTGGACGTTGATTGTGATATTGACCTTGATTTCCTCTCATAGGATTAGGTTGATATGCGTTAGTCCGTTCAGGACTTTTAGCAGTTTCAACCTTAGTTTCCTGAGGATTGAAGCCAATATCAAATTTTTTCCTGTTCATCTGCTCTATGGACTGCCAAGTCATTAGGATAGGTTTATCATGTTCATTTTCCCTTATTGCTCGTAAAAGTTTATATACTTTCCTTTGCACATATTCAGTTTGGGTAGATTGCTTGATTCACCAATTTCAACTGATTTACCATACCCTAGACAAGTTTTGTCATGGAGAGGTCTTTGTAAATCATGCATTTCTGTCAGCGTGCTCGAGAATCTATTCCATGAACTTACTATATAATCCATCTTTTGCTTTTCTATCGTAAGATTCATGATATTGATCTTGAGTTGCTCATTCCCAATTTTAAGCATAACAATCTCTGTTTCAAGACAATTTTTCTCAATTGATTGTTCCCAGTGGGATTCAGTTGAGGTATCTTGCAGGTCCTCTTGCTTTGCTTTAACTTCATCAAATGCGAGGGACAGTTTTTGATACTCATTTGTCATGTCATGAAGTGCTGTGATTAGTTCCGCTCTAGTGAATTCTTCAAAACTAAAATCAAATACCTGTTCACTGGTGGAAGCTTGCTCATGGTCATTTGCCATTAGACATTTGACCTCTTCCTAATCATCACTGGAACTGGAGGAGTAGTTGGATCTTTTTGAATCACTATCTGTTTCCGCTCATTTGGATTTGCTATCATTTGCAACCAGTGCTTCATGTTTCTGTCTCGAAGTGTGTCTATTATCCCTTTAGATTTTCCTTTTGTCAAAGTTCTTCGGTTTGGGACAGTCAGCTATGAATTGTCCAGTTTTTTCACAGTTGAAGCACCTTCTTGGTCCTTCGACTGCATTTTTATTTTGGAAGTTTCTTCTGTAGGATCCTTCCTGATTTTTTCTGATGAATTTGCCAAACTTCTTCACAAATCAGGACATAGCATAACTGCTCAGTTGTTCTGTTGTATTTTCTGGTTGAGCTGGTGATTCTTTCTTGACTGTAGTCAAGGCCTTGGTCAGTTGAGAGGTAGAATGATCTTCCTCTCGAGTTTTCAACTCAAGTTCATTGGCCTTCAAATCTGCAAATAGAACGTGCAGTTCTAGTTTGTTCAAGTCCTTTGATTCCCTCATAGACATTGTCTTCACATCCCATTCTTTGTGAAGACCTCGAATAACCTTGAGAATGACTTCCCTATTGGGATATGTCTTTCCCAATCCATTAAGATCAACAACAATGCTACTCACTCTCCCATCAAATTTTGTCATTGATTTGAGTAGCAACAGACAGTTTGTTTTCTTTAGTCTGTTCATTTCTTTCACAGAGTTGAATCAATTTCTCCCAAATTTCTTTCCCAGTTTTGCATGTCTTGATCTTGCTAAAAGTGTTCTTGTCAAGAGTTTTATACAAGATGTCTTTAGCCATATTGTCAAGATTTGCCTTCTTTTTATCTTCAGCAGTTCACTCAATTCTTGGCTTCTCAATGTACTGTGGACCACCGCCAGAAAGAGCTATGGCAGTATTAATCTTGGTGATTGTAAGAGGTCCATCAGTGATGACAAACCACATGTCATCATCCAATGCTGATAGATGTGCTTGCATGCGAATCTTCCAATCATCAAAATCTTTTTTTGAGAACGTAGGAATCTTGCTGAATGAAGTCATTTTGATACAGTGTTCAGGAGTAAGATAAGAGCCTCTCTCTGATACCACTTGTTAGGATCGGTTGAAAGTGTATAGAGGGGGTGAATATACTTTCAAGAAGTTTAGTACAATATATTTGAATGCAATCGGTTTATTGATTGAATCCTGAGCTTATCTTAATGCCTGATGGAATTTAGCAAACAGAAGTATGTGCGGAAATATGACAAATTGCAGATTTAAACACTGAGTGAGTAACAATTTAGGTTAGGTGGTGATGGTGAGTAAACTGAAATGACACAAGCAATTGTTTATGGATGTTCGGAGATTTCAAACACTCCTACGTCACCCCTTCTTCCACCTCGGAAGGATATCACTAGAAGACTTTGAATTTTACAAGTATTTTGCAAAACTCCGATCCGATTTAGGACTTAGACACTACCTAAACAAGAACTCCTAGTACAACACCTCGGTTTCAATCCTAGACTTAAACTGATGCAGTCTGTTAGGATCGAAAATATGTGTAGAGGTGGGGTGAATACACTATTTTAAAATTTAAAGAATCTTCAATCTGATTTGTTAAAAACAGAAAGAAGTTTTTGTTTCTTAAAACTTTTGATCTGCTCGAAAGATCTGAGGGATAGTCAGGCGGAAAAAATCTTTCTCGCACATTGAATATATGAATAACTAAGGTAGATAAGGTAAAGTAAGTGCATTAAATAAATAGATAGAGTTGTTTCTGGATGTTCGGAGATGAATTCTCCTACGTCACCCTTTTTTCTGTTTTCAGAAGGATTCCACTAGAAGACTTTGATTTATACAAGGTTTTGTACAAATCCAATTCAATCTAGGACTTCTCCAATGCCTAAACAAGAACTCCTAGCAATACTTCCTCTCGAAGCAGATCAAACTTTCTGCTTTGAGTTATGCAAAAAAACTACAGAGTGTGTTTCGGTGTTTTGATCTGGATAGCTATGAATGACTTGATCTGGATCGATTTCGTATATGCTTCCTTTGAAGTTTTGATCGATCTGGAGATATTATCTAACTCAGAATGTCGAGGCTTTCATCTGATGAAATGGATATCTGAGTTATATTGAGTGAAAGGCTTTTTGAATGAACTTTGATTTTGATAGCTTGTGTTTTTCACTCTTGGTCTCGTGTTTGAATCTTCAAAGTGCTTGAGTATTTATAATCATCATAGGTAGCCGTTGAGCCACCAACAACTTCTGAAGATGAGCCGCCAACAGATCTGTGATAAATAGCCGCCAACATATCTTTAAAAGATAGCACACAAATCTTGACTTTGATGGAGGCAGATCATCGTTCAATGATATCATTAAATGATTTTGTCTTTTCTTCAACAAACTCAGCAATGGTTACTTTGAAGTCAAGATTTTGATCTGGTTGATTGATCTGTAAAAGTCTGTTGAGAGTCTTCTTAATTGATCTGGATATCGAGCACTTTCCAACGATCTGGCATAATACTTGTTTCGCTTGAATTCTCGGATATTTGATCTGGAAAAGTTCGAATGGTTTTAGCCCTTAAATTATTTTATTACTTGGTTTTGTTTTGACTTGCTATCACCGAAACTATTTGGGTTTGATCTCCAACAATTTCCCCTTTTTTGGTGATGTCAAAACCAAGTTTATTTTCGGATCAAATTTCGATAAGAATGATAGATCAAGGAGCTTTTCAAAATTATTTTATCATAGATCGAATAATAATTTTTAGACAAAATAAATGTCAAAAATTAATTTTCCAAGATAATCAGATCTACTCTGCTCTTCTTCTGATCTGGTGGTCCTTACTTATTTCCTTTGCCTTTGGCTTTAGATGAGATAACCTTTTCCCCCTTTTTGGCATCAGTATTCTCAGATAGAAGTTCTAGAATAACCGTGAGTTGAGTACCAAAGGTGTCATGAATCTGTTTATTGTGAGCTTCTATTGAGGCATCGAGTCTGTCAAGTTTCCGAAGAATATTTATATATATTCTCTAGCTTGTTGCTTCTGAACACTCAAAACAGATTCACTAATGTTATTTACTATTGTCAGCACGTGTGATTTGAAATCACAAAATTCTGCAGATGTCTGGATCTGATTAATGTGCAATTCACTGACAATAGTAGATAGTTGAGCCAAAGATTCAGTCAGAGAATTATCGGGCCTATCTTCTTTTGGATGGGAAGATGAAGTTGTTGCAGCTTCAGATGAGGCACAAATTTGAAGTAGTGGAGAAGAGATAACCGGAGGTGGAAGAACAATATCATCCATAACCTTTGACGATACATCTGGATCTGTAATCTCTGAGAGGGTTGCATATGGAAGGCTTAGCTTGTCTTTGAACATGATGGTAATAGGCCTGAATAGACTATGAATTAGATCAGTCCTAACTACCTTAAAGATAGGAGGCAGATCCATTACCAATCGTTTAGAAGAGACAATCTCCATAGAATCATCATATAAGTGATGACTTTGTTCATTCGCTGGAACGAACGGTACCATTGCTGAGTCCGGATCTATAGAAGAGATCGTCGAGCATTCTTGAGGGACCACGATCATTTCTTCAATAAAAGAATTTTCTTGAGCAGAGGTATCAACTAGAAACTCAAGTTCATTTGGTTCTTTGGTAGACAAAAGAGTTTCATCTGGAAAGACTGAGGGAACAGTTGTTGTAGTCAGTGATACCTCTATTTCTCTTTCAAATTCAGGATGTACAGAGTGGTCGGTCTGATCTGTAATGATAAACTGATCACTTGACGCATCTAAAAGGTGAGAAGAAGTCAGTGGTTCCTTAGATAGATATGAAAGAGTGGGTGCCCGGTGAGCCAACTTGTGGCTAAGGGCTTTTATGACTCTATGTATAAACAATCTTTTGTTTAATATAATTTACACTTTTATAATGGCATTTACTTTATCTTTTATCATATTATTATGTTGTGACATACTATAAGATGTTTAGATGAAGTCCTTGAATATACTATAGTGTATGTAAGATGTGGTGGCACATGGGGATGGCTATCATGAAACACATCTTATAGTCACTGTATATTCTAAACAGTTCCTAGTCGATTGAGCCGCCCGTTAATAAGGATAAGGATCGCTCGAGATTGAGACTAGCATTTGCAATGCCGAGTACCACGTTTCATTGGTATGGAACATAGAGATGTTCAAAGCATGCAAATGGATATTCATACGATGAATGATCAAACTACCCTATCCGAACTTTCCAAGTGGTTATCACTTATCGAGTGGATAAAGTCCGCGGTTTTGGTTGTACACCATTAGTCCTTACTACTTGAAACATCATTGAGACTCTATATGCTAGTAATGTACTTTGACTCGTTTACCGAATTTATTGGGGTCATCAGGTGTCGGGATTGGGTATAGTTACGACACATATAGGAGTCGATGCTTTGTTGTCAAGGATTCACCACATACTTGCTAGTGTGGATATCCTATGCAATCTGAGGAGATATTAGTGTGACGAATCTCTAGCCAGAGTACATGATGTGTTTTAAGAAATGGTTTCTTAGTAGCACATGCGATGTCACTATTTGATCTTCAAGATGCATTGCATAGTTATCGAATCTCGAACGACTCTCGATTTACCAATAGTTGTTGATTCGATCGAGATATATGGATGAAGGGACCGTACTGTACGCTAACCAAAATCTATTGGTTCTTGCAGGCACTATCAGTGATACCTAGGGAATCATGGGGCGATGTTGCTAGGCGCTCTTACCATGATTCGATGGGCAAGTCGAAAATTGTTGTTCCGAGTCACAAGGAGTTGTGAGCCCACGGCTAGCTGTATCCCTGAACCATTGAGGGTCACACAAGTAATGGATTTTTAATCCCCATTGAGATAATTAAATTTAAAGAGTTAAATTTAGTGAATAAATAAGTGGGACTTCTTATTTAAGAGTAGAGGGAGTAAGATTTCCTAAAATGACATAGGGATGGGCATTTTTGGAAATCACTGAATTCGGATTCAGAAAATTTATCCTGACTTTAAAAGATGCAAAAATGGTTTCTGTGCACATTGGTGAAATTGGTTTATCAATCTGAGTCACGATGAATTTTATATTAATTTCTGAACATGCGGGCTTTGCTTGTCAGGCTTGAACTTATGACTAATGGGCCCTAAGCTGTTAGCAGCCCACATTATAAATAAGTTATTGCAGTACAGAAATTACACACAACAGAGGTCAAATTTTTCGAAAACCCTAGCCTCCAGTCTTGAGAATTCGGCCGCCCCCCCCTCTCTGTCTTAGAGAATTTTAAGTCTGCGAATTTCGAATTTGCAGTCTGAATTAGCAGATCATATCCGTTCTATCTCTTCGCAGAAACTTCTGATAGACTTTCTAGTGCAGTCTATCAGAGGGATTAAACTTCTGTTCATGGAACTGATTGAAGAATTGTTCGTCCATCAGTTCCTGGGATATACAACAAGAGCA
Organism: Henckelia pumila; assembly: GCF_033568475.1. Lineage (NCBI taxonomy): Eukaryota > Viridiplantae > Streptophyta > Magnoliopsida > Lamiales > Gesneriaceae > Henckelia > Henckelia pumila. Next base: position 134,059,360 of record NC_133122.1, on the reverse strand, counting down.
GAGTTATCTGTTGGTGTCCATAATCTCGTTTCGAGATTCAAGGTAAAAATTTAATTGTTATTTAATTTTTACACGCACAATTTAATCGTAAAGTGTTGATACCCATGATATGGAATCGTTCCATATAAAATTTTAAAACTTCCGCTGCACCGGGTATCAATTATGATTGATCTGAACACCGTTCTCCAACAGTGGTATCAGAGCCAGGTTGCTCAGATCAAGCGATTAAATTAATCGATTGTATAAAAATTTTTAAGCCTTGGTTTTTTGAAACAAAAGAATTTTAAAATTTAAAATTAATGGGCAAACCCGGGGCAGCGATTTGTTCGCTGCCCAGGGCAGCAATCGTCGCTGCCCAAGGGGCAGCGACGGGCTGCCTGGCCCGAGCCCCTTTTTGGGGCGCGGGCTGCCCGGGATCGTCCCGGGCGGCCCGGGAAAATTAATTTTTTTTTATTTTTAATTAAAATTTTAATATGTTAAAATTCTATTTTTGGTCCGATCGAAAATTGTTTTGATTGGTCCACGAGGCGTCGGATCGAATTGTTCGAGTTCGAAAATTTTAAAATTGATTTTTGGATAAATTTGAATTTTTGGAAAATTTATAGATTTTATCCGTTAAATCAGATTTTATAAAATTAATTATTTTTGGAACAATTGATGATAAGATATGATCTTATGAAAATATTGAGTAAAATATGATTTTATGTATAAAATTGGATTTTATATGTAAAATATGATTTTATTTGATAAAAAGGTAAAATATGATTTTGTATGTAAAATAAGATTTTATATATGGAATATGATTTTATCCTTTTTAATTTAATTGCCATTGCATGTTATCCAATAAATTAATTTTGAATTAAATATTATTGAATAAGGATGATCGATTACCATGACCAATTTTGTAGGTGTATGTTAGGGAATTTACATTTGTTTTTATTGTTGTTGGATTTATTAATGGGCCTGGTTTATGGCCCAATATGAATTGTCATATGTAATAAAGTGGGCCTGGTTTATGGCCCGTTCCCACCCCTTAAAATGTATCCCCTACTTGTCATTGTTATTTATTGTAAATACATTATACTTAGTGGGAGATGAAGATTTGAAGACGGAGGTGGGCCCAGCAGACAATAAAGACTGAAGAAATGTAAATTGGAAGCACAATGTAATAGGATTGCATTGCATACTTGCATATTACCTAGGATTGGACTTAGACTCATGATTGGCAACCACGGGTCGATTAGTAATGGAATCGATCATCCTAAAATATAATATATGATATTATCGTTGTATGCATGTTTAGACTAAATTGTATGAATCCCGCAAGCATACAAATTTTAAATGATGAGACAAATTTTCAAAATTAAAATCCCTCATTTTAAATATGATTTAAAATTGATATCAAGATAAATAAAGGAAATTTAAATATTGTTTAAATGTTCCTACCTTCCATCAACGATCAATGTATGAGATGCTACCCGCGGATACGGTCCGGCTCATATTATTGGGGAGGCCCATTCGTCGGAAAGCTGTACATTGGATCGACACATGTTGTAAGTTGGGTGGAACTCCCATGGGATTTGCTCATATTATTGGGGATCCACATGGCGACCGTCCATCACAACTTAATATTGATGGGTCATCTTGACGTGTCACAATAAACGGCGTCATATTATTGGGCCCTTATTGGACATGAGGTAAAAACGTGGAGGTTGCTTTGGAAGCAATTGGGCTCTACCTTTTGAAAATTATGGTTGGCTGATATTATTCGGGACCATAGTTTGTCAATTGGACTCCATGTTCCCACTAAGGAAAATAGTTTCCCGTTTTCACTAGAGGGTAGTGAAATCATTAAAATAGTGGGAGTGAGATTCATAAAATAAATTTCACCTATTTTATGTCTTAGTAAATTAATTAAACAATCACTGATTATTTTCTGTTTCTTTTCAGTATTTCATTAAGATGAATTCGCGCAATCCACTATTCTCTATTCTCGAACAAAATAAACTGACTGGCGCAAACTATACGGAATGGTTCCGTAAGTTGAAGATTGTCTTGACCTCGGAGAAGATGTTCTACGTGTTAGAAAAATCTCCTCCGAAGGAAGCACCAGCTGATATAAGTCCGGAAGAGTTGGTCAAACTTGATAAATGGTGGGACCATGATATCAAGGACAAATGCTATATGCAAGCTTCGATGTCTGATGAACTCCAGAGGCGATTTGAGGATACCGTGAATGCTGCTGACATTCACGTACAACTCAAGGAACTTTTTGGGGCTCAATCGAGAGCTGAAAGGTTCTCTACTGTAAAAGAGTTAATGACGTGTCGCATGCGTGAAGGGACTTCGGTCCGTGATCATGGGGTACGCGTGATTTGGCTCATTCAGAAGTTGGTAACGCTTGATTTGGTATTGGAGTATGAACTCAATGTGGACTTATTACTTCTTTCTCTTCCTTCATCGTTTGACGGTTTTGTGGTGAATTTCAATATGAACAAGATAGAGGCCTCCCTTGAAGAGATGGTCAATATGCTTGTAACTTATGAAGCCACTTTAAAGAAGGATAAACCGGTTCTCTTGGTGGGCTCCTCTTCTTCTGCTAAGAAGGGGCCAAGTACAAAGGGTAAGAAACGTTCTGCCCCATCCAAGAAAACCGGACCCGAGAAGAAGAACAAGACAAAGGCTTCAAAAATGGAAAAGTCCAAGGATGTTTGCCATCACTGCAAGAAACCCGGTCATTGGAAACGTAACTGCAAGGAATATCTAGAGCAGTTGCGAACTGCGAAGGGTATGTTTTATATTGAAATAAATGTTTCACTTAATACTACTTCTTGTGTATTGGATACCGGATGTGGATCTCACATTTGCAATGATTTGCAGGTGATGACAAGAAGTCGCAAGCTTATATTGGGTGAGACCCAGCTGAGGCTCGGAAATGGCTCTAGAGTTGAAGCCAAAGCTGTGGGAGACGTTTATTTAATTTTGCAGAACGATTTTAAGTTACTTTTGAGAGATGTTTTATTTGTTTCAGACTTGATTAAAAACATTATTTCTGTTTCTATGCTTGATAGAGATGGTTTTTCTTGCAATTTTGTGAATGAGATTTGCAATATTTACAAGAATGAATGTTTGATTGGAAATGGACAACTTGAAAACGATCTATATAACTTAAAATTAAAAGACGTTCCAATAAATTATGTTGATAAACCGGTAACAACGAACAAAAGAAAAATCGATAGTCAAAACCCGGCAAACCTTTGGCAGGCTAGGCTAGGTCATATTTCCTCAAGGAGGATGAACAAGCTAGTGGGAGAGGGCATGTTTGATATGTCTGATATTAACTCTCTACCTACTTGTGAATCCTGCCTGAAAGGAAAAATGACTAAATCTCCATTCAAGGGGAAACCTGAGCGTAGTCAAAATCTGTTGGATTTGATCCATACAGATGTTTGTGGTCCATTTAGAATTGGTACTCAATTTGGCCACACCTACTTCATTACCTTTACTGATGATTATTCAAGATATGGGTATTTATATTTAATGAAATATAAGTCTGAAGAATTTGAAAAGTTCAACGAATTCAAGGCTGAAGTAGAAAACAAGCTAGGTAAAAGTATTAAATCACTTCGATCGGATCGAGGTGGAGAATACTTAAGTACCGAGTTTTTGGACTATCTGAAAGAGAATGGGATTCTCTCTCAGTGGACTCCTCCTATGACACCTCAGCTGAATGGTGTATCGGAGCGTCGTAATCGAACTTTGTTGGACATGGTTCGATCCATGATGAGCTTCACTGAGCTACCACCTTCGTTTTGGGGCTACGCGCTTGAAACAGCGGTGTTGTTGTTGAACAACGTCCATACTAAAGCAGTGAACAAAACACCATACGAGTTATGGAATGGCAAAGCTCCTAAGTATTCGTACTTGAGGATTTGGGGATGTCCTGCTTACGTGAAGCAGACAGTGGGAGATAAGTTGGATAGTCGATCCACCTTATGTTATTTTGTAGGGTATCCGAAGAATTCAATCGGATATTAATTCTATCATCCTACTGAAACAAAAGTGTTTGTTTCAAGGAATGCCACCTTCTTGGAGAAGGAGTTCTTATTGGATAAGAAAGGCGAGATGATGGAACTCGAAGAAATTCGAGAAGAACCCGAAATACAAAATAATGATCCCATACCTCAAGAATCTTCAGAGGACACGCCTATACCTAGAAGATCTGAGAGACTTCTAGACCTCCTATTAGATATGGTCTTCTTCTTGAAGGGGATCAAGATGAACCCGACGTTGGATGTGATCCAAGAAACTTCAAGGAAGCAATTTCTGATGTGGATTCAAATTTATGGCTTGAAGCTATGCAGTCGGAAATAGATTCGATGCATACAAACCAAGTTTGGTCTTTAGTAGATCCTCCCGATGGAATTGTTCCAATAGGGTGTAAATGGATCTACAAGAGAAAGCTTGGGCCTGATGGTAAGGTATTGACCTACAAGGCACGATTGGTGGCGAAAGGTTATACTCAAAGACAAGGAGTTGACTATGATGAAACCTTTTCACCAGTTGCAATGTTAAAGTCCATAAGAATCCTTATTGCCATAGCTTCTTGGTATGACTATGAGATATGGCAAATGGATGTGAAGACTGCATTCCTCAATGGAAACATTAAGGAGGAAATCTATATGACGCAGCCTGAGGGATACACATCCATGGGAAGCGAGCATAAGGTATGCAAGCTTCAGAGATCGATCTATGGTCTCAAACAAGCATCAAGAAGTTGAAACCAAAAATTTGATGAAACAATAAAGGATTTTGGTTTCATCAAGAACCCGGAGGAACCGTGCGTGTACAAGAAAGTAGTTAAGGATGCTGTGACATTCTTAGTACTTTATGTTGATGACATCTTACTCATTGGGAATGATGTAGGGATGTTGCAGTCAACAAAGATATGGTTATCAGGTAGATTCTCGATGAAGGATTTGGGTGAGACATCCTATATTCTAGGGATACAGATCTATAGAGATAGATCTAAGAGAATGATAGGACTCACTCAAGCAACCTACATCGACACAATATTGAAAAGGTTTTCAATGGATGGGTCCAAGAGAGGACATCTACCTATGTGTCATGGAGTTTCTCTATCCAAGTCCATGTGTCCCAAGACTGATGAAGAGATAGAGAAAATGACACATGTACCATATGCGTCAGCCATAGGTAGTATCATGTATGGGATGTAGACCGGATGTAGCATTTGCTCTGAGTGTCACGAGCAGATATCAAGCCAATCCCGGTCAAATGCATTGGAAAGCCGTGAAGGACATTCTTAAGTACTTACGAAGGACTAAGAATATGTTCATGGTATATGGAGGAAGAGAATTGAAATTGGAAGGCTATACCGACTCTAGCTTCCAAAGTGACGTGGATGACTCGAAGTCAACCTCTGGATTTGTGTTCATGCTCAATGGCGATGCTGTCTCTTGGAAGTGTTCCAAGCAGGACACCACAGCGGATTCCACCACTGAGGCAAAATACATTGCGGCATCAGCTGCTGCTAAAGAGGCCGTTTGGATGAGGAATTTCGTCCAAGAGTTGGGCGTTATTCCTGAAGTTGTTGGTCCAGTCCCGGTGTACTGTGACAACACGGGTGCCGTTGCTCAGGCAAAGGAACCAAGGTCTCATCAAAAATCCAAACACATACTGAGGAAATACCACATCATCCGGGAGATCGTGGAAAGAGGAAACATCACTGTCGAGAGAGTGGCCTCTACAGACAATATCGCTGATCCACTTACTAAGCCCTTGCCAGGACCATTATTTGACAAACATCGCGAAGCAATGGGACTACGTAGTATGACTAGTTGGCTTTAGGGCAAGTGGGAGATTGAAAGAGTGGGTGCCCGGTGAGCCAACTTGTGGCTAAGGGCTTTTATGACTCTATGTATAAACAATCTTTTGTTTAATATAATTTACACTTTTATAATGGCATTTACTTTATCTTTTATCATATTATTATGTTGTGACATACTATAAGATGTTTAGATGAAGTCCTTGAATATACTATAGTGTATGTAAGATGTGGTGGCACATGGGGATGGCTATCATGAAACACATCTTATAGTCACTGTATATTCTAAACAGTTCCTAGTCGATTGAGCCGTCCGTTAATAAGGATAAGGATCGCTCGAGATTGAGACTAGCATTTGCGATGCCGAGTACCAAGTTTCATTGGTATGGAACATAGAGATGTTCAAAGCATGCAAATGGATATTCATACGATGAATGATCGAACTACCCTATCCGGACTTTCCAAGTGGTTATCACTTATCGAGTGGATAAAGTCCGCGGTTTTGGTTGTACACCATTAGTCCTTACTACTTGAAACATCATTGAGACTCTATATGCTAGTAATGTACTTTGACTCGTTTACCGACTCTATTGGGGTCATCAGGTGTCGGGATTGGGTATAGTTACGACACATATAGGAGTCGATGCTTTGTTGTCAAGGATTCATCACATACTTTCTAGTGTGGATATCCTATGCAATCTGAGGAGATATTAGTGTGACGAATCTCTGGCCAGAGTACATGATGTGTTTTAAGAAATGGTTTCTTAGTAGCACATGCGATGTCACTATTTGATCTTCAAGATGCATTGCATAGTTATCGAATCTCGAACGACTCTCGATTTACCAATAGTTGTTGAATTGATCGGGATATATGGATGAAGAGACCGTACTGTACGCTAACCAAAATCTATTGGTTCTTGCAGGCACTATCAGTGATACCTAGGGAATCATGGGGCGATGTTGCTAGGCGCTCTTACCATGATTCGATGGGCAAGTCGGAAATTGTTGTTCCGAGTCACAAGGAGTTGTGAGCCCACGGCTAGCTGTATCCCTGAACCATTGAGGGTCACACAAGTAATGGATTTTTAATCCCCGTTGAGATAATTAAATTTAAAGAGTTAAATTTAGTGAATAAAGAAGTGGGACTTCTTATTTAAGAGTAGATGGAGTAAGATTTCCTAAAATGACATAGGGATGGGCATTTTTGGAAATCACTGAATTCGGATTCAGAAAATTTATCCTGACTTTAAAAGATGCAGAAATGGTTTCTGTGCACATTGGTGAAATTGGTTTATCAATCTGAGTCACGATGAATTTTATATTAATTTCTGAACATGCGGGCTTTGCTTATCAGGCTTGAACTTATGACTAATGGGACCTAAGCTGTTAGCAGCCCACATTATAAATAAGTTATTGCAGTACAGAAATTACACACAACAGAGGTCAAATTTTTCGAAAACCATAGCCTCCAGTCTTGAGAATTCGGCCGCCCCCCCTCTCTCTGTCTTAGAGAATTTTCAGTCTGCGAATTTCGAATTTGCAGTCTGAATTAGCAGATCATATCTGTTCCATCTCTTCGCAGAAACTTCTGATAGACTTTCTAGTGCAGTCTATCAGAGGGATTAAACTTCTGTTCGTGGACCTGATTGAAGAATTGTTTGTCCATCAGTTCCTGGGATATACAACAAGAGCAGAGTTATCTGTTGGTGTCCATAATCTCGTTTCGAGATTCAAGGTAAAAATTTAATTGTTATTTAATTTTTACACGCACAATTTAATCGTAACGTTTTGATACCCATGATATGGAATCGTTCCATATAAAATTTTAAAACTTCCGCTGCACCGGGTATCAATTCTGATTGATCTGAACACCGTTCTCCAACAAGATATTCCTGGGCAGATTGATCTGAGGGAGCAACATCAATGATTATAGACTTCTATGGAGGATAAGTAGCTCTAACAGGTGAGACAGTTGGTGAGGTTGGATCAGCAGACAGACTGAGTTCATCCGATAGATTTAAATCATCTATCTCAGGACACTTATCAGATGAAGAATCCTGTGCGTTGATTGGAGCTTCCAGAGGAAAATCTTGTCTCAATAAATTTGCCTTAGAAGTGAGCAGATGAGCGTGTTTCTCCAGTTGAGTCAGTGCGGCAGATATATCAAAGACGTTCAAACTTGTGGGAAGAAGCTTTGCTCTCTAGATCCGAATGTGAGATCGAAGAATGCTTTCCTGAAGCCTGAGTTTAATAAACTCTCTTCTTTCCAGTGCTCGAGAAATTACTTGAGTCTAGTCCCATTCAAGAATTCTTTCTTCAAGAGATGCAATGCTCTCCAGTTTGTTCAAAATTTTGATATTTGTGAAGTGATCTTCAGTGGAATGAAATACCCATTTATCAAAGATCTTCATCTTTAAATTGACATGCTTGAAAATAAGATCAGCAGTCAGATCAATTAGACATTGAGTCTTTGACTGTGGATTGGAGACATCATCAGGCTATTTGAAAAATCCAGAGCAGAAAGCCGGGATATTCATCTGAGATACCGGATGGGCTATATGTTCAACCATAGAAATAGTTTTTGCGGGAACTGGTTCAGCCTGAGTAGGCATAGGGATCCGAGGGGGAGTCTAAAAGTCCTTCGTTTCTTTTGAAAATGTGGCACAATAATATCTCCAAGAATCATTTGATCTGATTCTGAGGTCTTTGAGTCAGAAGAGTGGATTATCACCTTTCTCTTTGCCGATGATCTTCTCTTTGGTGTAGCCCTTTTGGGAGATGATATTTCTTTAGCACCTTCGATTAACAGAGGCTTGCTTTCATCTAGAAGAGTAAGATCTTCAATTTCATCTGAGTGAGGTGAACCATGTTTGAAGACTATTAATTGCTTAGCCTTATAAACTTCAATTGCCCTCTCATTCAGAGTCTTGTGCGGATGAAGTGCAGAAGAGGGTCCCAGATAGACAATCAGATCATTCAATATATCTCCGATCTGAACTGCAAATCCTTGGGATTGTTCTGCAGGAGCAGTTACCATAGCAGATAGGATATTGAACAGAACAACAGACCAGTTTACAGAAATACCAGCAGAGATAGCAACCATAACATCAAAATTTTCAGATGTAATAGCGTCAAAAGAACCTGCTTTGGCCAGAAGAGACTTGGCCACAATGTCGTGCAGAATTCTGAATTCCATTTTTAATTCCTTCTTCTTGCAAGGAATGCGGACTGGCTTGTCTGTCAAAGAGTACATTCTCTTCATCTGTTGCTTTGTTTCGACAGAGATAGTCGAGAAATCAATGATGCCCTGTTGTGGTAGATCGAATGAAGTGGTGAATAAAGCGGATGTAATTTGAACTAATTCTCCACCCAAGGTTGCAAAAATAACACCATCTTCAAATTTGGCCGTCTGAAAGAATTTGGGCAAAGCCTGCTTGTAGAGCGATTTCCCTCCTTTGAGAAATTTCCTCAGCCCAGATGCTTCAATAGTTCTGAACATGTCCACCATTCCTTGATCTGTAAGATCGAATATGGTGTGGAAATCAACTAGAAGAACATTTTGGGTAATGGGTGTCATGTTGTTCCTGCAAAAATCAAAGATTCGAATGCGAGTAGTTTGTTCTTGCAAAACAAATTTAGGGCTTCGTAGAGATTTGAAGAAGAATAAAGCTGATAAGTTTAAATACCCTAAATATGTGGCACATGACGTAAGCAACTATTCAAATTCAAATAAAATGCGACTGATAAGATAAGTCATGCACACGGCAAATAAAATAATATTTTAATAAAATCTCGGGAATATAAAACGACAAACAAACATCACCTTATAAATAGGACACTCGGATGAAAAATTCGAATAACCTTTCGCAATTTTAAGGCAAGAGATAGAGAGCAAATAAGTGAATCATGAGTTCCGATCAATCTATTGAAGAGTTCAAGGTAGAGTTGCAAGAGTTCATCCTGAAATGGATGATGAGGCTTTGGTTCAAGGTTGAGGAGATACGGATGTATCATCAAGCTCTGTTCCCTCCACGCAAATATGAGGATGATTGCGAACTGGAAGATCGCAAGGATAAGTATATGGAATTGCTGGGTGCTGTCAGTGTTGATGAGATTCTTACTCATCAGGGGGTGTCCTTTCTGATGTACAGGAAGGAGGTGAAAGTCCTTACTCATCTGATTAATGCAGGTGAGTACAAGGTTAGGCGATTTGATCCGGCCCTGATTGAGTGGTTGAATCTATGGCGTTTTGATGCTGATGTGAGAAAGAGGGTTTGGGTTCCAATACGACATACTCTAGGTGATTAGGGTAGGTATTTGAAAAATGTAGTTGTATTTTGTAAGCTTCCGAAGTTTATGAAATGAAATATTTTCCTAAAATCTTTCTATCTTGTTCAGTAGATTAAAGAAAAGAAGTAATCATATTATACAGAATAATACTATGAAAACTACTAAAGATAAATAAGGTAAAGTCAGATGAGATTGTTCCGGATGAAAGTTTACCAATGCTTCATCTTAGGCAGATGAAACATTTAAGAAGACAGAAGAAAGATTTCCTAGAAAACTGAACAAACAACAAATTAAATGCATGAGGTAATGATAATATTTTGAAAGTTTCGAAGCAAGATATTGTATACGTAAACAGAAAAATAACTATTTGTGATTGGACATGCTGTCTGTGAAATAATTGTGCAACTAATTAATTTCTTGCATGTAATATGAACTGGTATTAAAGGCATTTAAATATGATAGGCTTTTGAGAATCTTAAGAAGGATTGTTGCAATCCTCTAGATATGCAAATTATCTGTATCAGCTCATAATCAACATTGATTGGACAGTTGTGATGTAAATACAATCGATGTCCCTTCATTTTCTTGAGATGTACCCATAAAAGCAAGGCTAAACAAAATATTAGAACCACAAGATAAAGATTTCAGAAAATAATTGCTAGTATGAGTAATAGTAATGGTTTATCTGTTGAGCAAGAGTATGAGATCCGGAAGGATCTGTACAGGAGAAGAGTTTTTGAGAAAGGGATGAAGATTTGGCATTTTCTTGACTCTCTACGCTGTCCTCGCCATGCTAACCTTCCTCCATTGACTCCTGCAAGGTGTCTCCATAATAATGCTATAATGCGATGGTGCAAATTCATGCTTGGTACACAAAATACTCGAGATGTCTTGAAGTCTTCAGGGGTTCGGCTTCTCATCCTTCTCAAGGAGCGAGATTAGATGCAGAGCATATGCTTTGAAGATGACGTCTGCAATGGTCAAGGCTCCCTAAGTGCTTGGATGATCAACTGGAGCCTAGAAATGCGTAGTAGAATAGATTTTGCTCGTGTAACTTATGATGCAGGTTAATGAATGAAATTGCAATATCTTTATGTTTTTCATCTGTTTCTCTGTTCTTGAGCCAGAAAAGTTATTAGTGTATAGCAGATATTCCCCCTAAACAAGTGCCTAACAAATTAATATCAATTAAACCAAGAACTTTACGAAAATAAGAAAACTTAGCGTCGGGTAAAGGCTTTGTGAAGATATCAGCAACTTGCAGATCAGTTGAGACATGTTCCAGAAGAACATCTTTCTTTTGCACTGATGAAGTGATGACGAATGTCAATGTGCTTTGTTCTGGAATGCAAGACAGGATTATAATTAATAGTAATTGCGCTTGTATTGTCACAGAAAATAGGTGATTCAGATGAATCAACACCATAATCTCTGAGTTGCTGTTGAATCCATAGCAATTGCACACAACAACTTCCTGCGGCTAAGTATTCTGATTCAGCTGTAGATGTAGCAATAGAAGTTTGTTTCTTACTAAACCAAGAAATAAGTTTGTCTCCAAGAAATTGACAAGTCCCACTTGTGCTTTTACGATCAATTCTGCAACCTGCATAATCTGCATCTAAATAACCAATAAGATTAAAACTTGAATCCTTTGGATACCATAATCCGACGTTCTGAGTTCCTTTAAGATATTTAAGAATCCTTTTGGCAGCAATGTAGTGAGATTGCTTAGGATCGGATTGAAATCTTTCACACAGACCGATTGAAAACATAATGTCCGGTCTGCTTGATGTCAGATAAAGTAAGGAACCTATAATTCCTCTGAATAGGGTTTGATCTACTAATATTCCAACTTCATCTTTATCCAATTTGATTGAGGCGCTCATTGGCGTACTAGCAGCAGAGCAATTTTCCATTCCAAATTTCTTTAAGAGTTCCATTGTATATTTAACCTGTTGATAAATATTCCTTTGTCCAACTGTCTGACTTGTAATCCAAGGAAGAATGTTAATTCTCCCATCATACTCATCTCGAATTTGTCCTGCATCATCTTAGAAAATTTCTTACATAATTTGGGGTTAATTGACCCAAATATGATGTCATCAACATAGATTTGCATTAATAAATTATGATCTCCTTTGACAAATTTGAAAAGAGTTTTATCTACAGAGCCAACAGTAAAACCATGATCATTAAGAAAAAGTGAGAGAGTATCATACCAAGCTCGCGGGGCTTGTTTCAACCCGTAAAGAGCTTTATCCAGTTTGAATACATGATCTGGATAAGTTTTGCTTTCAAAACCTGGGGGTTGTTCAACAAATACTTCTTCTTGAAGAAGACCATTGAGAAACGCACTTTTGACATCCATCTGGAATACCTTAAAGTCCTTGAGAGCAGCATAAGCAAGAAATATTCTAATAGCTTCAAGACTAGCTACGGGAGCAAAGGTTTCATCAAAATCAATACCTTCTTCTTGTCTGTAACCCTGTGCAACTAAGTGAGCCTTATTTCTTATTACCGTACCACTTTCATTGAGTTTATATTTAAATACTCATCTAGTTCCTATTATAGATTTATCTGAGGGCCTAGGAACTAAGTGCCAGATAGAGTTTCTTTCAAATTGGTTCAATTCATATTGCATAGCTTCTATCCAATTACTGTCAAGAAGAGCTTCTTCTATCTTCTTAGGTTCTATGTGAGAGATAAAAGCAGCATGCATAAATTCATTAATGATCTAACCTCTGGTTCTCAACGGTGCAGATGGATTACCTATTACCAATCTTGGTGGGTGAGTTTTGGACCATCTGTAATGATGATATGTGTTTCCTTGTTGGTTTTGATCATTGTAAGGTTCAGCATGATCTGTGTCAATTGGTATCTCATTATCAACTAGTGGTTCCTCTGGTCTCTGTTCTTCAACCTGATCTGGTTCACATAGAATTTCTCTGTTCTATATGATCTGGATCTCTTCCTCATCATCTGTGTCAAGCTTTGAATCTTCTATTCTGTTACTAAGATCATTTAAGCTTGGATATTCATTAGTGATAGATGTTTCATCAAACACAATGTGAATTGATTCTTCAACTGTTAGAGATTTAGTATTAAACACTCTATATGCTTTACTAACAGATGAGTAACCAAGAAATATGCCAGCATCTGATCTGACATCGAGTGCAGTCAGATGGGTCTTACCATTGTTATGTATGAAACATTTACAGCCAAAGACTTTGAAATAAGATATCACTGGAACTTTACCATACAAGATCTCATAGGGTGTTTTTTCGACTTTCTTATTAATCATTGATCTGTTCTGAGTATAACAAGCTGTGTTTACGGCTTCTGCCCAAAACTTTTGTGAAATACCTAAATCAGCAATCATTGTTCTAGCATCTTCCTTTAGAGTTCTATTTCTCCTTTCTGCAACACCATTTTGTTGTGGCGTTCTAGCTGCTGAATACTCATGCTTGATTCTATGATTTTCAAGATAAGTAGACAGAGTTTGATTTGTAAACTCGGTTCCTCTGTCACTTCTAATTTTATCAATCGATTGAGATTTCTCATTTTGAAGTCTTAAAAGAAGTTTAATCAATTGGGTGGCAGTTTGATCTTTGGATTTTAAAAATATCACCCAAGTAAATCTCGAGAAATCATCAACAATAACTAGGGTGTACTTCATTCCCCCTAAGCTTGTTACTGGTATAGGACCAAAAAGATCCATGTGCAATAGTTCTAAGCTTTTGGAAGAAGATTTACATCCTTTGTTTTTAAAATTTGATCTGATCTGCTTACCCAGTTGGCAGGCAGAACACACTTTATCTTTTGAAAACTCGATTTTAGGTAGACCTGTAACCAATTCATGTTTACTCAGATTGGCTAAAGCTTTGAAGTTCAAGTGATTCAGTCTCTTGTGCCATAACCAATTTTGGTTCATCTTTGTTGTTACCAAACAGACTGTAGTAAGTGGTTGATCCGGCCAATTTACCTTATAAGTATTTCCACTTCTTTCATCTGTCATAATGATTAGTCCATATTGATCTTTTACAATGCAAGTGTGCTTTTGGAATTCTACACAGTAGTCGTAATCACACAATTGACTAATACTAATCAGATTATATTTTAAATTTTCTACAAGTAATACATCTTTAATGCAAATATTTCCATGGATAAGATTACCCTTACCCATGGTTGTACCTTTAGAATTATCTCCGAAGGTAATCTTAGGTCCTGATCTTGGAATATAGTCAGATAACATTCTTCTATCTCCCGTCATATGCCTTGAGCATCCACTATCCAAATACCAGACTGCTTGCTTAATGAGTTCATTTCTGTTTACCTGCAAAAGTAAATTAAAATAACTTTGGTCCCCATTCCTACTTGGGTCCACGCTGGATTAATCCCTTTGGAATCCACACTTGTATTATTCTTACAGGCTTTCCGTGATGTCTTCATTTTGGGATAACTGATTTATCTAATGACCTTTGTGCATTGTGCTGTGTATGCCAAGTGTAGTGATCATATTGATTGTTCCTGTTTGACTTCCAATACTTTCTATAAGAGTTATTAGAATGTGGTTTATGTTGAGTTGATGAAGTCCTTTGTCTTTCAAGACCATATACAGACCAATTTGATTTAGGTTTAGTCCATCGATACTTAGATTTGTCTGGCTCAACATATCCCAGCCCTCTATGTAAGAGTTTACTCTGTTGAGGTATTGAATATGTCATAGGAATCTCTGGTTCATAACACAAACTTCATGGATTTAAAGTTGTTATTTTCCAGACAATATTGAGTAGTTGAGATAGATGAACTTCTTTCATTCATGTTGTAGCCTAAGCCAGATTTATCTCCAGCTTGCTTCTGCATTCCGGTAAGTTTATCTAAGGATATCGATGCTTTATTCCAAGAGTTTACTAGATCAGTTAATCTCTGATTTTCAGATAGAGTTTCTTGAAGCTAACTTCTCATATCTTTGTTTTTAGTCATTAACAAACTTATCTGAGCTTTTAGACTGTCTGATCCAGTGTAGTCATCTGAGTTACTTTGATCTTACTTATATGTTGAGCTCTTTCTATTTGTTCTGACCTCATCAAACTTATGAGATAGCATGCGATATTCATTAACCATCTCATTTAATGCATTAATAATATCTTCCTTACTAAATTCATTAGAAGTAAAGTCAAGTACCTCTCCATCATCTGGAATATCAGCGTCATTAGCCATAAGACATTTGTTGGCTTCATCTTCACTTTCACTTGATGATGTTTCTGAATCAGATGAAGTGGAGTCTGATTCAGCCCATTTGCTGTTGCTTTCATCTGCCAATAGGGCCTTTTGTTCTTTCTTCCTGCTACATCTCTTCCTTTCTTCTTTTGAATTATTCTTGTATGATGTTCTTTTTTCATCTTTCTTAGGTTTGGTACAATCGGCTATGAAGTGTCCTTCTTTTCCACAATTGTAGCAAGCTCGATTTTCTTCAGCTGGTTCCTTTGGTTTGAAGCTTGATCTGTTTGTTCTTTGGAAATTATTGTGATTCTTTCTCATGAATCTTCCAAACTTCTTAACAAATAGTGACATTGCATCACTACTGATTTGTTCTGCGGTTTTCATTGCTGGGATTTCATCTGCTACAGTAAGAGCTTTAGTGAGTTGTGATGTTGATTTGTCTTCCTCAGTTCGAACTCCCAGCTCGAACTCATAGGCTTTATGATCTGCAAATAGATCATGTAGTTCGATCTTGTTGAGGTCTTTGGATTCTCTCATTGCTACTGTCTTTACATCTCATTCTCGTGGTAGAGCTCTCATAACTTTGAGTGCTAATTCACGATTGTTGTAGCTTTTTCCAAGTGCATTTAGCTCGATCATGATGCTGCTGAATCTTTCATCAAATTCATTCATTGTTTCTCCTGGTTTCATCTTTATGTTATCAAACTTTTGAATAGCCACCATGAGTTTGTTTTCCTTTGTTTGATCGTTTCCTTCACATAGTTGAGTGAGCTTTTCCCATATTTCTTTGGCAGTGGTGCAGCTTTTGATCTTCCTAAACATGTTCTTGTCCAGAGTTTTGTATAGTATGTCTCTAGCTACATTGTCCAGATTGGTTTTCCGCTTATCTTCAGAAGTCCATTCAGATCGAGGCTTTTCTATCATCTGTGGAGCACCTTCAGTGATAGCAATTGAAGTGTTAACTTTCATAATCTTCATTGGTCCATCTGTTACTACGAACCACATGTCATCATCCAGTGCTGATAGATGTGCTTACATACGAATTTTCCAGTCATCATAATCTTCTTTTGAGAACATAGGAATTTTACTAAACGATGTCATAGCTAAAGATGCCATAGTTTAAGAGACGATTCAGGTGATAAGCAAGAACCGCTCTGATACCACTTGTTAGGATCGAAAATATGTGTAGAGGGGGGGTGAATACAATATTTTAAAATTTAAAGAATCTTCGATCTGATTTGTTAAAAACAGACATAAGTATTTGCTGCTTAAAACTTTTGTTCTGCTCGAAAGATCTGAGGGATAGTCAGGCGAAAGAAATATTTCTCGCAGATTGAATATATGAATAACTAAGGCAGATAAGGTAAAGTAAGTGCAGTAAATAAATAGATAGAGTTGTTTCTGGATTTTCGGAGATGAATTCTCCTACGTCACCCCTTCTTCTGTTTCCAGAAGGATTTCACTAGAAGACTTTGATTTATACAAGGCTTTGTACAAATCCAATCCAATCTAGGACTTATACAATGCCTAAACAAGAACTCCTAGCAATACTTCCTCTCGAAGCAGATCGAACTTTCTGCTTTGAGTTATACAAAACAACTACAAAGTGTGTTTCGGTGTTTTGATCTGGATAGCTATGAATGACTCTGATCTGGATCGATTTTGTATATGCTTCCTTTGAAGTTTTGATCGATCTGGAGATATTATCTAACTCAGAATGTCGAGGCTTTCATCTGATGAAATGGGTATCTGAGTTATATTGAGTGAAAGGCTTTTTGAATGAACTTCGATTTTGATAGCTTGTGTTTTTCATTCTTGGTCTCGTGTTTGAATCTTCAAAGTGCTTGAGTATTTATAATCATCATAGGTAGCCGTTGAGCCACCAACAACTTCTGAAGATGAACCGCCAACATATCTTTAAAAGATAGCACACAAATTTTGACTTTGATGGAGGCAGATCATCGTTCAAAGATATCATTAAATCATTTTGTCTTTTCTTCAACAAACTCAGCAACGGTTACTTTGAAGTCAAGCTTTTGATCTGGTTGATTGATCTGTAAAAGTCTGTTGAGAGTCTTCTTAATTGATCTGAATATCGGGCACTTTGTTCTGGCTATTTATACTCCAACGATCTGGCATAATACTTGATTCGCTTGAATTCTCGGATATTTGATCTGGAAAAGTCCGAATGGTTTTAGCCCTTAAATTATTTTATTACTTGGTTTTGTTTTGACTTGCTATCACCGAAACTATTTGGGTTTGATCTCCAACACAGTCAGTTTAGCAAGTGTAAAATGATGGAGTCAGTTTAGCATCTCTTGGCCAGTTGAGCGCGGTCGTTGATCGTGACTTAGTTTAGCTCCGAATATCAGTTTAGCGCGTCTTAGTTGCTCAATTAGTTTGGCCTTTGTTTAAGCTTTGTAATTTGTAAACACCAAAACTAAATTTTTCAACATTATGGTTAATGACTACAAGTAGAATAAAAAATTAGAAAATTAGAAGATCTATAAAAAAAACATATAATTTTATTTAAACATGTAATTTGTATTTAATTGCCACAAGTAGAATAAAGAGATTAATTGCTATGAGGTTTAAAAGATTTGAGTTGCATCATTACCACCAATTATAGCTTTTGATAAAGATACAAGCATTCGGTCTTATGATTATCTTATAATATTAACAAAAAATTATTGTGTGATAAATGCTTAAATATATTTTGTAGGAAAAATTAAATCAAATAAAAAAATCAAATAATAAATTTCAAATAAGAAAAAAAAGAAAATAATAAATAGAAGATGTAAAAATATTAAAGTGTACAATAGAAAATTAGTGTATAAAAAATTAAAATATTTAAGTTAATTCACAATTGTTACTCATATTTTTATAATAGTAATAAAATAAATATTAGATAGATTATAAAAATTAAAATAAAATATATATTAGACAGATTAGAAAAATTAAAGTACAATATACAACTTTTTATTTAAAGTATTCATATACTGTCTTATAAGAGTATTATTAGTATTCTATGTACTTGTTCATATATGAATTATAATGTCGAATAAAATAAATTATAAAGTATGGTAAAAAAATGTAAGAGAATATTATTAGTTTTTTTTTATATTTGAAAGATTGCATGATATATTTTTTAAATAAATAAGTGCATTATATACTTTTTAAATAAATTATTTAAATGAAGAGTCACATTAATAAATTATTGAAATAGAAAAAAATATTAATTATTTAATAATGAGAAAAGGATATATAGACAAGTAAATTAACAAATGAACTAACATAAATAAATTATTTAAAGAGAAAAACACATTAATTATTTAATAATGAGAAAAAGATAGTCAAGTAAATTCACAAATGAACTCACATATTTATATATTGATTGATTGATGATTGATAATGATAAATAGTAGATGCAAAAATATGAAAGTGTATAATAGAAAATTAGTGTGTAAAAAATAAAATATTTAAGTTAATTCACAATTGTTACTCATAAGTTAATTATAGTAGTAAAATATATATTAGATAGATTAAAAAATTAAAATAAAGTAGATATTAGATAGATTAGAAAAATTAAAGTACACTATGCAAATTTTTTATTTTAAGTATTCATATACTATCTTATAAGAGTATTATTAGCAATTCATTTACTTGTTCATTTGTGATATTATAGAATCGAATAAAATAAATTATAAAGTATGATAAAAAGATTTAATAGTCACATAAATAAATTATTGAAAGAGAAAAAAACACATTAATTATTTAATAATGAGAAAATGATAGTCAAGTAAATTCATAAATCAACTCACATAATTATATCACGTTATTATAATGATATGTCAGATGCTCTTTTTATATAATTACATGATATTATATATTAAATATATATAAAAAAATAGAAAGATATGTTTAAATCTATCTATCTATCTATCTATCTATCTATCTATCTATTATATAAATATGTGAATTTATTGTCGTGTGTCTTTGCTTAATTTTTTAACTACGTTATGACTTGATCCCTATATTGGGTACGTATTCAACTTAGATATATTCTGGATACAGTCATGAATTTGTTTTTTTTTTTTACATGAAATAATAATAAGCCTCATATTTTCACTGAAAGTTAAACACAATCAAAAGATTATAAAAAAAAATATTCAAGTTCTGATAATGATAAATAGTAGATGTAAAAATATGAAAATGTATAATAGAAAATTAGTGTGTAAAAATTTAAAATATTTAAGTTAATTCACAATTATTACTCATATGTTAATAATAGTAGTAAAATAGATATTGAATAGATTAGAAAAATTAAAATAAAGTATATATTATATAGATTAGAAAAATTAAAGTACACTATGCAACTTTTTTATTTTAAGTACTCATATACTATCTTATAAGAGTATTATTAGTAATCCATGTACTTGTTCACTTGTGAATTATATAATCAAAAAAAAAAATTATAAAGTATTGTAAAAAGATTAAATTGTCACATAAATAAATTATTGAAAGGGAAAAACACATTAGTTATTTAATAATAAAAAAAATGATAGTCAAGTAAATTCACAAATCAACTCACATATTTACATATGTAATAAATAATAATATAAATATATAGATAATAGATTTAATAGATATATGTAATACATAATAATAATAATAATAATAATAATAATAATAATAATAATAATAATAATAATAATAATAATAATAAAAACACATTAAATTGAAATCATTAATGAGAAAAGGACATATGAGTAAATTCACAATTCAACTCACATATTTATATATGTAATAGAACTCGCATATTTATATATGTATTAAATAATAATATAAATAGATAGATAATAGATAGAATATATATATATGTAATACATAATAATAATAATAATAATAATAATAATAATAAACAAAAAACACATTAATTATTAAATTAAAAGCGTTAATTAGGAAAGGACATATGAGTCAATTCACAATTCAACTCACATATTTAGATATGTATAAATATAAATATAAATATAAATAATATAATATAATAGATAATAGATAATAAATAATAGATATATATATAATAATAATAATAATAATAATAATAATAATAATAATAATAATAATAATAATAATAATAATAATAATAATAAACAAAAAACACATTAAATTGAAAGCATTAATGAGGAAAGAAAATATGAGTAAATTCACAATTCAACTCACATATTTATATATGTATTAAAATAATAATATAAATAGATAGAAAATAGATAAAATATATATATGTAATACATAATAATAATAATAATAATAATAATAATAATAATAATAATAATAATAACAAACAAAAAACACATTAATTATTAAATTAAAAGCGTTAATGAGGAAAGGACATATTAGTCAATTCACAATTCAACTCACATATTTAGATATGTATAAATATAAATAAATAATAATAATATAATAGATAATATATATATATAGTTCTTTTATGGTGCCCAACACTATATGCCCACTTCATGTCCATCATGTACAAGTGAACTCATCTATTGTACGGATCAATTCATCTATTGTACATGATGGGCATGAAGTGGACATATAGGATTGGGCACCATAAAAGAACTCATATATATATATGAAAGAAGATTACTCTTACAACTAAAGAAGAATATTTTTTTTTCTCATTTTTTTGGCTTGTACAAATGACCTGTAGTTCGTTATTCCTTTTACGTCATCTCATTTGTTTATTTTAATTAGTTTAATTGAGAAAATTGCCAAATCGCCAATGATAAAATACTATGGGAGAAATCATATGCTACATCAAGATAAATATTCTTGCGTTCAGTGTATTTTTCAGATGTTCATACGAATATCATGGTAAACTATACCAGATATTCACATAAACATCTCATTGAAAAAATTACTTAGGAAAAATTTTAATTTACTTCTCGGAATTTTAATCAGAGCATATTTCATTTGGTGATTTCATCACATTTGTGTCACTCGATAACTTGACAAAAATCGACAAAGTGAATTTTTTGATAAAAATTATTTTTGCTCTTTGTTTAATGCTTTGGAACCCGTCAATTTAATTCAGGAAATGAAAAGAATAGCCCACAGGGGCACAAACTAGTTAGTAAGGCCTGAGTTAACGTGTTGTTAGAACCTAATTGGGGGAGAAGAATTATGTTATATTGTCAACTTTAGCAATTTAAAGCGATTATGCAAGTACGCAAGCGAAATACTTTAAAACAATCAAAATAAATGCAGTAAATAAATGCGTAAAGTAAATAAAGCGATAAACGAGATAGGATATGTTTATAGAAGTTCGACGATAAATCGTCTATGTCTCCCCTTCTTGGTTAAGATCGATTAACCAAGGAGTCACTAGTACTTCAACCTCTTGGTCTTGATGGGTTCAAGGATAGCTTGTAACGCCCCACTGTATCAAGACGGGTCTTTTCAGCGTGCTTATGTCCTCACTCACACGCACCCTGGAAAACTTCCCAGGGGGTCACCCATCCTATAATTGCCCCAAGTCAAGCACGCTTAACTTTAGAGTTCTTATGTGATGAGCTTCCGAAAAGAAGATGCACCTTCTTAATATGAGCAGTATATATGAAATCTTTTAAGCCCTCCTCAACTATGTAGTCCCATACCTACACAGTCTCAGAATCCCCTCTCATTCCGGCACGGGATCGGTTTATTCATGTCTCCCTCCACCTAGAAGCCTACCAGGAGCCGCTCATTGTCCGTGCAACCTCTTGGCACCGGCGATCACTCCCTGCCTCTTCAGCCCCGAGCGTCACATGCCCACCAGCTTCCGCTTGGTTCGTCCCCGAACCATACCGTACTAAGAGAGGTCGGCTTTGATACCATTTGTAACGTCCCACTGTATCAAGACGGGTCTTTTCAGCTTGCTTATGTCTTCACTCACACGCACCCTGGAAAACTTCCCAAGGGGTCACCTATCCTATAATTGCCCCAAGTCAAGCACGCTTAACTTTGGAGTTATTATGTGATGAGCTTCCGAAAAGAAGATGCACCTTCTTAATATGAGCAGTACATATGAAATCTTTTAAACCCTCCTCAACTATGTAGTCCCATACCTACACAGTCTCAGAATCCCCTCTCATTCCGGCACGGGATCGGTTTATTCATGTCTCCCTCCGCCTAGAAGCCTACCAGGAGCCGCTCATTGTCCGTGCAACCTCTTGGCACCGGCGATCACTCTCTGCCTCTTCAGCCCCGGGCGTCACATAGCTGTACAACAAAAACACAATCACCGTTTCTCTTGGACTTGATTGCTCCAAGGATAGACGATACAACTCAACAAACTTGGTCTTAAGACTCCAAGGATAGCCTCAATAATCGTACAACACACTCGGCTTCACATTTAAGTGTTTACAACAATCGTACAACCAACACACAAATGATTTTACAAACAACTCTCGATTTTTGAACGAATATATCGAATTGATCTTTTATAGAGCACTTGGATGATAGAAGAATGCTTGCAAGAGATGAGAAGTGAATTGGATGATTGAAATGGCCTTGGAATGCATCTATTTTTAGTTGCAAACTCGGTACGGATCGAAAGCTCCGTTCCAGGATCGGAGGCTCCGTTTGGCACATGGAGCGTGTGTCGGGAAGACAATTTTCATATAAAAAGTGTTCGGCGCCGCTTCAGATCGGAAGCTCCGATCTGGATCGAAAGCTTCGATCGTGTCTTTCGCTGCTTCCGTTCTGCATATGTTGGTACTGCATGGAAAATTTGAAAATTTTATATCTCACAATCTAATCGTCGGATCAAGCTAAAATTTTGACAGAAGCTCGAAATCATCCTAAACTTTATTATGAATGGTGAGATTGGATTTGGATGTCTTAAACATTTCCAGTATTTTTTTGAATTTGCTTCTTCATCTTTTCGCTTCATGTTATGCGCGACAAATTGGAAAAAATCATATACCACAATCTAGCCGTCGGATCGAGATAAAATGTGGACAACAGGTTTAAAACATCCTAATATTGATTATTACTGGTGGAGATCTGATTTGGATGTATCAAATATTCCCAGTAACTTTTGGAAGTTTCTTCTCCATAATTTCGCTTCTTCTCGTCCTCATATCCATCGTCAAAGTATTCCGTACCATTTACTGAACATTGTGTCCATTCTCTGACCAATATGAGACTTCATAAATGCATTTACAGCTTCAAAATAGCTTCCAAGAATTCAATTGTCAATAAGAATCTAATCTGCAAAGTCTCACTTTAAATAGTTAGTAACAATTAACCGAGTTTTGTAATCATCAAAACATTGAAAAAATATGAGACTTGTTAATGCATTAAAAACATTAATCTCATAACACAAGATTTTTATGTGTTTAAGGCGTAACACATGTGAAGAAATTCTCCAGCGTTGCGGGTTCGATCCTCATGTGGAGAATATTTCTTGTTGAAATATCTTGGGGGTTGGCCATGTTGCTTCCCCCCTGAGGTCATTGTCACTCGTGCACATCCCTCGATTTAACCCTCGCATTAGCCAATGGGCCTCTGACTCATGTGAGATGAAGTTCCCTACGAGGACAACCCTTTTAAAAGGAAATGAAAAGAATAATACTAAATCTAAAACAAATATCGTGTATATATAACGATATTTACAACAATATATATATCGTGAGATTTGTTATTTTATAGCGATATTTTGCTTTTAATTTATCGTGAGATGTTGAAATATTTAATTTTTTTATTGTATTGTAAGATTTGATATACGAAATTCATTGTACATGTACGAAATGGCCCCCAAGGGGATGTCCAAATTGGTGGAGTAGGTGAACTTTTGGCCACAAGTCAGGAGTTTGATTCCCCCTGCCAACACCTTCTTGGACTAGCCTGTCAGAAGGAATTTCCCAGTGTGGTTTACCTGGCTAGCCTAGTTTGCAGGCTACTGCGTTAGTCTGGGATTTTATCCAGAGCGCACAGAAAAATAGCGGTTGCAGGTTCCCATGTCATAAAAAAAATTCCATGAAATGTTCATGAGGTTACTTGCCGAAATTTTAATTAAAGTATATTTATTTTTAAGAAATCAGATCATGAATTTGGGAAATAATATTATTAGATACGTCGTAATTCTTAATTGAGAAATCGAAATACAATTCTATGTCATCATTTCTGGCTTTGTATAAATTAATTATAATCATTCATTTTCTTAATTCAAACGATAAAGAAAATGTTAGAATTAAATAACCATCTAATTTGAATTGATATTTTTGTTAGTAATCAACCAGAAGAATTTGATATTTTGAGAATATTTATCAGACAAACACACACACAGTAAAATGCAAGAACACAATCCCAGAAACAGATAAAACCCAAACCACGTAGATCAAACACCAACTCACACGAAAACAAATAAACAACACAAGTATTTACGTGGTTCGACAAGGAATTTGCCTACGTCCACGGGAAAGCAACACAACCACTTGTTATTAATCACAAATAGAATGAATCAAAGTTCAAAACCCGATCTTATTACAGAGACAGACCAGAAAACTCTAATGTTAGATACAGACACAATTCAAGCTTTAGACCCTTGAATTCTTCCCGTCACAATCTATGCCTCAGTTCTCTCCTTTGAAATCTCTCTTTTCTTTTCTCTCGATTATTTTTTGGAAGTTGAAGAAATTGATTTTCTGTTATATATGTTGGTTGACGCAGCTTTGATCTGTATATATAGAGAAATACGTTGACTTTCTTCTTTGGCTTTAGGTCAACAATTACATTGGATCATTCTCAAAGTCAACATAGTCCAACTCGATAATTCTTCTCACATCAGTCTTATCTGCTCTCATACTTCGATATGCTTTGATCTGTCTTCAAGCTTACAGCTTCTCGGACACTTCATCTAACTTCTATCCAAGTTCCAGTACTCGAGCAATCGATTTGCATGAACTCCTCCGAAGAACTCATCTAATTATCACATTTGTTATAATCCCAGTAATTGATTTGGCCATGAACTCAACTGACCTCTACTCTTTGATCTGATCTCTTCTCTATTCTCATTCAATCTGATAGAAGCATACTTCAACAATCTCCACCTTGATTCTTTTAGGATGAATGATGCTCTGCATTCTAGCCTCCATAGGCTAATTTCCAATCACCACATTCACTAAGTCCAAACATTTCTTGAACTTAGCATACGACAGTGACTTCATCATAACTTGTGCAGGATTTTTCTTTTGATGTTATCTTCACAAGGATCACATCTCCTTTTTCAATCACATCTCTGACAAAATGCATCTTCACATCTATGTGTTTCGATCGTTCGTGATATATTTTGTTTTTTGTCAAGTGTATTGTACTTTGATTGTCACAGTGTACTACAACTTAATCTTGTTTCACACCAAGCTCCACTATCATCTCTTTTACCCACAATCCTTCTTTTATGGCCTCGTTAACAACTATGAATTCTGCTTTAGTGGTAGAAAGGGCAACCACTGACTGTAGATTATACTTTCAGGTAATCGTTGCGCCATAAAAGGTGAACACATATCAAGTCGATGATTTTCTCGTGTCTAAGTTCCCAGCAAAATCTGAATCCACATATCCAACCACCAGATCAATCCCATATTGATGTTTCTCAAACTTCAACCCCAACCCAGTTGTGTTTATGAGATATCTGAGAATCCATTTCAGAGCTTCTCGATGATATGTACCCGGATTATCCATAAACCTTGACACAACACTGATTTCGTATTCCAGATCAGACCTACTACACACCATTCCATATATGAGACTCCCCACTCCACTAGCATATGGAATATCAGCCATCTTCATCTTGTCTTTATCACTTCGGGTGATTGATTCGCAGATATCTTCAAATGTTATCCCAGAGGGATGAAGACAGATTTTTCTTGATTCATATTATACTTCAGAACTACCTTCCTCAAATAATTCTTCTGACTCAGATGAATCACTTATCTTTTTCTGTTTCTCACTATGTCCATGCCCAATATTCTCTTTGCTTCTCCCAGATCTTTCATCTCAAAATTTGAGTTGAGTTGTTGCTTCAAGGATGATATCTCTGCCCTACTTTAACTTGCAATCAAAATATCATCGACGTAAATCAATAGGTACAAGATAATCTGACCTTCATCCTTCTTCAGATATACACATCTGTCATATTGGTTTCTCAAAAAACCATTACCAATCATGAACTCATCAAACCTCCTGTTCCATTGCCTCGGACTCTGCTTTAGCCCATACGATGATTTTCTCAGTAAGCAGACCTTATTGTGTGTTTTCTGATGTATGTAGCCCTTAGGTTGTTCCATGTAGATGGTTTTTTCAAGGTCACCGTGCAAAACGCAGTCTTTACATCAAGCTGCTCAAGATCCAAATCGAGCTGGTTCACTAGTGCTAACATAATCCGGATAGAACAATGTTTCATCACTGGAGAATAGACATCATTAAAATCATTTCCTTCTACCTGACCAAAACCTTTTGCAACCAGTCTTACTTTATACTTTATCTGACCTGTACCAAGAGTTCCTTCCTTCTGTTTATTGATCCACTTCTATCACAACGTCTTCTAATGCTTCGGTCTGTCTACTAACATCCAGGTTTGATTCTTTTCAAGTGAGTTCATCTCTTCATTCTTAGCTTCTATCAACTTGTCTTTGTGTTTACTGGCCATAGCTTCATCATAAGTATTCGACCATGAGTACTCCACCTCCTCAGCTATTGTAAATGCATACCAAGCCAGATCATCTTCACCAAACCTCTTAGGCGCTCTGATCTCCCTTTTGGTTCTGTCTCTTGCAAGATTATAAGTATTCAAGTCTTTTTTTGGATCATTTGCTGCCACATTCTCATTTT
Source organism: Henckelia pumila (assembly GCF_033568475.1). Taxonomy (NCBI): domain Eukaryota; kingdom Viridiplantae; phylum Streptophyta; class Magnoliopsida; order Lamiales; family Gesneriaceae; genus Henckelia; species Henckelia pumila. The sequence goes on along the minus strand of NC_133122.1, from coordinate 134,032,125 downwards.
GCATCTCATCTTACCCTATATCTGGCACAGAACACTTCACCTCAAATGGTAATTTAACATTCTCACTGATTTGATTGTCCTTTCCATCTGTATACATTTTATATCTCAATTTGGATTCATCAAATTTTACATCTCTGGTGTTGAAACACTTTGGACCTCTTGATTCCAGGTTCCAAACTTTATACCCTTTCACACCATCTGGATAACCAATGAATATGCATCTGACTGCCCTTGCTTCCAACTTGTCCTGTTTCAGATGAGCAAATGTGTAACGCCCCAAAATTATCTTAATTAAGTTTATTTGAGATAATCGGAGATTATAGAATTCGAGGATCGATTTTATTTGATCAGGGAATATTTTGCAATTTTCGGAAATTTTAGGGACTAAAGTGTAAAATTGGAGTTTTATATATTATCTTGGCTTGAGTGGTTTGACTTAGTCTCATTTCCTTTCTCCTTCATCTTCTTCAATGCCTTCTCCCTCTATTGAAGAGAAAAACGTGAGTTTTGAGCTTCCAGATTTCATTATGAGCTCGATCCGTCCGTTAGAAATTTACTCTGAAGGTAGATTCGCGATCACGGCTGCGAGGGCTTCGTTTTATCGTAAGTATTTCTTCGATCAGTTATACTTCAAATTTTGGATGTTGTTAGAATCGAATGAAATTGGGATATGTTGTTCTTGAGCTAGAAGAGATCGTATATTCGAAGTCGGCTCGGAAAAAGAACATCGTTTGAATTTATTATGATTTTTGGAAGATTAATTCGAAAATATAGGTTTTGGGATTTATTGGAATTGAATTGAATTGAATTAATTATTGTTGTTTGGATTTTATTGGATTGAGGTATTGATGTTTGTATTTCCGGATAGTTGAATATATAGCCGTTATGCCGTCGGTTTGAGATTTCTAGATTTTAGAAGTTGGAATTACATCTTGGAATGGACTTGAATTGGATTGATCGATATTGAATGATTTTATATATCCGTATAGATTTGACTGAATATTGTTGAGTTCAGAGTTCGTATAATTCGAATCGTCAAAAAGTTGATTGAGGTTTCGTATTGAGTTACCTTCATCATCGAATTTTTGTTTGGAATAGAATTTTGATTTGGAATTTTTATTGTTGTAGCTTGATCGAGATTGGAAGCTACTTTGAACCAAAGAAGTGGAATAAGACGACATTGGATGGAATAGGATGATTAACTCGAATCTGGATGGATTCGAGTGTCCTAGAGAAATCACATACTTGCATGTTACTTGAAGTATATGTTTGTTTCTTTTTATGAACTACACTTGCATTCATATTGAGCATATTATGTTGTTTTAGAGGGCATGGAGGCCCAAGAGAATTAGACGTTCTGGGGGTTATAGTCGAGTGTCATTGGTGGGAGATTTATTACCATTCGTCGATCAACTCTCTATTGAATGCCCCAGAGTCTAAAGGATTGAAATATGCACCTTCCACCTCGATTGGGAGAGTCGATGCGTTGTGTGATATTTCGTCCTCGGGATCCCAAACAGATAAGAGAATTGTTTCCTTTGATTTATCAGATATGAGAACCCAAATTTTAAAGGCATGCATTGCATTGAATTGCATCTCGAATCATGTTGTTAAGATTTGAGTATTGGAATTGATTTTAGATTGCATGGACTGCTTGTCTTGCTGCTATTTATATATCAGGATTTGATATATTACATGAATTATAAGTTATGTCTCTTTTACTGGGAATATTATTCTCATCGGATTTTCCGGTTGTTGTCTTGTCTTTGTATGTGTGCTTGGCAACAGGTGGGACATGATCGAGTCGAAGAAAGCATGACTAGATCAATTTGGGATTGATAGAAGTGAGGACTTGGTTTTAGAAGTCGAACTTGGTATTCGAACTCGGTTGTATTTGTTGTAGAACTTAGAATTGATGCATGTTATACTAGTTCAATTATTGTACAACATTAGAACTATCATGTATTGGATTTATGTATGTTTATTTTGAGTTTTGAATGTTATTTGATGTATTTTCGGACCCCGAGTATTTTGGGTGTTGGAAAACTGTTATGGAATTAAGGTTTTTGCTCAAAAATAGGTGCGCCCGATCTGCGCTTTTTGACGGACCGAGCGCGGGATGTTTCTGAGTTTCTGTTTTGGTTTCGGAAGGGGGCGCTCGGTCGGTGAATAGTAGCGGACCGAGCGCGGGTACTATTCATCCCCAAAAAAAATCTTTGCTTTTAGCCTTGTTCTTTTTGGGTGTTTGTTCGTTGATTGCTTGATTTATTTTAATTAGATGATTAGAATCCGGGTCCTCACAATATGCAAGATATTCGAATACCCTCAAGTTTGATTAGTATGCAGGTGTTCCAATTCACTTTTTCATTGGTGTCTTGAAACCAATTGCACTGGATGGACACCTATTGACCAAATAGCACGCAGTAGATAATGCTTCTCCTCGGAAGGACTGAGGAAGAGAAGCATTGATCAACATACATCTGACTCTTTCAATAAGAGTTTTGTTTATTCTCTCTGCCAGTCCATTCTGTTGTGGTGTTCCTGCCAATGTTCTATGTCTGGTAATTCCTTACTCCTTACATAGTTTCACAAACTTATCTGATAAGTATTTCAGCCCATTTTTTGTTCTCATGTGTTTAACTCTTTGATATGAATTCTCGTTGTATGGAAGACAAACACGACTATATTAAAATCGTACCCTCAATCCAATATACAAAAGAACTCAAATATTTTGCCCAATCTTGAAACACGTAAAAATTTTGGATATTCACCTCTAGTTTACTTGAAACTAGCAATAAACAATCACGAAATAAACAACTGATCACAACGGAACCTTCAAAAAACTTGTTTCTGACAATCCATGAAGATAATCAATCGACAAACACCACAAAGTTATAAAACTTTGATAAGTTTTGACAAAGCAAAAGCTTCAATAAAATTCTAGAGAGAATTTTAGTTGATAGAAATCAATAATATGAATTGTTGTATTAAAAAATAATGAATGTATGGTATTTATATTAAAACCCAAAATAATAAAAGATATTGCAAAAATAAATCTAAAGATATCAAAATATCTCCTAGATGTTTCCTAGTAGGCTTAAATGTCCCAAAATAGGAAAATAATAACAAAATATTGAAATTTCCGAACACACACACAAACACCTTTGGTATGTGTAAAACATAGACGCGCGGGCGCGCAGTATGATGGCACGGGCTCACATGGGTTGCGCAGGAGCGGCGCAGTCGCGCAAGGATTAAGGTGCGGGCGCGCTGAAGCCTCGCAGACTCTTCGTCAAATCAACACTCGTACGCGCGGGCGCACGTAGGTCTCGCAAAACAGGGCTCTGGAACGCGGATATCTAAGCGCTTGCGTGCCTGAGGCTCGAACTGGATAGTGATTTCTTAAGTTTTCTTCAATATTTTCTTCACTTCCTTGATCCCCTTGGACTTCAATAACATTATAGCTTCCTTCAAAGTGATTCCCAAGCATTCCAACACCAACTTGATAATTCACCATCAACGATTAAAGTGCTTCCTTGAATTTCTTTCCTCGAACTCTCGTAATTAGTCCACGTGCCATTTCCAACGGGTCCTTAGCTTTCTTAGCGACGTGATCAACACGCGAGCCATCCATGATCGCATCAATTTTCTATCACTCTTGTTCTCAATTGCCAGCAACCATTCTCTGAACTTTTCATAAGCTTTATCCTTAGTCTTTAAGATGAAAATACATACTCTCCTTGAGTAATAATCTATAAAAGACATAAAGTATTTGCCTCCACCATGAGTTTCTGTCCAAGAAGGATCTCATAGATCTGAATGTATGTAGGCCAATGGTTGCTCAGTTGTGTGACTTCCTTGACCAAATGATAATCTTTTAGATTTTTCAAGAGCACAACTATCACACAACTTCAGTTATTCAATCTTATCTCCACCCAATAGATCTTGTTTATACAGCTCTTGTAATCCCTTCTCACTTACATGTCCATGCTTTAGATACCATAACTTAGTTCTGTCTTGTTGTTCCTAAATACTTGATGTACTTCCTATGATTGTTTCACCTTGTAGTACATATAGGACGTTCCTTTTGGTAGCCTTCATAATAACTAGAGATCCTTTTGACATTGAGAGACTTCCTGCTCGTGATTTAAATGAGTATCCTTGAGCATCAAGTGTTCCCAATGATATCAAGTTTCTCTTCAACTCGGGCACATACCTCACATTAGTGAGTACTCTGTCAATCCCATCATGCATCCTTATTCTGAATTTCCAGAGCCCTTTATCCTGCATGATTGATTGTTCCCCAAGAGTACCATGCCCTGATCAAATTCTTCCAACTTTTCAAACCAAGATTTTATGGGACACATGTGAAAAGAGCAACCTGAATCCATCATCTATTCGTGGTTTTGATCACCTTTACAAATCACAAATATTTCTGATCAGTCATATCCATCTAAAGCTATGGCTAGAGTACCATCATCATCTTTGGGTTTTTCTTGTTGCTTCCCTTTCATTTAAGGACAATCTCTCCTGATATGTCCAACCTTATGACATGCAAAGCACTTCAGATTCCATAAATTTCTATTTTGTTATCTTCCTTGACTCTTCGATCTGGATTTTGGTCTGTATTTCCCATTGGATGTCCTCTTATCGCTTCTGTCCTTTACCATAAGACCCTCTCCATGTGATTCAGTGTTTGTGTTTGACTTTTTCTGAAGTTCCTTGGATTGAATAACAGATATCACTTCTTACAAAGTTATAGTCTGTTATTTGTCATAGAGCAATGCATCCCTAAAGTTTTCATAGGTTTTAGGGAGTGCATTCAGAAGTATCAGGGCCTGATCTTTATCCTCAAGATTTACTTCTATATTTTCCAATTCATCCAATATCTTGGTGAATTCTTCGATCTATATTCGAGATTCTTATCATCCTTGATCACAAAGAAATGCAACCTCTTTTTCATGTACAAACGGTTATCCAGGGATTTATTCATGTATAGATTATCAAGCTTAAGCCACACAGCCGCAACAGATTCTTCTTTGGCCACCTCCCTAAGAGGTCTATCACCCAGACAGAGAATAATTGCAATGTATGCTTTCTCGAGTAATTCATTCTTGTTCTTTATATCATCGGACATCTTCTCCTTCTTCTTGAGGTCTTTCACCAATCCTTGCTATATCATAATCGCTCGCATCTTAATTCTAACGCAAGTCATCTTCACTTGAATTAGATGTGTGTTGCTTATTCCCATTTTTTTTTTTTGGAATGCCCCATATAAAATGATATCCGCTGAACTTATGTAGTCCACTAGTATCTTTTTTACCCAAAATTTAGAAATTGTGGCGGAAACGATTAAGTCATCATTGTGTTCATCTCGAGAGGCTTTCAGATCTGCATGTACAAATGACACCTCTTCACTTGTTCTTGAAATCTCATGTACTGTTTGGATACGTGGACACTGGGCGCGAGGATGGATGATCTCCTCTGACTGTACAGGCCAGATTTTTTCGTGCATGATTTGTTTCACCATAAGAGGGCCCTCTGGTTATAACAGATATTGTGCCTCTGTGGTCATATTCACTTCCCTCTGGTCTGGTTTCTTGCTTGTATCACCTCGCTCTTTTCGTTGTTCACGTTGATGGTTGTCGTCGTGGTACTTGCTATCTCGTTGTTGACTGCAAGACTTATCCACGTAATCGCCCAAGTATCTTCGCTTGATTAACTTTTCTATCTCAGCGCGGAGGCTGGAACAATCTTCAGTGGTGCTTCCTTTATCCTTATGGAAACAACAATATTTCTTCGATCGTTGTCGTTTAGGGTTCTCCTTCATTGGTAGTGGGGGCTGCAATAATCCCTTTTGTTCAGCCACTATCATTATGTCTATCAGACATGCATTCAGGTGGTAAAATGGAGTCGGGGTCTTGAGGCATTCACCTATCATCTTTCTTTTTACATTCCGATTTCTTTTCTTCCCTTATTCAATTTCCCAGGTATCGAGGCTTGATAAACTTTTCTATGCGGATATATTTTTCTGCCCTTTCTAGTAATTTTTCTAGGGTGTTTGGGGGTTTCCCTGCTATCGACTCTTTGAACTTTCTTTGTCGGAGGTTTTGATGCATTATCCCTCCTAGCAAGTCATGGTTAACATGACGAACTTCGTGGATGGCTTCGTAAACCATTGCACATATTCCCTCAATCCTTACCCTTCTTTTTTAATGATGTTAAACTGGTATGCCTCGGTTTTTGGATATTTTTTGTTGATCAAAAGCTGATGGAGAAAACGTTGAGTTAATTGTTCCAAGTTTTCAATGGTTTCGGAAGGTAGTTTGTTAAACCAAGCCAGTGCACGCCCTGACAGAGTGGTTCAAAATATCTTGCAGTAAGCGGTGTCGCTTATGCCATATAAATCCGCTTTTGCATAAAATCTACAGGAACACATGTTCCTTCATATTCTGGGCAATGACTCGGCTAGGATAGCCATAGTAAATGGGCTGCATCGAGAAGGTAGGATTGCTAAAGACTTTTCCTCTTCATTCATTGTGTGCGAGTCATGTCCAAGAACATGTTGTGTAGGCTTTATGACTCACAGTGGGGTGCTCTGTGCATGACTTTGGGTCTCATCTTCTCTATGGGTTGTCTTCTTCTTGGAATTAGGTGGTGGAGTTTTTGTTTCATGTGTTGTTTTTTTTCGTGTGTCCTTTTTGGGGTAGCGGTGGATGAATCATTGTCGTCGGCCATTTTCTTGGCCTTGTCATTTTGTTTGGTCTCGAAGAACCATGCCAAGGCATCACCCGCAGTGCGGGCGGCGGTCTCCTTTAACATGGTTCTCAATTCCACTTGGGTAATCTGCATTGTTGGTTGGGTCACGGGAGGTGGTAGTCCATTGCTATAAGTATCTTGAGACGTGTGAGGTTGGTTATGCATTCTTAGTGACGAGGTAAACTGGTTCCCAAAGACGGCGCCTAGCTAATGTAGCCAAAAAATACAAGTACTCGGACTACGTAAATCAGAGTATGAAATCCAACTAGTTTGTAAGCGGAATCTCGTACGTAGGGTCCGTAAGCTAAACCTAGTAGGCTTAAGGTGCATAAGCTGAAGTTTCGTAAGTCCGAACTTCATAAGCATGGACCCATAAGTTGTGACTGTATGGATCGTCACCTGTGTTACGAACACTCGTCAGAGGCGCCAAACACTCCGACGCTCAAGTCAGCAAAGAACACAATAATAATCTCCAAAGATATAAGAGAGCTCATGTTAGAGAGCAAAAATGAGAATGTACCTTGGATATAAAAAAGGCACATCTATTTATAGATTTTTTAGGAGTGTTTCGCGGGCTTGAGACCTTGTGTCTTGGGCTTACAATTTTAGGCTTATTTTATTAATTAACATATTGAGCTTTCATCCCACCAATATATATATTATAAAATCCTTTGATAAAACTTAAACAATTATATAAAATAAGGTGACATTTTATTATTTTTTAACGTGTGAGCATTGTGAGGTGCTTTGTCATTTTTTATTTTCAATTTAAAATGGGATATGCACATCTTGTGACTGCACATAGACACCACTACATTTGTTGTTTATGCCCCTCGTATATGAAAATACAATAACGTTACTGTTATAGTTAATTGATTAGTTATTTAAATCCACCACTTGCCATTTTTAGGTATGAAAATGTAAACACAACCCTACATGTTTGTCGCCCTCAATTTTCTTTTCTTTGAGAGAGTTTGGTGTCATTTAGGGTAGAAGCCTATGACGTCTCTTTCTTAATGAAATCTCAAAAGTGTACAATTAATTTTAACCATTAAACTTTTAAAGGATCAACTCAAGTAAATTTTTGAAACGTTTACGAATAAATTGAAAATACCAAAATATTCAAGATTAAATCATAAAAAAAAAAATCAAACATATAGGACTAAACAGGTGTTTTCCCCTAAATTCTGTCATTCTTTAGCCTACTTTAATTGGACCTTTCTTATCCTGCAGATCCTCCATCCAATAAGGTGGAAAGAGGACTTTTTTTCTGACTACGTTACACTTTCTCCGCTTAATTATATATTTTTTAACACGAGTAGGGTGATAATTTTTCTTAACTAAAACCAAACACGTGGGGTTCGAACCCAATACCACTTGTCCAAGTTAATTTAGTTCAAGATTAACAAATTCTTGAAGGCTGAAATTAAAGTATTAAAATCTTGGTATGTCATTGGACCATTTCTTTGATATGCTGTATGATTGGACCATTTCTTTGATATGCTGTATGGTTGGTTTTGAGAAAGTGTTTAGTCTATACTAGCACATGGACAATGAGATTGAATCTATGTTGGCAGACTTGTAGTAATTAAAATAATAATGATTCGATTATATTATTTCAGTTATATAAAACAATGAGAATTATCATGTATGGTTATTATCATTGACTTACTCCTAACAATTAAATAACGATTCATCTACTTACAACTTCAATATTATTTTACAGTTCTATAAATCCAATAAAAATATCATTGTTGCTATTGTCATTGACTTAGTTTGGATTGCTTCATTTCTTCAACTTAGAAATGATTCATTTACCAGTTATATTCCACAATAATACAAAACCAACAAAAATCATCACACTATATTATCGTTGATTTCAACTACAGCCATGGCTGCAGCAAAGCAAGCTATCTCTTTGAAAGTGGTGATGATCAAAGGAAAAAACAAAGTTTTATACGCTGAAATAGACAGCGATTTTGCGGATGTTGTGTTGAGTTTCCTAACATTGCCCTTGGGAACAATAGCGCGACTCTTCATCAAGCACTATGGAAACACACCAATTTTGGGATGTTTCAACTCTTTGTATTCGGGTTTATTTAATTTGGACAGCAGTCATTTTGGGACAGTGGAGGGTAAAAAGATGCTGCTGGAACCAAGAAATGCATCCGGATTTGAACGTAGGAGATTAAAAGTCCAGATTGATGATACTCCCCCCATCAAGTTCTTCACATGTAATAGACAGAAGTGTGTAAGCATGTACTATCAGATGAAATGCTTTTGTTATGAAGGCTTTTATCATGAAGGTTCAACAAACCAAGAAATATGGAATGATTCCCTATATGTATCCCGAAAAGAAAACGAGAGTGTCTTTACTGCACAAACAACTTTTATTTTGACTGATGATTTGGAGATCTTGATTAATTCACCGGCATCTATTTTCCAAGTTTTGAGACGAAATTTGATTGAAGACACAAACGTACTCGAGGAGAAAACTCTGATATTTGGGTTGAAAGAGGTAAATCTTTGTTACATTGACTCGCAAATGTTTAATTAATTGTCCCACCTATATATTCGATCGGATCATTACTGCCCTTTTGAATACCTTTTATTTTTCGTGTTTCCCCCAGATAATGGAATTGCTCAGGGCATCATTAGTTTCCAAAACTCCGATAACAGATATCGTCCTCTCTACAAGGTCTGCTGCTACTCTCGATGACAGAATGAAGTTCATTGCACCGGCAAAATATGAGTCAAATGCGGTAATTCGAACCCGGACTCAAACCAGTGAAAATATAAGCTCACTTTGTAAGAAGATCGCTGTGAAAGCCTTTGTGCAAAAATCAACTAGCAGGGTTGTGTTAGCTCAATCCCGGCATGACTTCGTTGATTTTATTTTTAGTTTTCACACCATTCCCTTGGGAAGAGTTCAGTTTCTCTTGGGCGATAAAGCTTGTCTCGGGAGCCTAAGTAATTTATACAGAAGCATATCTAATTCCGAAACTGTAAAGTATATGAAGTCCAAGGAGGCAATCACTAGGTTGCTGGAACCAGAACTTTCTCAATGCTATCTTTCCTTACACCAGATTTTCTCTCTTAAGGAACAACTCCCTCCTTCAGGTTATGAGATTTTTATTAAGCGCATGACGTGCAAAATTTCCGATTATAAGCATTGGATTGACCCAAAAGGCAAAGGCAGTTTTGTTAAAGAAGCACCCACACTGTTTGTTGTGAATGATAATTTGGTAGTGTCAAGTCCATCTTCAACTTCCATCATATCCACTCTTAACCAGATGAAAATTCGGATATCCGACATCGAGGAACAGGAGCTGGACATTGGTATGGAGGAGGTAAGAAGGCTTTGGCTTAATTTCGCTTTTAATTAACCAATCTAGTTTGTGGAAAATTAATATTCAATGCTCGATCTCACAATTTTTTTGGTATGTAATGTGATTCATTCATTGTCTCATGTAGGCTTTAAGCATACTACAGGCATCCCTTACATCAACATACGCGTTAACCAATGGCCTCAAACCATTCTTAAAAAAGATAACCAAATCAAGAGATATATAGAATTGATGAACTCCGGCAACGTTGAATGTTACGATATATGTCACTGACTTTGGTTTGTTTCTAGGAATTTACTGTCCCTCGGTTTAAAATGTACGTGCTTTACGATTTCTGTCATCGGTTGTTTGATTGAATATTCCCAAGTTGTTACTATTTTCTTGTTCACGATTTTTTATGCTTTAAATTGTAATGTCTGTGAAGTTAATTTTAATAAATGCTAGTTTTCTTGTTACACTATCCAAACACAAAATTATTCTAGTTTTTACTTAAAAAAATATTTTTAAAATTTAACTTAAAAAAACACTTTTTATATCAAAATGCTCGTGGAACCAAAACGATCCATATGTATTCCCAAACTTCTATAGTACTGAGTACACGAACATCGTGTCGTTTTAATTTCTTTCTTCTTACTTTTCCGATTCGTTTGGTTTTGCTTTTTTCCCATTTGGTACAACATGTACAACATGTCTAGTCCTAGAAGCCGAAGCTGATTTCTCCTATTATATTACTAGTGAATCGGAGTATGCATTGAGCATTGTGTGCTTGCGTAATTTTTAAGGAGTAAATTTGAAGGAGTAATTGCATACATACAATATCCATGTGAAATAGTGATATTGTTAAAAATATTCTATGAAAAAAAAAAACAATCCATAGATCCTTGTATTTTTTAATTTTGAACGTATACATCTATGTTTCAAATTTTGAACACACTATCCCTTGCTCGTACATGTTTTCAAGGGTACTTGTTGTCGTAGCAGTTTAAACAAAGACAACATTTTTTTAATTATTGTCTTTGAGTTGACTTTTTAACAACATGATCTTCTACAACAGTTCTAAACTCATACGACAACAGGTAAAAAATGTTATCTTTTTTCATAAAAAAATTAAAATTTAATATACAATTTTTCAGTATTTGAAAATAATATTTACAACATTTTGAATACATATTCGGACACCTATAAAGAGTTAATTTAATTACTCAAGCATATTCTAATGGTTGCTGGAAAGGACCTACCGTTCATTTTCTCCAATGGTTTTCTTCCATCTTTTCTTGAATTTTTTTAATTCAATCATGCAAAAGAGTTTTTTCAACCTTCAAATATCAATTTCAATGTAGTTAATAAATTTAATCATTTTTTTAGCAGTGAGACAACCTGCAACAAAAAGTTAAGACTTAAGGGTTAGAACTAGCTTACCAAGTTTTTTAACCACCATAAGTTCCAGTTTTGCTAGCGAATATTCTCAACGCCTATTCTAAGACTTGTCTTATCAATATTCATCAAAATTCAGAAACTAGACAATAATCTCATTTACAGGTCACCTATTAAACAACAAACTGAATACTAAACAGAGAAAGAAATAAAAATGAATATGTCACAAACGTGAAGTAATCACCTGGCAAACTTGCATCAATTGGTGAAAAGCAACCTCATGGTACTTTTTCGAAGTGTTTTGATGGGATGATATTGTTTTCGGATAACTGCAATGTGCATTCTCACTCCAAAGAAAAAGCGCAAGTCTAACAATATAGGCGAGACAAACCCGTTTCAAAACTGGCCTGCAAAAATTCTAAATCATGTAAGTTTATGAAAATGGAAAGAAAACAATAACAATTAAACAATTTCCAAATACATCATACATGAAGTATATAGTATCTAAACTCAACACAGAAAAACACGCATCTCCAGCCAACTGCTAAGGGAAAAAACTAGAAACATTTGCATGATAGAGATACATCCACAAATAAAGCAACTTCTTTAGTTAAGCCTTAGTTCTCGTGAATTCTTCAACAATTCAAACAGAAACATATGCACGCATTCATTGAAAGAGAAGAGACCAACGGAGAAAAATAAAGCAACTTCTTTAGTTAAGCCTTAGTTCTCGTGAATTCTTCAACAATTCAAACAGAAACATATGCACGCATTCATTGAAAGAGAAGAGACCAACGGAGAAAAATAACTGATCACCAGATTAAATCAAATTATAGAATAAAGCAAAAGAACACTTCGAATCTAACATGTTGATCAACTTCTTCAGCACAAATGAATGTAAAATTTAACCAAAAGCTCTGCTATCAACACAAGGTAGAATAAATGAAAATGAAGATTTAAAGGAATCAATGTTGAAAGCAATTAGTCGGAAGCTTAACCATGAAAACAATATCTAAAGGAACTGTCCAGTAAATTAGTTAAATTTATAACATAACCAACAACCAGAATGAAAGGAGTAAACAAGATCACAAACATCGCAGATTCAACTCGTAAACTTGTGAAAGCGGATGAAACAAGAAAACATGAAAACATGGAAAGCCAAAAACTGGACCTGCAGACCCGAGGTATTGTGTTCAAAAATTCCCAAGAACACATCAAAATCGAGCTAGAACAGAGCAGGAAGTTGTAATCTCCGGAACATCCAAATCAAATCACTGACGGTAATTGCTGCAAAAAGGGGCTGATTAGTTTCGGAATTCTCCTAAGCTGTCAGGATATTCACTAGATCAGCGACTTAAGAATCATAAAACTGCTGAACAGGAAAGGTTGACTTTGTGCTACAGTAATTTGGAAGTTTGATCCAATTGAATCAAAATTACAACTTTCACTTCAAGCTACAAGATCAACTAGTTCCTACTTTATAGAACTAAAAAAACATCCTAACAACAAAAATTAGCATTCTTATTGTAACACCCGGTATTTTTTAAATACGTAAATCCGCATGCATAATTAGGGTATTTAATTATTTAAATTTATGATTTATGGGTTAAATAATTATTTGAATTATTTATGCATGATTTAATTTATTTTTAAGCATTTAACCCATAATTAATGATTTTTATGATTTTTAGTATTTTAATTATTTTATCGCGTAGACGGGACCGTGGACGGACGAGATGACAACTTTCTATCCAATTTATTTCATAAGCCTTTTTAGAGCCCAAAAATATTATTTTGAGTTTTAGTTCCTCAAAATTTTTAGTATTTAATTTTATATAATTTTAGGAGTCCGTTTTTATTCAAAATAAGCCAAAATAATGACTTTTTATTAATGTTTAAAAATCCCTTAAATTTATATTTCGGGATTTATCTTTTATATCAGATTATTTTGTATTTTTAAAAGTTTAAAATCTTATATTTATGTTATATTATCTACCTAATTATTTTATGTTAGTTATTATCCTAGATTATTCCTAATTATCAAAATTTAAAACAAAAACCTATCCTACTCTAACTCCATCAGCCGACACCTTCTCCTTCCACCCCATTCTCACGTTTTCAGCAGAAACCTTCAAGTCTCCATAGCCAACTTTCGAACATTTTGTCAAGTTTTCGTCCAATCGTCGTCCCGGAAACGTCCTACGCACTTAGCTCTTTATTTGCATCGGTGAAAGGCATGTTTTCTTCCTCTTTTTCGCACCATGTCAGTGAATATATATGTGTGTGTCGTGTATGCACAGTTTGGTTCAAATAATTTTCAGAAAATGGTTTCGGGTTTGATGTTTGTATCTTGTTCATGCATTTGTATCCACCTTGCTCACGTTTTCTTAGCCATGGTTGTTCCAGCTGCTGGTTCATGGTTCATGGGGTTACCTTAGGGTCCCTAGGGTCAGTTGGGTCGAGTGGTTTGAGCCAAGAAGGGCCGAAACCGAAGCCATAGTAGCTGGTGCAACAGTTCGCGCAGATTGCGCAACGTCCGGAGATTTGCTCGTTCTCGGTCCACAGAGCATGTTTTAGGGTGATTCCAGTTGGGTTAGAACCCTACGACATAGGGGTAGGTTTTTGCCAGTGATTTCCCGGCCAGTGATGGCCGGAGCTGGCCGGCAGATCGGCCGGAACTCTGCTGTCGCGCGCAAGGCGAGCAGAATAAGGGCTAGATTGTTTTGGTTCGTTCTCCTTCGTTAGGGCTCGGATTGGGCTGGTTTTTAGCTTGTTGGAAACGTCTTGAAGAGGGCTAGGGGTAGGTGGTGGTGCTCCGGCCAGGGGACGGATGGAGCATGGCGGCAACAGCCCCGGAAAGCTGCTGCTCGCGGCCGAGGAGAAGGATAAGAGAGGGGTTCGGGTTCTAGGGTTTCTAGCTGGTCCGGGTCGGGCTGTGGGTTCCGAGTCGGGTCAGTGGGTCATGGGTTATGTTAGTTGGGTCCGGGTCCGGGTTAAGTGCGTCGGGCTCGGGTATTTTTATTTTTAAGTTTTAAGTTTAATTAAGTATTTAATGGGCCTAATTAAATCCCAAAATTTAATTGGGCTCCATTTAATTATTTTGAGTCAAATTTATTTATTTTGGGCTTAATTAATTTAATTAAGTGAGTCCAATAATTTTTATGGCTTTAGGGCCCGTGAAAATTATTGGGCCAGTCTTTGGGCTTTTGGGCCCATTGGGCCAGAATTGGTTATTTATGGGCTTTAATTATTTAATTGGGTTTAGATCAATTTTATTGGGCTTAAGTATGTTAATGGACCAGATTTAAGTAAATGTGCTTGAGTGTTAGGGCCAGCAGTCCAGGACCATCCATGAGAAATTTGCATGTGTCCTGAATATATATTTAATTATTTTTATGCATTGAAGTTATTTTAATATTTATATGGTAGTAAGAAATTAAATTAAATATATATGAAGGACACACATTTTTATTTAAGTACATGCATTCATGAAATAATATTTTATGCATGATTTAATGTTAAGGTTGAGCAAGAAAATATTTTATGTTGGAAGTTGAAGTAGTGTGACAATTTAAGGGGGATTCGTCTCCATATGATTGAAGGGCAGTTTACTGCCAATTTAAGAGGTGATTCGTCACCAGCAACGTACGTTGGTTTCCACGCTGATCAGTATTTAATGTATGATTTAAGGTTACACTACGGATACAACCATGCGATGTTAGAAAATAATTGCTCAACAATGTTTATGTATTATGTTATTTAAGTTAAGTTATGTTATGTTATGAAACTTTCAAGCATGCTCATTCATGTATATGTATGTATTAGTATTTAATTGTTTTAAATTATTTTAAACCCTTGTTATGTTAGCATGTTGGGCCTCTAGGCTCACTACACTGGTATGGTGCAGGTGAGTTCGTTGAGGATGAGGTTGTTCCCACCGGAGGCGAGGATGTATGAGCGGGCATGCAGTGACCCCGTGACCGTGATAGATGTCTGAATCACGTGCATGTTTTATTTATGTCAGCATGTTATATTTTATATTATTCTTTCAGTGGTGGTGAATTTTGAATATTTTATGGAATATTGTCAGTGCATGCAAATCTTAATCATTTTATTTATGCAGTATTTTTAATTAAATGTTTGACTCAGATATTTATTTTATTTTAAAGAATGCAATTTTTATTTAAGTATTTAATTATTTATTTATTTAGTTATTTTTAAATCTTTTTATTCTGTGCATATATGTATGGGCATATATGTACATATTTTATTTAGTAAGTAAATAAAAAAAATAAAAAAATTTCCGCATATTTATTTATTAATTATAGAGTTAGGGTCGTTTCAGTTGATATCAGAGCACGGTCCTTGGAGGGGTCATAACTGCTATACGAGCTCAGAAATCCACGCTACCGGTCTGTAAGTTTTAAGTGTTTATAGCATGATTTAATTTTTATAATTTAAGTTAGCATTAATTTTTAAACAACTTAGTTATGTATGGCGATTTACGTAAATAAATATGTGGTGGTGCAGAATGCCTCCGAAACCAGTTAACAGACGTGGGGGACCTCCACCTCCACCTCCGCAGAACCCTATTGCAGCATTGGAGCAGGCCAATGCAAATATGATGGCAGGGATTACTGCTCTGTTAGAGCAGCAGGCTACTCGTCCCAGGTTGTCCCACGAGGAGGACGTTGCTGAGAGGTTCCAGAAGAAAGGACCCAAGGAGTTTGTTGGTACCACCGATCCTTTGGTGGCGGAGGGATGGATTCGCTCTCTGGAGTCCATCTTTGCTTATATGGGGATCACAGACACCGACAGGGTGAACTGTGCGACGTACATGCTGTGGGGTGATGCAGCGCTCTGGTGGGAGGGTGCAGCCAGGGGAGTTCACCTTCCTACACTGACCTGGGCAGAGTTTAGGCGTATCTTCTACGCCAAGTACTTTACTGAGGATGTGCGCAGTCGCATGATCCATGAGTTTATGAGTCTCCGTCAGGGAGACAAGGCCGTGGTTGAGTATGTGAGGCTGTTCGAGAGGGGCTGTCACTTTGTGCCCTTGATTGCTGATAGTCCGCAGGAGAAGTTGAGACAGTTTGTGGAGGGCCTGAAGGCTGATATCAGGCATGATGTTCGTATGGCAGACGTCCTTACTTATGAGTCTGTAGTCAGTAGAGCCTTGCGTTCCGAGGAGGGTCGGAGAGAGATCCAGAGGGAGCAGCAGGGGAAGAGGCAGTTTCAGGCTGGGTACCAGCGACCATCTTCGCAGCCTCCTGCGAAGAAGCAGTATACAGGGCCGGCTAAGGGCCCGAATCAGCAGCAGAGGCCGCAGCAGCAGAGGGGCGGGGCCCCTAATGCCATAGCTTATCCTACTTGCCCGAAGTGTCAGAAGATGCATTCGGGACCTTGTCTTTTGGGAGCGGGAGTGTGCTACCATTGTAGGGAGCCAGGGCATCAGATTGCTAACTGCCCGAGGAAGAAGAACACTGCTGGGAGAGTGTTTGTGATGCAGGCTGAGGAGGTAGATCCAGACACCTCCTTGATCACCGGTATATCATACTCCTAACATTTTAATAATTTTCCTTTGGTTAAAATTTCGTCTTTATTTTGGAATTGTTGCTATTTGGGTTATTTAACTGCATGTTAGATTAAAAAGCATGTTTCTACTTGTGATTAGAATTATGGGATTATTAGTGATTTGTTGGGGGAAAAGTTTAGTAGTTGTGTGAATTGTTGGGAATTTTCTGCGTGCAGGGAGAATTCTAGTAGGAGGTAACTCCACGTTTGCGTTGCTAGATTCAGGGGCTACGCATTCGTTTATCTCCCTGAAGTTTATCAGGCGGATAGGCATCACACCTGAGAGTTCTGACAGTGGGTATGATGTTACTATGCCGTCAGGGCAGATTATTTCTACCTCGAAGGTCATTCGAGAGTTGGAGTTGGAGCTTCAGGGACACTCCATTCGAGCAGATGTAGTAGTTTTGCCTTTGAGTGGTTTTGATCTTATTTTGGGTATGGACTGGTTGACAGTCAATGGAGCTTCGATTGATTTTTGTCGGAGATCAGTATCAGTGAGACCTTTAGTAGGCGACCCGTTCACTTTTCAGGCATCTCGGAGCAGTGATATTCCTCAGGTGATATCTCATATTCAGGCGAGGAAGTTGTTGAGATGGGGTTGCCAGGGGTTTCTAGCGAGTATTGTCACGACTTCAGAGCCATCTAGCAGATCATTATCAGAGATAGAGGTGGTATGTGACTTTCCGGATGTCTTTCCGGAGGATGTTGCCGGAATTCCACCAGTGAGAGAGGTGGAGTTCGGCATCGACTTAGTGCCAGACACCGTGCCTATCTCTAAGGCACCGTACAGGCTTGCTCCTACCGAGATGAAAGAGTTGAAGGAGCAGATTCAGGAGTTGTTAGAGAAAGGCTTTGTTCGTCCTAGCTTTTCTCCGTGGGGAGCTCCGGTGTTATTTGTGAAGAAGAAGGATGGCAGTATGAGACTGTGCATCGATTACCGAGAACTCAACAGGGTCACAGTGAAGAACAAGTATCCACTGCCGAGGATAGAGGATTTATTTGACCAGTTGCAGGGAGCTTCGGTGTTCTCCAAGATCGACCTGCGATCTGGTTATCATCAGTTGCGTGTTAGAGATGCAGATGTGTCCAAGACTGCTTTCAGGACACGATATGGGCATTACGAGTTCTTAGTGATGCCATTTGGGATGACCAATGCTCCAGCGGTTTTCATAGATCTCATGAACCGAGTCTTTCAGCCGTATCTAGATCAGTTCATCATAGTCTTTATTGATGATATTTTGATCTATTCTAGGAGCAACGAGGAGCATAGACATCATCTTCAGACGGCCTTGCAGACTTTGAGGGAGCATCGGTTGTATGCCAAGTTTAGCAAGTGAGAGTTTTGGCTTGAGCAGGTGGCATTTCTTGGCCACATTATTTCGAGGGATGGGATTGCAGTTGATCAGTCTAAGGTTGAGGCAGTGCAGAATTGGGGTATTCCGAAGAATGCTTCAGAGATTCGCAGTTTCTTGGGTTTGGCAGGATATTATAGGAAGTTTATCAAGGGTTTTTCCTCTATTGCAGTACCCTTGACTTCCTTGACCAAGAAGAATGCGAAGTTTATCTGGAGTTTAGCCTGTCAGAGGAGCTTCGATCAGCTGAAGGAAGCACTCACTACTGCACCAGTATTAGCGATGACAGTACCACACGAGGAGTTAGTGGTGTACACCGACGCGTCTAAACTAGGTTTAGGCGCAGTGCTTATGCAGTGTGGTAAAGTTATTGCGTATGCGTCGAGGCAGCTGAAGATTCATGAGCAGAACTACCCGACGCATGACTTGGAGTTGGCAGCAGTGGTCTTCGCTTTGAAAATCTGGAGGCACTATCTGTATGGCGAGAAGTGCAAGATTTTCACAGACCACAAGAGTCTCAAGTACTTCTTCACACAGAAGGAGTTGAACATAAGACAGCGCAGATGGTTGGAGTTGGTGAAGGACTATGATTGTGACATTAGCTACCATCCGGGTAAAGCTAATGTAGTGGCCGATGCTTTGAGTCGGAAGTCGTGAGTGGTATCATGTTTGACCGTACAGTTACCACTACAGAGCGAGATTCAGAGATTTGGCTTGGAGTGTTATCCGAGTGGCCATGCACCGAGCTTGTCAGTGTTGATGGTGCAGCCAGTTCTGCGAGATCGGATTAGAGAGGGACAGTCTACTGATGAGGAGTTACAGCGATGGAGACAGAGAGATGAGGCTAGAGGTAATCTCTTGTATACAATGGAGGATGGTATCGTTCAGTACCGTGGTAGGATGTGGGTACCGAACATCGATCAGTTGCGAGCTGAGATTTTAGCAGAGGCTCACACATCTCCGTACTCCATTCACCCCGGAAACGAAGATGTACAAAGATTTGCAGCTATTGTATTGGTGGCCCGGGATGAAGAGTGACATCGGGAGAGTGGTGTCAGAGTGCTTGACTTGTCAGCAAGTCAAGGCAGAGCATCAGCGTCCAGCAGGACTTCTTAGACCTCTTCCTATTCCGGAATGAAAATGGGAGAATATTACGATGGACTTTGTGGTTGGCTTACCGAGGAGTGCCAGAGGTTGCACAGCGATTTGGGTGATTGTGGATAGACTCACCAAGTCAGCTCATTTCTTGCCGATGAGGACTACTTATACTTTGACACAGTATGCAGAGCTTTACATCAGAGAGATTGTTAGACTGCATGGCATACCAGTGTCTATTGTGTCAGACAAAGATCCGAGATTCACATCTGCGTTTTGGAAGAGTCTGCACACAGCTTTGGGGACGAGGCTTTTGTTCAATACAGCATTTCATCCCCAGACAGATGGTCAGTCTGAGAGGGTGATCCAGGTTCTCGAGGATCTTCTGAGAGCTTGTGTCATTGATTTTCGGGGCTCTTGGGAGACTAGACTGCCATTAGTGGAGTTTACCTATAACAACAGCTTTCAGTCGTCTATAGGTATGGCTCCTTATGCAGCATTGTATGGGAGGAGATGCAGATCTCCTGTGCATTGGGATGAGGTTGGTGAGCGGATTTTACTGGGTCCTGAGATTGTGCAGCAGACAGCTGACATTGTGACTCAGATTCGAGATAGGATGCGGACTGCTCAGAGTCGGCAGAAGAGTTATGCAGATGCCAGACGACGAGATTTGGAGTTCGCTGTAGGTGATCACGTGTTCCTGAAGGTGTCACCTATGAAGGGAGTAGTGCGCTTTGGCCGGAGAGGCAAACTTAATCCGAGGTATATAGGGCCATTCGAGATCTTGGAGAGAGTTGGCACGTTGGCCTACTGTTTAGCTCTACCTCTAGGGCTAGCGGGAGTGCACAACGTTTTCCATGTATCCATGCTTCGGAGATATGTCTCCAACTCGTCGCATGTGTTGGATTTCGAGCCCTTGCAGTTGCCACCAGATCTAGTGTATGAGGAGAGGCCAGTGCGGATCTTGGCTAGGGAGGAGCGGAGGCTTAGGACGCGGGTCATACCGATGGTCAGAGTCCAGTGGCTGAATCACTCGGAGGAGGAAGCTACTTGGGAGACCGAGGCAGACATGAGGACTCGCTACCCGGAGTTGTTCAGGTAAGTACTTTAATTTCGAGAACGAAATTCAATTTAAGGGGGGGAGAATTGTAACACCCGGTATTTTTTAAATACGTAAATCCGCATACATAATTAGGGTATTTAATTATTTAAATTTATGATTTATGGGTTAAATAATTATTTGAATTATTTGTGCATGATTTAATTTATTTTTAAGCATTTAACCCATAATTAGTGATTTTTATGATTTTTAGTATTTTAATTATTTTATCGCGTAGACGGGACCGTGGACGGACGAGATGACAACTTTCTATATAATTTATTTCATGAGCCTTTTTAGAGCCCAAAAATATTATTTTGAGTTTTAGTTCCTCAAAATTTTTAGTATTTAATTTTATATAATTTTAGGAGTCCGTTTTTATTCAAAATAAGCCAAAATAATGACTTTTTATTAATGTTTAAAAATCCCTTAAATTTATATTTCGGGATTTATCTTTTATATCAGATTATTTTGTATTTTTAAAAGTTTAAAATCTTATATTTATGTTATATTATCTACCTAATTATTTTATGTTAGTTATTATCCTAGATTATTCCTAATTATCAAAATTTAAAACAAAAACCTATCCTACTCTAACTCCATCAGCCGACACCTTCTCCTTCCACCCCATTCTCACATTTTCAGCAGAAACCTTCAAGCCTCCATAGCCAACTTTCGAACGTTTTGTCAAGTTTTCGTCCAATCGTCGTCCCGGAAACGTCCTACGCACTTAGCTCTTTATTTGCATCGGTGAAAGGCATGTTTTCTTCCTCCTTTTCGCACCATGTCAGTGAATATATATGTGTGTGTCGTGTATGCACAGTTTGGTTCAAATAATTTTTAGAAAATGGTTTCGGGTTTGATGTTTGTATCTTGTTCATGCATTTGTATCCACCTTGCTCACGTTTTCTTAGCCATGGTTGTTCCAGCTGCTGGTTCATGGTTCATGGGGTTACCTTAGGGTCCCTAGGGTCAGTTGGGTCGAGTGGTTTGAGCCAAGAAGGGCCGAAACCGAAGCCATAGTAGCTGGTGCAACAGTTCGCACAGATTGCGCAACGTCCGGAGATTTGCTCGTTCTCGGTACACAGAGCATGTTTTAGGGTGATTCCAGTTGGTTTAGAACCCTACGACATAGGGGTAGGTTTTTGCCAGTGATTTCCCAGCCAGTGATGGCCGGAGCTGGCCGGCAGATCGGCCGGAACTCTGCTGTCGCGCGCAGGAGGCGAGCAGAATAAGGGCTAGTTTGTTTTGGTTCGTTCTCCTTCGTTAGGGCTCGGATTGGGCTGGTTTTTAGCTTGTTGGAAACATCTTGAAGAGGGCTAGGGGTAGGTGGTGGTGCTCCGGCCAGGGGATGGCCGGAGCACGGCGGCAACAGCCCCGGAAAGCTGCTGCTTGCGGCCGAGGAGAAGGATAAGAGAGGGGTTCGGGTTCTAGGGTTTCTAGCTGGTCCGGGTCGGGCTGTGGGTTCCGGGTCGGGTCAGTGGGTCATGGGTTATGTTAGTTGGGTCCGGGTCCGGGTTAAGTGCGTCGGGCTCGGGTATTTTTATTTTTAAGTTTTAAGTTTAATTAAGTATTTAATGGGCCTAATTAAATCCCAAAATTTAATTGGGCTCCATTTAATTATTTTGAGTCAAATTTATTTATTTTGGGCTTAATTAATTTAATTAAGTGAGTCCAATAATTTTTATGGCTTTAGAGCCCGTGAAAATTATTGGGCCAGTCTTTGGGCTTTTGGGCCCATTGGGCCAGAATTGGTTATTTATGGGCTTTAATTATTTAATTGGGCTTAGATCAATTTTATTGGGCTTAAGTATGTTAATGGGCCAGATTTAAGTTAATGTGCTTGAGTGTTAGGGCCAGCAGTCCAGGACCATCCATGAGAAATTTGCATGTGTCCTGAATATATATTTAATTATTTTTATGCATTGAAGTTATTTTAATATTTATATGGTAGTAAGAAATTAAATTAAATATATATGAAGGACACACATTTTTATTTAAGTACATGCATTCATGAAATAATATTTTATGCATGATTTAATGTTAAGGTTGAGCAAGAAAATATTTTATGTTGGAAGTTGAAGTAGTGTGACAATTTAAGGGGGATTCGTCCCCATATGATTGAAGGGCAGTTTACTGCCAATTTAAGAGGTGATTCGTCACCAGCCACGTACGTTGGTTTCCACGCTGATCATTATTTAATGTATGATTTAAGGTTACACTACGGATACAACCATGCGATGTTAGAAAATAATTGCTCAACAATGTTTATGTATTATGTTATTTAAGTTAAGTTATGTTATGTTATGAAACTTTCAAGCATGCTCATTCATGTATATGTATGTATTAGTATTTAATTGTTTTAAATTATTTTAAACCCTTGTTATGTTAGCATGTTGGGCCTCTAGGCTCACTACACTGGTATGGTGCAGGTGAGTTCGTTGAGGATGAGGTTGTTCCCACCGGAGGCGAGGATGTATGAGCGGGGATGCAGTGACCCCGTGACCGTGATAGATGTCTGAGTCACGTGCATGTTTTATTTATGTCAGCATGTTACATTTTATATTATTCTTTCAGTGGTGGTGAATTTTGAATATTTTATGGAATATTGTCAGTGCATGCAAATCTTAATCATTTTATTTATGCAGTATTTTTAATTAAATGTTTGACTCAGATATTTATTTTATTTTAAAGAATGCAATTTTTATTTAAGTATTTAATTATTTATTTATTTAGTTATTTTTAAATCTTTTTATTCTGTGCATATATGTATGAGCATATATGTACATATTTTATTTAGTAAGTAAATAAAAAAAAAATAAATTTTTCGCATATTTATTTATTAATTATATAGTTAGGGTCGTTTCACTTCTGTTGTCCAAAGATAACAAGAACCAGTAATATCATGAAAGCAACTGAGTTAAAAAAACTCAATCTTTATCTCTTCCTATGAATGAAATACATGTAGAATAAATGGAATCGAACTAAGTTTTTGTGAACACCAAGATTAGCTTATACATCAAGATTAAAACAATTGAAAATGTCATAATACTCTCAACTGAAAGAATAGTTAGCACCTCTATTTCCGTGGAGAATTGGTAATACAATTCAGAATCATCCTGTCATACGACGTGAAATCATTTTTCATTAGAATGATACAGCTGAAATAAAATGCTAACTAAAATTCTAAGCGAACGTGTATCAAGGAATGCCAGCATGATTTATACCCGGAAAACCTCAAAACTTTGGAATGATCCTAAAGAATTTTGCCCCTCATTGTGATCCTAAAGATTTATTACCATATATATTTCCATATTGTTTAATCGGAAACATAATTGATATATGGAATCTCAAAATATGTTTACTCAGTTCAAGTGGTCAACTAACTGGTTTAATTTAGTAATACTAAATTTATATGATTATATCCAACAAAATCATGTGTATAAATATTATATTTAGGGATGTAAATGAGCCGAGCCGAACAGTATCAGGCTCGGGCTTGGCTCGTTTGATAGAAATAAGGTCTTGAGCTCGGCTTGAACGAGACAGAAATAAGGGCTTGAGTTCGGCTCGAGCTCGATCCGAGCTTTTATCATAAGGCTCGGGCTCCGCTCGTTTAGTATATATAAAAGCTCGGGCTCGGCTCGAGCTTGGCTTGAGCTCGGCTCGTTTATATATCATATTAAACGAGTCTGGATCGAGTTCGGCACTTTTTCAGGATCTTTAAGAAGGCTCGTTAAAAAGCTCGTTTTCAGGCTCGTTAGTGAGCTCGTTTTCAAGCACATTAAGCAAAGCTCGTTAAGGAAGCTAAGACTCGTTAAGTGAGTTCGTTAAGCAGCTTGTTAGCGAGCTCGTTTTCTAGTTCGTCGGACATATAAGAGAGCTAGAGTTTGATTTTTTTTTCGATTATAATTTTTCGATCAAATTGACAATAACTTGATTTATAAGCTTACCATGATCCAAAACTTCAACCTCCCACCAATTTCATTTATCAAAGTTTTCGATCTTTATGAATTTACAACATCATTACTAATTGCTCAAGTCGTGATATATATTGAAATCTCTGAATTTATTATAGATCAAATTCTAGATGCGAATTTCAACCACAATCATTCGACCGCTTTCAACCTATACAAGCTCAATGTGCACTATCCTAAGCTAGGTATTATTTTAAAATGTTTTTAAAAAACCACCAAATTATTATTTTTTATAATGAGATATAAGCATTACTTGTGATACGATCTGCCTATATATGAAATATTTTATTTAATGATATTATATAACTTTATTAAAATGTTGTATATATATACATATATTGAGTTAACAATTATATCTCAACAAATTTAATTTAGATAATTTCATAACTTCTTTTAACTAAAATTTTTAATATCATTCATTTATCAAATATAGTTCTAATTCTCGTAAGATATTTTAAATGAAATTGTTATTTCAGTTCTTTAAAAATTAATTGATTGAATTGTCATTCATTAGTAATATTGCATATATAAATATTTTATTTATTGTGTTTTAAGAAAATTTTAATACAATAGTTTTAAAGGTAAAATAAAAATACAAATTGTGGCTACATCCTATATATTGTAAATTCATCTTTATTTCAACAAAATATTATGTTCTAATCATGTCATTTGCATTAACATTAATATTTTTATTTTTTCACTCAAACTCAAACTGGATCAATTCACATAAATTAAATAAACATATTCGTGAGCCTCCGAAACGAGCCAAGCCCAAGCTGGAGGTTGCGAGCCTCCTAAACGAGCCGAGCTCGAGCCCATACTAGCGAGCCTCCTAAACGAGCCGAGCCCGAGCTCGGGCTCCCGAGCCTATTAACAAACATGTTCGCGAGCTCACGAGTCGAACATCCTTAAGTTCAAGCTCGGCTCGTGAAAATTGTCGAGCTTAAAATCAAGCTCAGGCTCGGCTTGATAAGCTTACCGAACGAGCTCGAACGATCTTTTTATCGAGTCGAGCTCCGAATAGCTCGCGAACCGTTCGATTCGTTTACATCCCTAATTATATTTGATGAGCACAAAAATTTTATTTATTGGTAATAATTGCCAAATTATATTACAATATCATTTTGAAGTTGAACTTTCTAAATAAAATTTGAGACAAGAACCGTTAACGTCAATGTTAAAATGCATGTGGGACAAAGCCAATCTTCACTTACCAGCTACCATATTTCATATTTTTCAATCTGCTCCAGTTTTTCCATGCGCTAGAGTATCGTCTCCTTCTCCCCCTTAAATACTAGTTATACTACATTATAAAATCTAAAATTATCTCTAGACTCAGACCCCATCAACCCTAGTTCAATTTTGTAATTTTAATTTAATATTTCACTTTTATTTTAAGACCCTTGATTGAATCCTAATTCATTATCATACACTTAGGGTCCGCTTGGCATAAGATATTTGGGCTGATTTGGATTCTAAATCCTCAGCCCAAATCTTTTATACTTGCTTGGAAGTCCAATGGATTTGAGATTTTGAAATCCATCTATTTGGATCGTGGATTTGGCTTTTATTTTTTGCAAGTCTCAAATCCACCCACTACACGGCTTATTTGAAATCTCTCTTCTTTCGTTTCTTCTTCACGGTGGCCCTCACGTGGCCCTCTCACCTCAGCACTTCTTCACGGCGGCAGCACTTCTTCACGGCGGATGAAGGCATGGAAGTTTCTGTTCCTCGATGTCGGATATCCAAATTTTCATCTGGTTAAGATTGGATATGATGGAAGTTGAAGATGGACTTGAAACTACCAAATTATCATTCACAACAAACAGTGTGGGTGCTTCTTTAACAAAACTGCCTTTGCCTTTTGGGTCAATCCAATGCTTATAATCAGAAATTTTGCACGTCATGCGCTTAGTAAAAATCTCATAACCTGAAGGAGGGAGTTGTTCCTTAAGAGAGAAAATCTGGTGTAAGGAAAGATAGCATTGAGAAAGTTCTGGTTCCAGCAACCTAGTGATTGCCTCCTTGGACTTCATATACTTTACAGTTTCGGAATTAGATATGCTTCTGTATAAATTACTTAGGCTCCCGAGACAAGCTTTATCGCCCAAGAGAAACTGAACTCTTCCCAAGGGAATGGTGAGAAAACTAAAAATAAAATCAACGAAGTCATGCCGGGATTGAGCTAACACAACCCTGCTAGTTGATTTTTGCACAAAGGCTTTCACAGCGATCTTCTTACAAAGTGAGCTTATGTTTTCACTGGTTTGAGTCCGGGTTCGAATTACCGCATTTGACTCATATTTTGCCGGTGCAATGAACTTCATTCTGTCATCGAGAGTAGCAGCAGACCTTGTAGAGAGGACGATATCTGTTATCAGAGTTTTGGAAACTAATGATGCCCTGAGCAATTCCATTATCTGGGGGAAACACGAAAAATAAAAGGTATTCAAAAGGGCAGTAATGATCCGATCGAATATATAGGTGGGACAATTAATTAAACATTTGCGAGTCAATGTAACAAAGATTTACCTCTTTCAACCCAAAAATCAGAGTTTTCTCCTCGAGTACGTTTGTGTCTTCAATCAAATTTCGTCTCAAAACTTGGAAAATAGATGCCGGTGAATTAATCAAGATCTCCAAATCATCAGTCAAAATAAAAGTTGTTTGTGCAGTAAAGACACTCTCGTTTTCTTTTCGGGATACATCTAGGGAATCATTCCATATTTCTTGGTTTGTTGAACCTTCATGATAAAAGCCTTCATAACAAAAGCATTTAATCTGATAGTTCATAAAAATTATCAGAATCAGATGTTGTCACTAGGTGTTGACAACATCCTACACAACATGCAGCGGAAATATTAAAATGTGAATAGTAAAAGCAAACTAACAATATAAATACTCAAGAGTAAATATGCACAAGTACTAAAGTAATAAAAGGTTGCACATAAAACAGATTCAGGTGTTATCACTAGGTGTTGACAACATCTTCAATAACACCTTGATTAACATGCATCAGAATTTTTGAAAGCAATGAATAAAATAAATAAGCAACCAAACAAATCAGACTCAAATATTTAAGCAAGAGTATAAAATACTCTTGCAGCGCCTCAGGGCAAAACTTTCACTAAAAAATAATCAAAGAGTTTTACAAACCCTAAAACTAGTGAATTATTGTAAAAATCAATTTTCTCAAAGCATGTGAGAAAATAAAGAATAAATAAAAGCAACTCCCTAAAAATCAACTCAAGGCAGAATAATAAAATCAAAGGGAGTCGATCTTGATTGCCGAAATCTGAGAACAACAAAATGTCTTTCGACCAACACTCTTGCAAGTGTAAACTTTAAGTGTTCTTGAAAAGCTTCACGGCAATACAGAAAAGCAGCAACCACAGTTGTGCAATCTTCGATTTTCTTGTTTAATTCAGAGCTCTTGATTTCTCATGAATGTGTCTCTGAATTTTATACGTGAAACTCTCTCTTGTGCAGTATACGTGTTTTTCTGCTCTCGCGCTCTCTATTCTGCACTACTTTCTTCTCTTCACGCTTCTCGATCAGCTCTCCTATTTATTCAACGTGAAGGACACCAAATTAAGCTTGAACAATCTTATCTCCAATAAACCTTGATCTTTTTTCCTTTCAAACTCGAATCAATCTATAAAGATAAGGAAATAAAGATAAGTTAGAAGATACAAATATATTATGATAAGTGAATAATATCTCCTACAAAATAATCAAGTAAATATATAAATATTTAAACTCTTTCAAATATAGAAAATATCATTCTATAATCCAATCAATCATATTTTAAATCTAGGAATATTATATTATCTCAATTCAAATCAAAACTATTCCTAGTTTAAAATATATCAAGCATATAGATAAGAAACAAAAGATTAACTATCAATCCTAGAAAGGCAAAACACAATATTATAATCTTTCAAAACATGGAAAGATATCAAGGAATAATTAATTCCTTTCAATCTCCCCCTTTTTGCCTTTCTGGACAAAACACCTAAAAGCAATTCAGCAACTCCCCCTGAATATTAATTCTCAGAACTCCCCCTGAGTTCAAACTTATCAAATCAGTTCTCCCCCTGAATTTGATCTTTCAATTCTGAGTGTTGTCAAGAATGTTGGCAACACCTGCACACAACACTTGAAGAGATCAGAAAATACTTAATACATGTTCAAAA
This sequence comes from Henckelia pumila, assembly GCF_033568475.1. Classification (NCBI taxonomy): domain Eukaryota; kingdom Viridiplantae; phylum Streptophyta; class Magnoliopsida; order Lamiales; family Gesneriaceae; genus Henckelia; species Henckelia pumila. The sequence continues at coordinate 134,003,352 of NC_133122.1, read as the reverse complement.
GTGAATCACCAAACACATTTAATCAATTCAGTACACATCACAACTCCTCTGAATAGCAATTCTCTCCCTAAATACGAAAATACATTCTCCCCCTTAGTCTAAGCACAGATGTTGTCGAGGATGTTCCCAACATCTCCTCACAACACTTAAGTCAGGGAAGAAAAAAACTTAGAACAAATCAGATAGTCATAATCAAACAAGCTAACATTTATTAGAACCAGATCAGAGCAAAAACATAAAGACAAATCAGAGCAGAGAAAAATAAACCACAAAAAATTAAACTTAATGCTCTGTGATGATCTATAATTTTCTTCGCCAAAACTAGCTTCTTCTCCTTCAAAACCAGAGTCACTATCTTCTCCATCAGAGCTAGAGCCACCAGATTCAAAATCTTCTCCCCCTTTTTGTCCAGAAGAGGTACCTACACCAAGAAAAATTCGATATTAAGACATAAGAGATTCATAGTAAGCAATGTTTTCTTTGGTTTGTAAAATCTTCTGTTCAACATGCAGCATCTGGGATTGAATAAAGATTGAATATAGTTGTTGAAGTAGGAGGAACAAATGTGGCAGTGGCAGGGGAGGTGTTGGCAACATCTGCCACAGCATCTGCAGCAGCACCTGTTTTTGACCAAGGTAGGTCCAATTTCATGTTACCTCTAATTAATGCAGAAGCAAGATTCAGTAACTCAACAACAGCAGATAAGGCTCATCATCATGTTTTTCAAAATATTGAGATACCAGCACAACAAATATCAAAGAAGGAAACAGGAGAATGCAAGATACCAACCCACAGTTTGCATATTGCTTAACTGTAGTAAAACACAAGCTTTTCAAAGTTCAAAGCTGCTCCAATTCCTACAGCAAATATCACACCAGCTTGATGATTGGTGACAAACGTGGAATTTGTGAACGGAGTCCAAATCTTGATTGCAGTCTTGTAAAGAACATAAGCTATCTTATCAGATCAGGCTGCATATCTTCTTCCACCTCGAGTGAGTTAAAAAATCCATTAATCACAGTAGGACTAAACTCAAAAAATATGAACCCTCACATGAATTTTCCCAAATTTTGCGAAAGAGGGTTCGGCACAGCTTTAGTCAAATTTCAGTAGAATTCCAAGACCATAGGTCTACAGTAAGGAGTAACATATATCACAGTAGCGAACATATTTATGAGTTAGAAAATTCTTACCAGATTTTGTGCGCCCATATGCTTCCAAATCAATGATGTGGTCTTCAATGAAGTCACAATTGGCATAGTGTTGTCAATCGTTTGCAGCATTCTCAGAAAAAAAACAGAGGAATATGATTGGCTTACTCGGTAGTCTTCATCCAAGGTGTTGTCTAGGGTGTCAGCAACACCTTAAAAAAACATCTTCTGCAGAAACAGCAACACCAGCTTCCTACAAAAACAGTGATAGTAGCAAGCAAATTCCGAATTTTGAAAAATTCTACCATATTCAAATACTCCTCATCTAAGATTTCAGCAAGAATGTCAGCAGCATATGATGCAACATCTGCTTTTGAGGCAGATTCCTCAGAGCCTTCATCAGAGAATGCAAGGGATGGATCAACAGCAGTAAAGATGACCATCAAATATGGATCAGTAGCAGTAACAATGACCATCAAATATCTCAATTTTAAAAAAATCATCCTCTAAGGTGTTGTCAAAGGTTTTGTCAACATCTGACTCAACATCTTCTTTGTAGCCCATCTCTGTTTGAATATCAGTGAATCAAAATTCTTCTCTGCCATAAAATTTTGAACAGTTAGAATAAGAAGAGAAGAATTTAACAATAATGAAAGGATCGAAAAAAAATTCTCTAGAAGTGATAATGTGGTGAGGGTGAGCAAAGAGTAACAAGTCCATAAATATTATGATGATAAGATCAAATCTAACAACAAACCCTTCACCGCTTAATCACTCGGTCACAATTAATGTTCCCTAACAGTAACAATTGCCAATGTTAAAATGGAGTTTGAAATCATTATGACAACAAATTTCCGAATTAAGGCAATAAATCAAGCCAAATGATTTTCACAAAATTTCCATAAAGAAACTCCGCATCGAAATAAACTCCACTAAAAACACTTTCAATCACAAAACAATTCGAAATATTAGTGGATTGGGCAAATCACTAAATTTTGCTTATTTCGAACTTCAAACTTCTCAGCAAGATATATTCACCATAAAATAAATATGCATGTCTTAATTATGTCTAAAAACAGAGTGTAACAATGCAATAAAATGCAATCATATGCAAAAAATATTTTGACAAGTGAGGTGTTGTCCACGATGTTGGCAACATCTTCCAGCAACACTTCAGGATTCTCAAAAAATTTTATTTCCAGATAGCCATTAAATTCATTATTACAGAAGTGGTAGCTTGCACACTAAAGGAACGATCTTCAACGGACCCCTTTAGGTAGATTTTTCTATTTGCTTCTGATTTTCAATCAAATTTGATGATTGAGATTATCTCTTTTAACCATTTTGTTATTTTGAGTTTCTGAATTTGCGAAATCACTTTTCACTTGGGACAGGATCATGGAATACAAGAACATCCCTCCACTACTTTGTGATTTAGTCAGAACTCTTGTTCAATTAAATCTCATTAAACTATAAAACAATTTGCAAAGAATCATGAGTGAAAACTGGTCAATGATTACAAAGTATCAAACACTTCACAAAACAAAGTGTATGCATGAATGCAACATGCCTAATGATCCTAAAGATGAACATGCATGAAAAGGTGTTGTCACAGGGTGTTGGCAACACTCCAAACAACATCTCAGTTCTATCTATAATGCACACAAACTGAGAGACTTCCTTAGACTGGAAAATCTCTCGAAATCCAATGCTTTGGTGAAAATATCAGCTAATTGGTTATCCGTTCTAATAAACTCAATACAGATCATGCCTTTCTCGACCAAATCTCTAATGAAGTGATTTCAAATGTCTATGTGTTTGGTTCGAGAGTGTTGTACTGGATTTTTGCATATATCAATAACGCTTGAATTATCACAGTACACATTCACCTAAGCATGATATCTAGCCCAGTAGCACAAAAAAAACAAGATACTTCCAATTATGCTTCTGTAGAGGGTGTTGTCAACACCTTCGAAAACATCTTCCCTCGAGAGTTTTTCACTTGACCTCATCGGTGTATGCATGTGTTTACAATTTTCATTCAAATACTTTATCACAAGATTTATAGCATACTGTATTTGACACACAAATATTCCACCATGCATTTGTTTCACTTGCAATCCCAAGAAATAATTCAATTCACCAACTATACTCATCTCAAAATTAGACGACATGCACTTCACAAATTCATCAACAATTTTTTTACAAGAAGCACAAAAGATTATGTTATCCATATAAACTTGGCAAATAAGAATATTACCTTGAGACTTTTGTACAAAAAATGTCTTACACACCTCACCTCTTTTGAATCCAAGATTGAGCAAGTATTTGATTAATCTTCCATATCATGCACGTGGTGCTTGCTACAATCCATACAGTGCCAACCTTTTTGGGTTCACTGTTTGACACAAATCATGAAAATCTTACCTATGAAAACGTGGAACTCATGCAAATTAGTCCAGCAATATTTCGATAATCCACATTTTCTTTCCTTCGGGTTTGCATATCTCCATGCACATCTCCAATTACTTGTGAGGTTGGACGATTCTTCTGAATTCTGCTTGGAATTTTCTTTCTAGCTTCGTTTACCTCACTGTCCTCATCAATATTCTCATCAGTAGGCTTTTCAACTTTTATTTCTGGAATCTCAGCAGGAGGTGTTGGCAACACTCCTTGGTCAACATCTGAATTTCCAGATTTATCCAGCATATCATCAACTTCATCCTCAGCTGTTTTCTTCTTCAGATCACATAAATTCTCAAAAGAAGAGTCTTCGAACTCCTTACCATAATCAGTACGAATTCTAGTCACCTTCAAGTTGTGAAGATTCACAATCCTTGTGAGCAAATTCTTAAAAACATCAAATATATCTGATTTTTCTCTCACAAATCTTACCCAAGTATATAGTGAAAAATCATCTACACAAACAACAAAATATTTCTTACCTCCACAGCTTTCCACATCCATTGGACCCTTCGAGTCCATATGTACAAACTTAAGACAGAGTGTTGTCTCAGATGTTGGCAACATCTGGTGCAACACATTGGTTTGCTTGTTTTTGACATGCCTCACAAACAAATGGAATTCCAGATTTTAGATTAGGCATACCTCTAACAGCATCAAACTTACTTAAGTTCTTCAAATTCTTGAAGTTTTCATGTCTCAACTTCCGATGCCAAAGGTTAAATTCATCCATCTTTGTATGTGTACAAGTCATCTTTTCTCCAAATTGGTAGCGATTATCAGATGACCTCGTACCTATCATAACACACATGTTAGAACTATCAAACACTTTGCATGATTTCTTATCAAATTGCACATGCAAGTTGTCATCACAAAGCTGACTAATGCTTATTAAATTTGAAGTTAATCCTTCAACATGAAGCACGTTGCGAAGCTTAGGCAAACCAGCAACATCCAGTGTGCCTTTTCCTACAATATTTCCCTTTGTTGCTTCTCCATACGTCACTTTCTCACTTTTCTGTTCAACATAATCAGAGAGAAACTTCATAGAACCTGTCATATGATGTGAGCTTCCACTATCAAAGTACCAAGCACCTGAAACATTAGTTTTCAAAGCTGTATAAATCATATAACAATGAATATCAGCCTTTGGTACCCAAACCTTTCTTACAGTAGATCTGTTCCTAGAGATGTTGTGGAAGGGTTTGAAAGAGTGGGTGCCCGGTGAGCCAACTTGTGGCTAAGGGCTTTTATGACTCTATGTGTAAACAATATTTTGGTTAATGTAATTTACACTTTTATAATGACATTTACTTTATCTTTTATCATATTATTATGTTGTGACATACTATAAGATGTTTAGATGAAGACCTTGAATATACTATAGTGTATGTAAGATGTGGTAGCATATGGGGATGGCTATCATGAAACACATCTTAAAGTCACTGTATATTCTAAACAGTTCCTAGTCGATTGAGCCATCCGTTAATAAGGATAAGGATCGCTCGAGACTGAGACTAGAATTTGCGATGCCGAGTTCCACGTTTCATTGGTATGGAACATAGAGATGTTCAAAGCATGCAAATGGATATTCATATGATGAATGATCGAACTACCCTATCCGGACTTTCCAAGTGGTTATCACTTATCGAGTGGATAAAGTCCGCGGTTTTGGTTGTACACCATTAGTCCTTACTACTTGAAACATCATTGAGACTCTATATGCTAGTACTGTATTTTGACTCATTTACCGACTCTATTGGGGTCATCAGGTATCGGGATTGGGTACAGTTACGATACATATAGGAGTCGATGCTTTGTTGTTAAGGATTCACCACATACTTGCGAGTGTGGATATCCTATGCAATCTGAGGAGATATTAGTGTGACGAATCTCTGGCCAGAGTACATGATGTGTTTTAGGTTACTTGGTTTCCTAGTAGCACATGCGATGTCACTATTTGATCTTCAAGATGCATTGCATAGTTATCGAATCTCGAACGACTCTCGATTTACCAATGGTTGTTGATTCGATCGGGATATATGGATGAAGGGACCATACTGTACGCTAACCAAAATCTATTGGTTCTTGCAGGCACTATCAGTGATACCTAGGGAATCATGGGGCGATGTTGCTAGGCACTCTTACCATGATTCGATGGGCAAGTCGGAAATTGTTGTTCCGAGTCACAAGGAGTTGTGAGCCCACGACTAGCTGTATCCCTGAACCATTGAGGGTCACACAAGTAATGGATTTCTAATCCCCGTTGAGATAATTAAATTTAAAGAGTTAAATTTAGTAAATAAAGAAGTGGGACTTCTTATTTAAAAGTAGAGGGAGTAAGATTTCCTAAAATGACATAGTGATGGACATTTTTGGAAACCACTGAATTCGGATTCAGAAAATTTATCTTGACTTTAAAAGATGCAGAAATGGTTTCTGTGCACATTGGTGAAATTGGTTTATCAATCTGAGTCACGATGAATTTTATATTAATTTCTGAACATGCGGGTTTTGCTTGTCAGACTTGAACTTATGACTAATGGGCCCTAAGCTGTTAGCAGCCCACATTATAAATAAGTTATTGCAGTACAAAAATTATACAACACAGGTCATAATTTCAAAAACCTAGAGAGCATCCTCTCTTTGAAATTCGGCCGACCCCTCCCCTCTCCTCAAAGTGTTCGAAAATTCAGTCTGTGAATTTTTGAATTTGCAGACTGATTTAATAGATCATATCTGTTCTATCTCTTCGTAGAAACTTATGATAGACTTTCTAGTGCAGTCTATCAGAGGGATTAAATTTCTATTCGTGGACCTGATTGAAGAATTGTTCATTCATCAGTTCCTGGGATATACAACAAGAGCAGTTTAATCTGTTGGTGTCCATAATCTCGCTTCGAGATTTTAAGGTAAAATTTATATTGTTTAAATTTTATGTTATCAATTTTAATCGTAGGAATTTGATATCCATATGGAATCGTTCCATATAAAATTTTAAAACTTCCGCTGCACCGGATATCACTTTCTTTTTCGATCCGGAGAACGACCGTGTTCCTACCGTGGTATCAGAGCCAGGTTGTTCTCGGATTTTATGATTAAAATTTTATCGATTGTACAAAGCCTCGATTTTTCAGAAAAATAAAACGGAAAAGAAAAAAAAAAAAATTCGGGGCTGCCCGCTGCCCGAAGACAGCGAGCAGCGCCGCGTGCACCCCAAGCTGCGCAGATGGGCTGCACGCAGCAGCCCTGCGCGAGCTAGGGCAAGCGTTGCCCTAGCCCGCGCAGCTGTGCCGCATGGAGCGGCCCAGCAGCTGGGCTGGACGAGTCCAGCCCAGCGACGGGCGGGCAGCCCGGGATTGTCCTGGGCTGCCCAGAAATTTTTTTATTAAAAAAAAATTAAATTAAATTTTTCGTGAATTATGAATTCTAGCCCAAAATGGTTTTGGGCCCAGTTTTTGGTCCGATTGAAAATTGTTTCAGTTGGTCCACGAGGCAATGGGTCAAAATTGTTTGAGCCCAAAATTTTTTTTTTAAACTAAGAAAATTAATTTTTGGATAAATTTTGAATTTTGGAAATTTATAAATTTAATCCAATAAATTAAATCTTTAATTATTAATTTTGGTACAATTGATAATAAAATATGATTTTATGTATAAAATTGGATTTTATATGTAAAATATGATTTGATGGATAAACTAGATAAAATATGATTTTATATATAAAATAAGATTTTATGTATGAAATATGATTTTATCTATTTATATTTATTGACATTGCATGATATCCAATAAATTAATTTTTGAATTAAATATTATTGGATAAAGATGATCGATTGCCATGACCAATATTATAGGTGTATATTAGGTTGTTTACATTTGGCCTTATTATTGATTGTTGGATTTTATTAATGGGCCTGGTTTATGGCCCAAATTTGATTTTATCATTTGTAATAAAAGTGGGCCTGGTTTATGGCCCGTTCCCACCCCTATTATGTATCCCTTTATTTGTCATAGTAATTTATTGTAAATTCACTAGAAATAGTGGGAGATTTTGAAGATGGAGGTGGGACCAACAAGCAATGATAAAGACTGAAGAAATGTAAATTGGAAGCACAATGTAATAGGATTGCATTGCATACTTGCATATCACCTAGGATTGGACTTAGACTCGTGATTGGCAACCACGGGTCGATTAGTAATGGAATCGATCATCCTAAAATATAATATATGATATTATTGTTGTATGCATGTTTAGACTAAATTGTATGAATCCCGCAAGCATACAAAATTTAAATGATGAGACAAATTTTCAAAAATTAAAAATCCCTCATTTTAAATATGATTTAAAATTGATATCAAGATAAATAAAGGAAATTTAAATATTGTTTAAATGTTCCTACCTTCCATCAACGATCAATGTATGAGATGCTACCCGCGGATACGGTCCGGCTCATATTATTGGGGGGGCCCGTTCGTCGGAAAGCTGTAAATTGGATCGACACATGTTGTAAGTTGGATGGAACTCCCATGGGATTGGCTCATATTATTGGGGATCCACATGGCGACCGTCCATCACAACTTAATATTGATGGGTCATCCTGACGTGTCACAATAAACGACGTCATATTATTGGGCCCTTATTGGACATGAGGTAAAAACATGGAGCTTGCTTTGGAAGCAATTGGGCTCTACCTTTTGAAAATTATGGTTGACTGATATTATTCGGGACTATAATTTGTCAATTGGACTCCATGTTCCCACTAAAGAAAATGTTTCTCGTTTTCACTAGAGGGTAGTGAAATCGTTAAAATAGTGGGAGTGAGATTCATAAAATAAATTTCGCCTTATTTTATGTCTTAGTAAATTAATTAAACAATCACTGATTATTGTCTGTTTCTTTTCAGTATTTCATTAAGATGAATTCACGCAATCCACTATTCTCTATTCTCGAACAAAACAAACTGACTGGCGCAAACTATACGGAATGGTTCCGTAAGTTGAAGATTGTCTTGACCTCGGAGAAGATGTTTTACGTGTTAGAAAAATCTCCTCCGAAGGAAGCACCAGCTGATATAAGTCCGGAAGAGTTGGCAAAACTTGATAAATGGTGGGACCATGATATCAAGGCCAAATGCTATATGCAAGCTTCGATGCCTGATGAACTCTAGAGACGATTTGAGGATACCGTGAATGCTGCTGACATTCACGTACAACTCAAGGAACTTTTTGGGGCTCAATCGAGAGCTGAAAGGTTCGCTACTGTAAAAGAGTTAATGACGTGTCGCATGCGTGAAGGGACTTCGGTCCGTGATCATGGGGTACGCGTGATTTGACTCATTCAGAAGTTGGTAACGCTTGAATTGGTATTGGAGCATGAACTCAATGTGGACTTATTACTTCTCTCTCTTCCTTCATCGTTTGACGGTTTTGTGGTGAATTTCAATATGAACAAGATAGAGGCCTCCCTTGAAGAGATGGTCAATATGCTTGTAACTTATGAAGCCAATTTAAGGAAGGATAAACCGGTTCTCTTGGTAGGCTCCTCTTCTTCTGCTAAGAAGGGGCCAAGTACAAAGGGTAAGAAACGTTCTGCCCCATCCAAGAAAACCGGACCCGAGAAGAAGAACAAGACAAAGGCTTCAAACATGAAAAAATCCAAGGATGTTTGCCATCACTGCAAGAAACCCGGTCATTGGAAACGTAACTGCAAGGAATATCTTGAGCAGTTGCAAACTGCGAAGGGTATGTTTTATATTGAAATAAATGTTTCACTTAATACTACTTCTTGGGTGTTGGATACCGGATGTGGATCTCACATTTGCAATGATTTTCAGGTGATAACAAGAAGTCGCAAGCTTAGGATGGGTGAGACCCAGCTGAGGCTCGGAAATGGTTCTAGAGTTGAAGCCAAAGCTGTGGGAGACGTTTATTTAATTTTGCAGAACGATTTTAAGTTACTTTTGAGAGATGTTTTATTTGTTCCAAACTTGATTAAAAACATTATTTCTGTTTCTATGCTTGATAGAGATGGTTTTTCTTGCAATTTTGTGAATGAGATTTGCAATATTTACAAGAATGAATGTTTGATTGGAAATGGACAACTTGAAAATGATCTATATAACTTAAAATTAAAAGACGTTCCAATAAATTATGTTGATAAACCGGTAACAACGAACAAAAGGAAAATCGATAGTCAAAACCCGGCAAACCTTTGGCTTGCTAGGCTAGGTCATATTTCCTCAAGGAGGATGAACAATCTAGTGGGAGAGGGCATGTTTGATATGTCTGATATTAACTCTCTACCTACTTGTGAGTTCTGCCTGAAAGGAAAAATGACTAAATCTCTTTTCAAAGGAAAACCTGAGCGTAGTCAAAATCTATTGGATTTGATCCATACAGATGTTTGCGGACCATTTAGTATTGGTACAAAATTTGGTCACACCTACTTCATTACCTTTACTGATGATTGTTCTAGGTATGGATACTTATATTTGATGAAATATAATTCTGAATCATTTGAAAAATTCAAAGAATTCAAGGCTGAAGTAGAAAACAAACTAGGTAAGAGTATTAAAGCACTTCGATCGGATCAAGGTGGAGAATACTTGAGTACCGAGTTTTTTAGCTATCTAAAAGAGAATGGGATTCTCTCTCAGTGGACTCCTCCTATGACACCTCAGCTGAATGGAGTTTCGGAGCGTCGCAATCGAACATTGTTGGACATGGTTCGATCTATGACGAGCTTCACTGAGCTCCCACCTTTGTTTTGGGGCTATGCTCTTGAAACGGCGGTATTGTTGTTGAACAACGTCCACACTAAAGCAGTGAACAAAACACCATACGAGTTATGGAATGGCAAAGCTCCTAAGTATTCGTACTTGAGGATTTGGGGATGTCCTGCTTACGTGAAGCAGACAGTGGGAGATAAGTTGGATAGTCGATCCACCTTATGTTATTTTGTAGGGTATCCGAAGAATTCAATCGGATATTATTTCTATCATCCTACTGAAACAAAAGTGTTTGTTTCAAGGAATGCCACCTTCTTGGAGAAGGAGTTCTTATTGGATAAGAAAGGCAAGATGATGGAACTCGAAGAAATTCGAGAAGAACCCGAGATACAAAATAATGATCCTACACCTCAAGAACCATTGATTGACACGCCTATTACTAGAAGATCCGAGAGGACTTCTAGGCCTCCTATTAGATATGGTTTTCTTCTAGAAGGGGATCAAAGTGAAACCGGCATTGGACGTGATCCAAGAAACTTCAAGGAAGCAATTTCTGATGCGGATTCAAACTTATGGCTTGAAGCTATGCAGTCGGAAATAGATTCGATGCATACAAACCAAGTTTGGACTTTAGTATATCCTCCCGATGGAATTGTTCCAATAGGGTGTAAATGGATCTATAAGAGAAAACTTGGGCCTGATGAAAAGGTACTGACCTACAAGGCACGATTGGTGGCAAAAGGTTATACTCAAAGACAAGGAGTTGACTATGATGAAACTTTTTCACCAGTCGCAATGTTCAAGTCCATAAGAATCCTTATTGCCATAGCAGCATGGTATGACTATGAGATATGGCAAATGGATGTGAAGACTGTATTTTTTAATGAAAACATTAAGGAAGAAACCTATATGATGCAGCCTGAGGGATTCACATCTATGGGAAGCGAGCATAAGGTATGTAAGCTTCAGAGATCAATTTATGGTCTCAAACAAGCATCAAGAAGTTGGAACCAGAAATTTGATGAAACAATAAAGGATTTTGGTTTCATCAAGAACCCGGAGGAACCGTGCGTGTACAAGAAAGTAGTTGAGGATGCTGTGACATTCTTAGTACTTTATGTTGATGACATCTTACTCATTGGGAATGATGTAGGGATGTTGCAGTGAACAAAGATATGGTTGTGAGGAAGATTCTCGATGAAGGATTTGGGTGAGGCGTCCTATATTCTAGGGATACAGATCTATAGAGATAGATCTAAGAGAATGATAGGACTTACTCAAGCTACCTACATCGACACTATATTGAAAAGGTTTTCAATGGATGAGTCCAAGAGAGGACATCTACCTATGTGTCATGGAGTCTCTCTATCCAAGTCGATGTGTCCCAAGACTGACGAAGAGATAGAGAAAATGACACACATACCATATGCGTCAGCCATAGGGAGTATCATGTATGGGATGATATCTACCAGACCGGATATGACATTTGCTCTGAGTGTCACGAGCAGATATCAAGCCAATCCCGGTCAAATGCATTGGAAAGCCGTGAAGGATATTCTTAAGTATTTGAGAAGAACTAAGAATGTATTCATGGTTTATGGAGGAAGAGAACTGAAATTGGAAGGCTATACCGACTCTAGCTTCCAAAGAGACGTGGATGACTCGAAGTCAACCTCTGGATTTGTGTTCATGCTCAATGGCGGTGCTGTCTCTTGGAAGAGTTCCAAGCAGGACACCACAGCAGATTCCACCACTGAGGCAGAATACATTGCGGCATCAGCTGCTGCTAAAGAGGCCGTTTGGATGAGAAATTTCGTCCAAGAGTTGGGCGTTATTCCTGAAGCTGTTGGTCCAGTCCCGGTGTACTGTGACAACACGGGTGCCGTTGCTCAGGCAAAAGAACCAAGGTCTCATCAAAGATCCAAACATGTACTGAGGAAATACTACATCATCCGGGAGATCGTGGAAAGAGGAGACATCACTGTCGAGAGAGTGGCCTTTGCAGACAATATCGTTGATCCACTTACTAAGCCCTTGCCAGGACCATTATTTGACAAACATCGCGAAGCAATGGGACTACGTAGTATGACTAGTTGGCTTTAGGGCAAGTGGGAGATTGAAAGAGTGGGTGCCCGGTGAGCCAACTTGTGGCTAAGGGCTTTTATGACTCTATGTATAAACAATCTTTTGGTTAATGTAATTTACACTTTTATAATGGCATTTACTTTATCTTTTATCATATTATTATGTTGTGACATACTATAAGATGTTTAGATGAAGACCTTGAATATACTATAGTGTATGTAAGATGTGGTAGCACATGGGGATGGCTATCATGAAAAACATCTTAAAGTCACTGTATATTCTAAACAGTTCCTAGTCGATTGAGCCGTCCGTTAATAAGGATAAGGATCGCTCGAGACTGAGACTAGCATTTGTGATGCCGAGTTTCATGTTTCATTGGTATGAAACATAGAGATGTTCAAAGCATGCAAATGGATATTCATATGATGAATGATCGAACTACCCTATCCGGACTTTCCAAGTGGTTATCACTTATCGAGTGGATAAAGTCCGCGGTTTTGTTTGTACACCATTAGTCCTTACTACTTGAAACATCATTGAGACTCTATATGCTAGTACTGTATTTTGACTCGTTTACCGACTCTATTGGGGTCATCAGGTGTCGGGATTGGGTACAGTTACGACACATATAGGAGTCGATGCTTTGTTGTCAAGGATTCACCACATACTTGCGAGTGTGGATATCCTATGCAATCTGAGGAGATATTAGTGTGACGAATCTCTGGCCAGAGTACATGATGTGTTTTAGGTTACTTGGTTTCCTAGTAGCACATGCGATGTCACTATTTGATCTTCAAGATGCATTGCATAGTTATCGAATCTCGAACGACTCTCGATTTACCAATGATTGTTGATTCGATCGGGATATATGGATGAAGGGACCGTACTGTACGCTAACCAAAATCTATTGGTTCTTGTAGGCACTATCAGTGATACCTAGGGAATCATGGGGCGATGTTGCTAGGCGCTCTTACCATGATTCGATGGGCAAGTCGGAAATTATTGTTCCGAGTCACAAGGAGTTGTGAGCCCACGACTAGTTGTATCCCTGAACCATTGAGGGTCACACAAGTAATGGATTTCTAATCCCCGTTGGGATAATTAAATTTAAAGAGTTAAATTTAGTAAATAAAGAAGTGGGACTTCTTATTTAAAAGTAGAGGGAGTAAGATTTCCTAAAATGACATAGTGATGGACATTTTTGGAAACCACTGAATTCGGATTCAGAAAATTTATCTTGACTTTAAAAGATGCAGAAATGGTTTCTGTGAACATTGGTGAAATTGGTTTATCAATCTGAGTCACGATGAAGTTTATATTAATTTCTGAACATGCGGGCTTTGCTTGTCAAGCTTGAACTTATGACTAATGGGCCCTAAGCTGTTAGCAGCCCACATTATAAATAAGTTATTGCAGTATAGAAATTATACAACACAGGTCATAATTTCAAAAACCTAGAGAGCCTCCTCTCTTTGAAATTCGGCCGACCCCTCCCCTCTCCTCAAAGTGTTCGAAAATTCAGTCTGTGAATTTTTGAATTTGCAGACTGATTTAACAGATCATATCTGTTCTATCTCTTCGTAGAAACTTCTGATAGACTTTCTAGTGCAGTCTATCAGAGGGATTAAATTTCTATTCGTGGACCTGATTGAAGAATTGTTCATTCATCAGTTCCTGGGATATACAACAAGAGCAGTTTAATCTGTTGGTGTCCATAATCTCGCTTCGAGATTTTAAGGTAAAATTTATATTGTTTAAATTTTATGTTATCAATTTTAATCGTAGGAATTTGATATCCATATGGAATCGTTCCATATAAAATTTTAAAACTTCCGCTGCATCGGATATCACTTTCTTTTTTGATCCGGAGAACGACTGTGTTCCTACAGGGTGTTGGCAACACCTTAGGCAACACCTTCGGTGCAGATCTATGTCTGTAGTCTTCTTGCAACTTAAAACAATATGGTTTGATATGACCAGGTCTATGACAGTAATGACAAACATACTTACCTTTTCTTCTGGGCTTTAAAGATGCAGCAGGTTGTGGCTTTGGTTTTGGAGGATCGGTTGTTGTGACCTTTTCTGTTAAGCTTCCTGGACAGCTATTTTATTTGACAAATACAGGAGCTTTTGAACATTCACCAACCTCAAATTTACTATTTTCAAAACCTAGCCCAGCCTTACCATCTCTTCCCATCATGAGCAAAGAATCAAGCTTGGTTGTGCTTGAATTGAATTTAGCCAGTGTAGCCTTAGCTTTCATGAGTTCATCCTTAACCTTACACAATTCCAGGTCCTTCTTACTCAGAACTACTTCAAGTCTTGACATAGAAGCCTTCAAATCAGAATTTTCTCTTGAAAGAAAAGTGTTCTTCTTATTTCGTTCAACCCAGTCAGCATATAACTCTTCATATTGCATTCGCACATCTTCCAGAGACATTCTTTCATCACCTGCATCAGAATTATTCACATTATCAGCAGTAAAAGAATTTAAACATACTGACCTTTGGGAGATGTTGCGGCCAGGTGTGGCAACACTTGCGGCAACACCTAAAGGATTGACTTGCATCAGCTTCTTTCTTTCCATCAATGCTGTCAGGGATGTGTGGCTTTCTTCTTCAGTCTGTTCTTCATCCTTTTCAGATTCTTCATCACACAAAGATGCATTCATCCCTTTCCGAACCGTATTTGCACATTCATTGGCATAATGACCATAGCCTTGACATTCATGACAATTCACCGTGTCAATCTTCTTTACAGTAGGATTTTTCTTTCCTTCCAGCATAAGTCGAGGCTTTTGAGGGTCAGGAAACTTCCTTGATGATTGATAAGGCCCGCCAATTTTCAGAGTTTTATTAGCAGCCGGAAAAAGTGGAGCTTTGAGTTTCTGATCGGTATTTTTTGTCTCCCTCATCTTCTTCAGATATTCAACAAACTTCTTTGTGATGAGTGACATTGAGTCATCTCCCAAATCCGATTCAAAGACTTCTTGAGGTTTGAAGAATGAGTTTGCTGTTGTTGAATCCATAATATTCCTGAAAAAATAATCTATAATCAGCTCTTAGTGTATCAAGAGTAGGCTTTGATACCACTTGTAAGGGATATCATGGTTCATAAAAATTATCAGAATCAGATGTTGTCACTAGGTGTTGACAACATCCTACACAACATGCAGCGGAAATATTAAAACGTGAATAGTAATAGCAAACTAACAATATAAATACTCAAGAGTAAATATGCACAAGTACTAAAGTAATAAAAGGTTGCACATAAAACAGATTCAGGTGTTATCACTAGGTGTTGACAACATCTTCAATAACACCTTGATTAACATGCATCAGAATTTTTGAAAGCAATGAATAAAATAGATAAGAAACCAAACAAATTAGACTCAAATATTTAAGCAAGAGTATAAAATACTCTTGCAGCGCCTCAGGGCAAAACTTTCACTAGAAAATAATCAAAGAGTTTTACAAACCCTAAAACTAGTGAATTATTGTAAAAATCAATTTTCTCAAAGCATGTGAGAAAATAAAGAATAAATAAAAACAACTCCCTAAAAATCAACTCAAGGCAGAATAATAAAATCAAAGGGAGTCGATCTTGATTGCCGAAATCTGAGAACAACAAAACGTCTTTCGACCAACACTCTTGCAAGTGTAAACTTCAAGTGTTCTCGAAAAGCTTCACGGCAATACAGAAAAGCAGCAACCAGAGTTTTGCAATCTTCGATCTTCTTCTTTAATTCAGAGCTATTGATTTCTCATGAATGTGTCTCTGAATTTTATATGTGAAACTCTCTCTTGTGCAGTATACGTGTTTTTCTGCTCTCGCGCTCTCTATTCTGCACTACTTTCTGCTGTTCACGCTTCTCGATCAGCTCTCCTATTTATTCAACGTGAAGGACACCAAATTAAGCTTGAACAATCTTATCTCCAATAAACCTTGATCTTTTTTCCATTCAAACTCGAATCAATCTATAAAGATAAGGAAATAAAGATAAGTTAGGAGATACAGATATATTATGATAAGTGAATAATATCTCCTACAAAATAATCAAGTAAATATATAAATATTTAAACTCTTTCAAATATAGGAAATATCATTCTATAATCCAATCAACCATATTTTAAATCTAGGAATATTATATTATCTCAATTCAAATCAAAACTATTCCTAGTTTAAAATATATCAAGCATATAGATAAGAAACAAAATATTAACTATCAATCCTAGAAAGGCAAGACACAATATTATAATCTTTCAAAACATGAAAAGATATCAAGGAATAATTAATTCCTTTCACATGTGAAGAACTTGATGGGGGGAGTATCATCAATCTGGACTTTTAATCTCCTACGTTCAAATCCGGATGCATTTCTTGGTTCCAGCAGCATCTTTTTACCCTCCACTGTCCCAAAATGACTGCTGCCCAAATTAAATAAACCCGAATACAAAGAGTTGAAGCATCCCAAAATTGGTGTGTTTCCATAGTGCTTGATGAAGAGTCGCGCTATTGTTCCCAAGGGCAATGTCAGGAAACTCAACACAACATCCGCAAAATCGCTGTCTATTTCAGCATATAAAACTTTGTTTTTTCCTTTGATCATCACCACTTTCAAAGAGAGAGCTTGCTTTGCTGCAGCCATGGCTGTAGTTGAAATCAACCATAATATAGTGTGATGAATTTTGTTGGTTTTGTATTTGAAAGAAACGGTATACGTGGTTGTTATGTAAAATAAGGCAGTGTTATCGTTTGTGTTGTAACACCACAGACAACACAGTGCAGCAGAAATTTAAAGCGTAAATAAAAACACAAGTAAATAATTTTGCACGAGTATAAAACTCGTGCGGGTGCCTTAGGGCTAAATATCACTAGTAAACGTAAGAATAGTCTTACAAAGTAATCCTAGTGATTTTACGAAAAGTCATTAAATACTAAATTTCTCAACGAGTTGAGAAATCAAACTTGCATCCTAAAATACAATAAGAGTATAAAAGAAATTGGATGCAACTCCCGTAGCCTAAATTGAAGAGACAAAAAATATCTTCAACAACACAGTTCCCACAGTGTTGTCTCTGATGTCTTCAACACGAACGGTGACACGGGGACATGCAACAACGATGGTTGCAAACCTTGCTTCAGAATTCTTCAAGATCTTCCTTGAATTCTTCAGAGTATGCGCAGAGTATTTTTCGTCTGAAGCTCTCACTTTTTTGTGCGTGGAAATCTCCTTTTATAGATAAGCATCCAAATCTTGAAGATTTCCTTAGATAGAGTCCTACATAAATAAGGAAACTAGTTTTAGTAGGAAATAAACTCTATCAAATCTTGTAAATCAAATCTTGATAATATAGTTTTATATTATGTCAAATAATTACCTTATCAAGATCTAATTTAAACTTCGACAAATATATCATTAACATATTCGAAAATATACACTCAATATTTACCAAATATCCTTTCTTGTCTAGAAAGCAAAATCTTTTAATTTTTAATTAATTAGGGCCGAAATATTCAAGAAATAAAATTCCTTTCAATCTCCCCCTTTTTGCTTTCTGGACAACACATTGCACAAGTGTGAGATAATCATAAACTCCCCCCGAGTTTAAAAATCTTCTCCCCCTGAATTTTAAAGTCTCCCCCTGAAGTGTTGTCCTTCGTGTCGTAACACGGTGGATAGCATGGACAATAACCCATGAGATTCTTTAATTCATATAACAGAGCATAAGTGGGGTAGAAGATGTTAGTCTAGTTAACATATATGAGCAATTAAGGCACGTAACTAGAACGAACAAAAACAGTTATATTAAAATCAGAATGAAGCAAATAAAGAAAAGATGAGAGAAGAAGCAAAATCTAA